>NC_090652.1:218548001-218890501 GCF_040937935.1 Hyperolius riggenbachi
CTTCTCTTCATAGCTGCTTTTGGAGGGGCAGAGCGGCTGAACAGAGCATTGCAGAATGACAGTGAGAGACCAAAATGGCTACAGGGGCTGGAAGAAACCTCAGATAAATTAAACTGCTCAGATTAAATTTAATCTCCAGCACGGTGGCGTAGTGGTTAGCGCTCTCGCCTTGCAGCGCTGGGTCCCTGGTTCAAATCCCAGCCAGGGCACTATCTGCAAAAAGTTTGTATGTTCTGTCCTTGTCTGCGTGGGTTTCCTCCGGGCACTCCGGTTTCCTCCCACATTCCAAAAACATATGGATAAGTTAATTGGCTCCCCCTAAAAATTGGCCCTAGACTACAGTACTTACACTACATACTATAGACATATGGCAATGGTAGGATTGTGAGCTCCTTTGAGGGACAGTTAGCGACAAGACAATATATTTTTTTTTGAAAAAAAAACTGTTTGCATGCCACCCTGGCGATTATACTGTAACCCCAGGGTGGTTAAAAAACATTTAGAATGCAGAGTAGTATGTAAACTTCAAATATTAGAGAATGATGCAATGTTATATAAAAAAAAAATAAGCTGTACAACTGAGAATAAAAATGAGAATATTTTTTGCAACTAATTTTCTAGCAATTATCCGTACTACACACCCAATTCATCATATCATTAAAAAAAAATTCCGCTTCAGTGTCTCTTTAAGGCCTGGAATCCACTAGCAGTGCTTTTCTAAGCTTTTTCTGAGCGCTATGTGATTTGAAAAGCTCTTGCTAATGTAATGCTATGGACGTGATCCCTCTTGAGCAATGTGATTTTATAAAAATCTTCCATAGCATTGCATTAGCTTTTTCAAATCACTAGCACTTAGAAAAGGCTGCTAGTGGGTTTGAGCCCTAACACTGGAGTGCAACAAGCATCACGAACAATAAAATCATACCTCCAACATACATGGCAGAGCTTCTCGGGGAAGGTGAGAAGGTACTGGAAATAGAAGCTGACACAGAGTGCAGTAGAAGTTTCCTGGCAAGCCCCCAGCATTTTTAATATCATAACAACAACAGCAGGAGAAAAAACGGAACACTTTGTACCATTCCCATATACAGTTTATCTACTGCACAGATCTGCTCCAGTGTACTAAACATTTAACTATCCTAGTGAACTAGGAGCAAGCGGTAGTCAATAGTATTAACTCTTAGGGTCAACACACACCATACAATCTTGGTTGTTCAATCTTACCACTTTCATGTAGTATAAGAGCTTATCTAATCAATCATACTAGGTATTTTCAATCTGTTGGCCCTTATACTACATATATTTGGTAAATCTGTACAACCAAGATTGTATGGTGTGTGTTGAGCTTTAGACTGCAAGCTAATTTTTTTTTTATATAGTACATGCCAGTGTCAGTTATGTTTGTATTGTGTTTATAATATGTCTTGCCCAAATCTACATGTACCAAAATCCATAATAGTCAGTAAGGATGATTGATAATTATGCTTATTATTATGATACAGAATTATGCTAATTAGAATAAAAATCTACTGTAAAATGGACTAATCAAATCTTGAAGTGAAAGTATTGGATTAGTCCATTTTCAAGCTGCATAGATTTGCAGTGACATTTGCATAATTCTGGTTCAATTCAGAATTATTTGCAATTTTTAAAGAGAGTCTGAAGCGAGAATAAATCTCGCTTCAGAGCTTATATTCAGCCTGGGCATGTGTGCCCCTGCTAAAACGCTGCTATCCCGCGGCTAAACGGGGGTCCCTTATCTCCCAAATCCCCTCCGTTCTTTGCGGGGATCTCTTCCTGGTGAGGCAGGGCTAATGGCCGCAGCCCTGCCTTACACGCGTCTGTCAGCGTGTATCTCCGCCTCTCGCCCGCCCCTCTCAGTCTTCCTTCGCTGAGAGGGGCGGGGGAGAGGCGGCGTCCGTTAGCCCTGCCTCAACAGCAGCAAAATCTACGACCAAGTTGGTCGTTGATTTTGCAGGGGGGGGATTTGGCAGGTAAGGGACCCCAGTTTAGCCACAGGATAGCGGCGTTTTAGCTGGGGCACGCATGCCCCTGCTGAATATAAGCTCTGAAGCGAGATTTATTCTCACTTCAGTGTCTCTTTAAGTTAAAGCGGATCTGAGATGAAAAACTAACTATGGACAAGTAACTTGTCTATATATCTTATCTAAAGTTTAGATCTAGCTGCAAACAGCTTCGACAGTTTATGATTATTTATTCCTGTGATACAATGAGGGCAGCCATGTTCTGTTTGTCACATTACACATAGGCAAGCTGATAGCATCTGCAGCCTTCAGCTCAATCCCCTCTCCTCCTCCCCTCTGCCTCTGAAATCTCTGGCTAGTAACCTCCTCCTCATCCTCCTCCTGCCCAGACTGAGCTCCCATAAGCCCTAGATACATGAGTTTGAGAATGCCAAGGCACTCTGAAGCTGTGGGCAAAGCTTGTTTAGTTTATAGGTAATTAGAGTATTAAAACAAAACAAAAAAAGTATTTGGCTTGAGGAATGCCCTATAAACTATATGAAAGGAACACAATTATGCAATGAGTAAAGGTTTATCCACTATAAGTAGAAAGTTAGCAGTGAGCCTAATCTTTGTACTAAACGCCTTTTAGATGTCCGTGGCACAGGAATATGGGAAAACAAAATGGCCTACAGACACCTGCTGCAGGCGGAAGTAGTTTCATACTAAAATGCCTTTAGATGTCCGTGGCATATGGATGCGAAAACACAGAACACCTATAGACATGGGTAAAAGTCTATTAGCGGTATTATACCATTTCAAAAGTTATGATTGCGTCAAGCTCCTTTCCTAATGCCTCCACTCACACTAACCCTCCTACTAAAGCTACACTTTACATTAGCCTTCCTCCTAATGGTATACTCAAAATGAACCTCACTGCCACTAAAGGTGGCCATACACTTATAGATTAGCAGCAGATTTGACCATCAGATAGATTTCTGGCAGATGTCAAGTCCAATCTGACAGGAATCTATCTGATGTGTGCCACACACTAGGAACAGATTTCCAATAGATTTCAGAATGAAATCTATTGGAAATCGATCTAAATTCATTATTGGACCATTAGATCCAATGCAACCCTATGGGCCATCGATCTGCTGGCAGCAGCAGATCGACCTAGATTTTCCATCCTGCCATATCGAATTGATCGAAATCGGCCACAAATCGATCAAATGGGGAATTTGATAGAATAGATTTCTGATTGATCGATTTTATAGAATCGATCGATCGCTGAAATCGACCAGTGTATGGGCCCTTTAAAGGAAACAACCAAGCATAATAAAAATAAAAAATGCACTTACCTGGGGCTTCCTACAGCCCCTGCCTGCTGATCTGTGCCCACGCCGCAGCTTCGCTCCACGCTGGTGGTCCTGGGTCCCCTCATCGCATTCCTACTGCGCCTGCGCAAGCGGCGAGTCGCCCTGACATCATTTGGACTGTACAGCGCAGGTGCAGAACTACTGCGCCTGCGCTGTACAGTCCAGATGACGTCAGTGCGACCAGTGAACTGTACACTGGAGCGCAGAGAGCCGTCGTGGAAGCCGACCTGGCGAGGTTGGCTTCGCCACCGGAACTGCGGCAAGGGCAAAGGACAGATGCCAGGGGCTGGAAGAAGCCCCAGGAAAGTGGATTTTGTATTTTTATTATCCTTGGACCACTCCTTTAACACTAACCTCACAAGCGCTCCATCTACTACCGCTGCACCTATCATTTATCTCACTGCTGCTACACCACACTGACTTTTCACTACACTTACTATCAATCATGTGTCCCTACCATTCCTCATGCTTGCCGCTTCTTTCTTTAAAGCCATAGCTTACAGATTCGTGACAGCCATAGCGCCATCACTTGTCAAAACTAAACACCCCGCCACACTACGTAATTAACATTTCAGGCTATAGTACTGCCAAGGCGTGTCGCAAACTGCTGCACCTAAAGTAAGCTTTTTGCTACATGGTACTAACATTAACAAACCTCACAAAGACAAAGATGAAAAGAAAAGGGCCTTTTGGAAGTCTGTCTTCCTCACATACAGTGGGTTGCAAAAGTATTCGGCCCCCTTGAAGTTTTCCACATTTTGTCACATTACTGCCACAAACATGCATCAATTTTATTGGAATTCCACGTGAAAGACCAATACAAAGTGGTGCACATGTGAGAAGTGGATCGAAAATCATACATCATTCCAAACATTTTTTACAAATAAATAACTGCAAAGTGGGGTGTGCGTAATTATTTGGCCCCGAGTCAATACTTTGTAGAACCACCTTTTGCTGCAATTACAGCTGCCAGTCTTTTAGGGTATGTCTCTACCAGCTTTGCACATCTAGAGACTGAAATCATTGCCCATTCTTCTTTGCAAAACAGCTCCAGCTCAGTCAGATTAGATGGACAGCATTTGTGAACAGCAGTTTTCAGATCTTGCCACAGATTCTCGATTGGATTTAGACCTGGACTTTGACTGGGCCATTCTAACACATGGATATGTTTTGTTTTAAACCATTCCATTGTTGCCCTGGCTTTATGTTTAAGTTGTCCTGCTGGAAGGTGAACCTCCGCCCCAGTCTCCAGTCTTTTGCAGTGTCCAAGAGGTTTTCTTCCAAGTTTGCCCTGTATTTGGCTCCATCCATCTTCCAATCAACTCTGACCAGCTTCCCTGTCCCTGTTGGAGATGCACCTCCCGAGCATGATGCTGCCACCACCATATTTGACAGTGGGGATGGTGTGTTCAGAGTGATGTGCAGTGTTAGTTTTCCGCCACACATAGCGTTTTGCATTTTGGCCAAAAAGTTCCATTTTGGTCTCATCTGACCAGAGCACCTTCTTCCACATAGTTGCCGTGTCCCCCACATGGCTTGTGGCAAACTGCAAACGGGACTTCTTATGCTTTCTGTTAACTATGCCTTTCTTCTTGCCACTCTTCCATAAAGGCCAACTTTGTACAGTGCATGACTAATAGTTGTCCTATGGACAGAGTCTCCCACCTGAGCTGTAGATTTCTGCAGCTCGTCCAGAGTCACCATAGGCCTCTTGACTGCATTTCTGATCAACGTTCTCCTTGTTTGGCCTGTGAGTTTAGGTGGATGGTCTTGTCTTGGTAGGTTTACAGTTGTGCCATACTCCTTCCGTTTCTGAATGATCGCTTGAACAGTGCTCCGTGGGATGTTCAAGGCTTTGGAAATCTTTTTTGTAGCCTAAGCCTGCTTTACATTTCTCAATAACTTGATCCTTGACCTGTCTTGGACCTGTCTTGTGTGTTCTTTGGACTTCACGGTGTTGTTGCTCCCAATATTCTCTTAGACAACCTCTGAGGCCCTCACAGAGCAGCTGTATTTGTACTGACATTAGATTACACACAGGTGCACTCTATTTAGTCATTAGCACTCATCAGGCAATGTCTATAGGCAACTGACTGCACTCAGATCAAAGGGGGACGAATAATTATGCACACACCAATGTTTGGAATCATGTATGATTTTCGATCCACTTCTCACGTGTACACCAATTTGTATTGGTCTTTCACGTGGAATTCCAATAAAATTGTTTCATGTTGGTGGCAGTAATATGACAAAATGTGGAAAACTTCAAGGGGGCCGAATACTTTTGCAACCCACTGTATATAATACTGGATTCAAGCCTAAGATGTGTATAATAGTATATGCAAAACTTGCAGATGTATTGGATGGAAAGTAACCACAGAACATTATTTTGGTAGTGTAGATTCAAGTGCACTTACCTCTTTACTAGGAGAGAACTCTAGGAGAAGATTACATAATGTCGATGAAGCTACTACTAAGATATCATCTGGGGCATTCTGTAATACCTGAAAGCAAAAAATACATACATAAATACAATGTTGTTTCTAGTTTGTGTTTGTCAGTGTTGAGACATGTTTACATTTAGAAATCTTGAGGAGTACTGATTACCCAAGCACAGCTGTAAGTTACCTGAAGTAAATTGTATGTATGCGTATTGTTTAATGTTTCTATTATCCCCTTTGCCTGCATAAAGGGAGCCATCTACTGGACAAAAATAAAAATATCATGAGGGAGATTTCATTTAGTTTAATTTGGCAAAAATTGCAATGTTCTAGGAATAAAACATTCCGGCAGTCCCAACATGGGTTCTATAATCCTACACAAAATATGAAAATATGTATAACATCAACATTTGCAGAAAAGTAACAAGGCACATATCTTCAAATTTGCAGAGGTACTAGAAACATTACTGAAATGTCCAACAGTAGTCATAATAACACGAGTAAGAGGCAGTAAGCAGAACCCACTAGCCTGTAGTTCCAATGCCCATGGAGCTATGTTTCCAGCACGTGTTGAGAAACTTTCGTTTCAAAAACTATTTTAATTATTAGGTAACCAAAGTATACACATACAAAAATGCAGAAAAAAAAAGGCCGTTAGACCTCAGACATCAACTGTATAAACTTCAGAGTACAAATAATATTTCTGCATTCTTATAAAGATCAAGAACATGTAAGTACAAAAAATATAAGGCCTGATATAAGCACTTATAACTTGGATAACGGTCATCTACAGTATATAATAGTATGAATGTACAGCCAGTAGCGTAATGAAAAAGTTGATATTCAAAATTTGGAGAGAACAGAATGGGTATGGATGGAGGACATATTTTGCGCCCAGGGAAGCCATATTTTATAAAAGCTGTGGCTCTTGTCCATTAGGTTTGCCCTAATTTTTTCATTCAGCATTGTAATGTGGATACAACCAAGGACCACTGAATAAGGTAATGTTTTTTGAAGCCATTGTGACACTATATATGTTTTGGTAGCGTTTGCTATACATTGTATCAATTTGTGCTTCGCATGCGGTAGGTTATCCAGTTGGAAACCTAGTAGGCAAATGGTCGGATCCAGTCGAAGGTGCATGTTGAGAACCTTTAGATACACATTTTATTATCCATGGGTTCCATAGCTTTCGAAAGTGTGCACTATGATTGTAATAACAGCATTGATGAGTTTACGTGAAAGTGTGCACTATGATTGTAATAACAGCATTGATGAGTTTACGTGAAAGTGTGCGATTGATTTCATAAACCACTTGTGAGTAGGACAATTGTGGTGAGCTCCAATGTGCTGCTATGTGTTTTTACAGCAGTAGCAACCAACTGGATCAATTTGCGCTGCGCATATGGTCTGGCATCTGGCTTTCTGGGTCTTAAAGGATGTTGGGGGTAAACATTCCATCAATTTAAACATGAAGCTACTTCCATAGACGAGTTACTCTTGGATATGTCCACCATGAGTAAAGCATGGTACCCAAAATGTGACATCCCCTACAAAATACAGAACCTTTTGAAGGGTTAATTTTATTTACACAAGGAGAGAAAGGTTCAAACGACTGATAGTGGAAAGTTGTACACTTACGTTTTATATGTTAAATATATTTAATTTTTGACTTGTTAAACTGAAGCGTTGCTCCTTAGTCATGAGCCATGAGTAAGAAGCAAGACTAGCTCCGATACAAGTCAGCTTTACACTTTTATCTGATGGATGCATTGAATTTTCTACCATCAAATGGAACCTCTCTCTCCTTGCATAGATTACTCTGGCTGACAACTTTACAGGTCCACTCCTGACACAGTGGGATGGTTTTAGTGCTGCTGTCTCCTCTTTTCAATTCTATTTAGTCTGCATGTTACTAGGTATGTACGGGGTAGAAGCCTTATGGAGACTTCCACGTTTGTAGTCTGCATATTTTATTTAGACAAGGTTTTCAAACATTGGGACCTTTGTTCCTGTTCCCATGATGAGTATAGCTCAGTGGGATTTTAATTAGGGTGGAATACAAAGAGGGGTATATTTTCCTGCACTGGATCCAGAGCACATATATCCTTAAAATAGGATGATTGGGATTGCCAATTTGTATTTTTTTTTGTGCTAATTGGAGGATAAAGATATATCTCTGTTGTCTTGCTCTGCGTCAATGTGGTTGGGCAGGCTGTACTTTCTCTATGAAATGGTTCCAATCCGGTATGACTCCATCTAATAGACTATCCTTTAGGGTGGTAATACCCTGAACTGATCACCACATGAAGTTTAAGGTAGTAGTTCCTTCTGGGAAATATGAAATGTGTAGTATTTCTGTCCTAGCAGAGGATTGTGAATGTAGTGAAGCGTGGGATCGCACTGATTTCATGAGTTTGAGGGTAGTATATGGTAATTGATGCTTCTCCCAAAGATTCCAGATTACTAAGACTTGACCACATTAGGCTCTTTGATTATTTCATTTATCGAAAGAAGCATGACCCATGTATATTAATTATATGAGCGATTTCTATCTGATCAAGTTTTCAGTTTTTACCAATACAAGTTAATCAGGAGTGGCAAATTTTTTTGATCAATTTTTATGAAAATTAAATGGCGTGGGATAGATTGTCCGCTGGAAAGAATGGAGTAGACTTGACGCAGTGGTGGAGCAGGTAAGTATATTGCTGTGCAACTCAGCACAAGTGGTAAGAGAAGGTGGTCCTGTAGCCCCCACAGTCATAGGGGCTATAGTTACGTCCCTGAGATGTGCAATGTGGAAAATCTTCAGGATTGAGCATTAACACATTTTCAATCATTTGCATCGAAAATATGAGGCTGTAATTTTAAAACTTCAATAAACTTCAACTGTTAAAAAAAAATAAAAAATATGAGGCTGGATTTGGGCTTTAAAGTAACCTGAGACCATTATACTGGGGCAATTTATACATAGCTGGGGCTTTCTCCAACTCCATGAAGTTTGTGGGGGGGAGGGGGGGGGCAAACAGATGGAGCTGTTGCGGGTTCTAGCACCTATTATTCTAACGGGTGCAAGGTTTAGTTATAATAAAGAGGCATATGCTATATCAAACACAACCCTAGGGCACACGGAAGACAGATCAAATCATTGTATGTTTGTATTAATAGCATAAAGTTAATTACATAAATCAATTACTTTCATTAATGGTTTCCACACAGCATGATCCTGAAAACTGGTGCGGAGTTGTTGGACAGATCGAGACAGGCTGTGTAAACATCTAGAGAGAAAAGAGCAATTGGAAATCATAAACAAGTAAATCACAAGATATAAAATTGATTTATAAAATACTCAATACGCAATCACTTGAATTTAGCTAAATAAACCATATACGGTTCATGGAGGTCTCACATAACCCCACATAAGTAGATGTTAATGTGTTTTTATTAAATTTTTCATTTTAAAACCATCACCAAAAACCTCAGGCTCCTTTTACACTATATGCAATCAGTCCAAGCGCACATTTAGAGTCCATAACCAATACTGTTAGCAATTTATATATAGTCTACTTCAATTAACGTGTCCACAATGCATACATATATCTTAGGGGGAAAACAATCCACCACCAAGGCACCCTTCGGGAACACACTCACCCCTGGTGCCCCTGATGAGCAATTAGACAATTGCTAAACATGTTGGACAGACACTAGGCCAGACAAGAAATTTGCAATGTGAGGAGGAATAGCGTGGAGCAATACACCAAACACTGGAGTGATAAGCGGCACTGCCTGACCAGGAGAAAAAAAGCAGTGGCGAGCCCGTGAAAAACTCTGTTTTATTGTGTAAACGGTATCACGCTATGTATGTGAGCTGTTTTTTTGGCACATCCCTGAGTGAGACAGAAGATCTATAAGCTGTAGGACCTTGAGGCACGGTAACTATCTTGCATAAGAGCACAGTCTGACCAACTTAACGGTGGTCACACTTATACGGTGGGTGTGTTCCCCGAAGGGTGCCCTGGTGGTAGATTGTGTTTCCCCTAAGGAATATTTATGCACTGTGGACGTGTTAATTGAAGTGGACGTTATATGAAAATTACTAACAGTATTGGTTACGGACTCTAGATGTGCGCTTGGACTGTTTGCATAGAGATATTTAAGGTGTTTTCAACCTAGAAAAGCGCATTCTGCATGTAGTTCTATCCTGAATTTGTTTTAGCTAATTGACATTGTATCATAATGTCACTTCATCCATTTGCATGCACGTACAGATACAAATAGTTTTTAATGAAATTCCATGTAAGAGCGGGGTTCTTAATGTTTATGCATTAGCACTTTGTGTTCTCTGTTAGCACTATCAGTAATAGAGTGCTTTCACACTATGCACATCCTGAAAATTAGGATTGCAACGTCATGGTGATGTAAAGTTGCGACGTGACCCGAACAACCTAGCATACAATCCATAGACGTTTTGCTTGCCCATCACCCGATAACGCACTGCATGCTGTGCTTTACCACCTCGGAAATCATCGCACTGCAAAAGTAACAGTGTGAATGAAGGCCTCAATTGAAATATAATTGCATCACATTGTGATGCTAATATATTTTCTGTTGTCTTGTGGCACAACAGACTTAGTGTGAAAGGAGCCTTCAGTTTTGTATACACGCTTGAATAAAGTCATCTGAGGTGACATCAGTCAAAGGGGTGTATGGAGCTTTGAATCATGGCTTAAATGTTTTACAATTATCACTTTAATGCAATCAAAACATTTCCAGCTCTCCTATTCAATAAAATGACTGCATTTCATTGCAAACAATGGCAGTAAAGTGAATGTTCTTAATTTGTCTTTTCCATTCTTTATAAATCTAAAGTGCCAACAAATGACTGAAGCTGAAAGGTGCTGACAGGAGTACATTTAATCAATCACATTTATATTGAAGGACTGATTTCTTTTAAAATTCATACAACTGAAACGTACAAGATGTTCAATCATATCGTGGGATTTGATACACAGCTGATCAAAAGGAATAGATGACTCTTATTGTGAAATCTTCTATCACTCTTGGTTAGATTATTTTGTGAAATAAATATATAAGATGGTTGGATCTTTAGCAAAGATGGTAAATTAATGCTAATAAATTGTATTAAGGTTTTAATTATGCTAATCAAATGTCGCATGCACTTCTTGCTGATCTTGACTGGCTTGATTTTAAACTAAATTTGCATGAAATCTGGTATAAGCATCTCATTGACTATCTGTAATTTGTAGGTGTGTGACCAGCATTGCACATTTCTAGGGAGTTTTGAGGGGATAAGATCTTAACCAAAATGAAGATGCAATTAAAAAAAAAAAATCAAAGATAACTAAAGACTTGGGCAGGGGCCACACTTGAGAAAACCGGCCTGTTAGTGGCCACAAGCTGCAGAAGAAGGTTAATTCACCTGTGTCGCCACCTCTCAACCCTGTGCTGCATGCTGCTCTTCATTTTCCCAACACTTTCGCTTTCTCAGAAGTCAAGAAGATGGAAAGCAGTGTGAATCATAGTGGCAAGAGGCGGCGACATTGATGAGTTTACCTTCTATCCCGCAGCCTCAAAAAAACCTGTTTAGATGTCAGTACTACAACAAAAGGAAGGTAAGTGCTAATTGTCAGTTTACAACCGTAAAAGATGAAAAAGTACAGTTTCAAAACAGATGCAAAAAAAATCACATTACAGCTGGTTTACTGTTAGTATATGTACAGTACAACAGCTTATACTACATATACTGGGGTAGCTTGGATCTACCTTAAAGTGAACCTATAGACTAAAAATATACTCAGCAGCACTGAAAAGGCTTGGTGCTTCTTTAACAGTTTCACAGCATCAGAACTTTGTTTTTCTTACAGAAGCCTGTTCTTTTCAAACAAGTTGGGCAAGAGATTATATTACCTATCTATTTTAATTAACATAACTAATGTAACGTAATGACAGTATGTTTGTTTAGGCTGAAGTTCCTCTTTAAAAAGATGGTAAGAAAAATAATACAAGCACAGTAAAGGTAGACTTACAAAAGCCGCGCGAATATGAACGGCATGAATATAGCAACAAGTCAAAGGAAGGGGTTTTTTTTTTGTTTGTGTGCGTTTTTTTTTTTTTAAACTTGTAGTTTTTGAGAAAATGGATTAAAAAAAGAAAAAAAAAAAAAGGTTAACATGACATTTTGCTGTGGTACAATACAACTATTATAGTGATTTCTGAGTTCTGCATAAACATTTTATACATTCCAAAGCAAACCTGTAATCTAGCGTCAGGACCCTCTAGGGGACTTCAGGGTAGAGGTGGTACAAAGGGACACATAGGAGGCACAGAGGGGGCACCAAAGGAACAGAAGTTACACAGTGGGGGGCAGAGGTGGCACAGTGTTAAGACGAGCCTACAGTCCCTTTCTCGTCCGTTAACCAGGGACTACCTGTATACTGTATTATTTATCAGGCCTTATTTTAAAGCATTTTAAATACACTTAAAACACTTCATGTGTATAGAGAAAGCAGACATCTATGCACATGGAGAATCTTGTTTAATGTTTTCCCTTTATCAAAAATTATATAATTGCATCACATCACTGGATCATAGCAAACTGGTGTGCTGCATGCATGGAATACAATATTAGTTCACAACTGTCATAACAGACAGTCATTCTTGAAATAAAGAACTTGTATATAGTGGTAGGGAATATAAAACTGCAATTTCATACCTGACAGCAGCTAACCGCACCTTGACATTAGTCTCTGATAAGCCATTCACAATCCGGTCCATCATATGTTCAGCCTCTATGATCTGGAGAGAAATGTTAATGCAGCATAAATAACATCAAGGAAATGATGCCTACCTACCTTATTCTGACTATGTATTGCAAAAAATAAGACTGCATTCACATCAATGCTGTTCACTTGTCTTCGCATTAGTACAAGTGAAAACCGCATGGAGACACTGGATATATTTGGCTTCTGTTACCCCAAACATATCCTTAGCAGCAGACTTACCTATGTAGTTTATTACTTCTTTCACCAGCTATAAAATGTTTTACTGTTTAAATATCCAAAATAAGGCAACCAGGGATAAACACTTTAAACACTTAAGAGAGGATATATCAGTGACACCGTTACTTACTGCAAAACAGGAGTATTGCAAAAATATTTACTATAGTAGAGCAACCTCATTCATTCTCTAGTGCTACTGATCACACCTTATTTTTCAGCATGTTTTTGTGGGTGCCTGAACTGACCTGGGACATGATGAGATAAATGTGTATGTATGCCATTCCAGCATTTAACTAGGCTGTGTTCATTTTTTTATTTTCCTCACTAAAAGGGTTAAACATTTAGGTATGCAAATTAGGTTCTTAGTTGGAGTACATTACATAACCCTCCTGGATAACTAATTAGAGCCATAAAACTCTTGCCTGGCAGGAACAGCTTCTGAGAGCATTGAATAGATGAAAAAAAAAAAAATAACACTAGTTCATGGATTGTGGGTCTCAGATACTAAAAGACTATCATCAAGGTGAGATAATAAAACATTATTTTTTTTAGCTTTTAACCACTTTACCCCCCACGGTACGAATTTCTCCGTCCCTTCCCCCTCCCCCCTAAAAAAACCAAGGGACGAAGAAATCCGTACCTCCCACGCTACCGCCGCTGTCCGCGCTCTCGCCGCTCGTGCACGCCCCTGTCCGCTCGCCCGGAGATCAATGAACGGGAAAATCCATTCCCGTTCGTTGATCTAAGCCCCCGCAATGATCTGCTGCTATGAGAAACAGCACGATCACTGTGATTTGCCCAGCCTCGTAGTGCTTCCTGTAAGCGTCCGGAACACAAACTCACTGTGGCCATCTTGTGGCCAAATAGTAAAACTACACCCTAAAGCATTTTCATATACAAATACATTAGTTTTACACAATAAATTAACTCATTACCTTCCACACTCCCCAATTTTTTTTGTAATAATAAAAAAATACAATAAAAAAGTTACCTTAGGGACTGAACTTTTAAAATATTTTTTATGTCAAGAGGGTATAACACTGTTACTTTATAAACTACGGGCTTGTAATTAGGGATGGATGCAAAACTGAAAAAAATGCACCTTTATTTCCAAATAAAATATTGGCGCCAAACATTGTGATCGGGACACAATTTAAACGGTTTTATAAACGGGACAAATGGGCAAATACATTTCATGGGTTTTAATTACAGTAGCATGCATTATTTAAAAACTATAATGGCCGAAAACTGAAAAATAATTTCCCACATTTTTTTCCTATTTTCCTATTAAAACACATTTAGAATAAAATAATTCTTGGCATAATGTCCCACCTAAAGAAAGCCTAATTGGTGGCGAAAAAAACAAGATATAGTTCATTTCATTCCGATAAGTAATAATAAAGTTATAGACGAATGAATGGAAGGAGCGCTGAAAGGTGAAAATTGCTCTGGTGTTGAAGGGGTAAAACCCCTCAGCGGTGAAGTGGTTAAAACAGAAAATAATAATATTAAAAAAACAACCTGTGGGAGTCTAAAAAAATGTTATTTTTAAGAATAGGAGGATCGATATAATAGTTTATCTCATCAGTTTACTTCCAGTTCAGGTTTTCTTTAAGTGCCATCATTAATTAAGGACTCTGTAATGAGAGGAAAATAGAATATGCCTTATTTTCTTTTAAACAATGTCAATTGCCTGTTTGTTCTAATGGTTCTCTGCCTCAAATACATAAAGCCAAAGACACAGTATAGGGATGCAGATCAGATGCTTTACCTAAAGCCTGAATATGATAACCCTCATGCTTGTTTCAGGTGTTAGATTTGGGGACTGCTGAAGGCAGAAAGATCAGCAAGAAAGACCGGTAATTGGCATTGTTTAAAAAGAAATAAACATAGCAGCCTACATATCATTCTCCCTGCACAGTCACTTTAATGGAAGTAAAAGGTAGGTACGGAGGACGTAAGGTCACTGAAAAGCAAGCCCAAATCTATCACGAAAATTGAGCAGCTACATGTGTAGCAGCTTGGTTTAGGTTGGATTAACATCAGGTTCTGGAATACAGTTTCTTGATTAATATCGCTAAAGTTAAGTGAAAAAGCACTATATTTCAGTCAGTTTTAATAGTATATGTACAGAATTAGCAGGTTAACCACTTGCGGACCAGGCCCGTTGAATCAACGTCCAGCAGGTGGTGGTACCGTTCTGACCGGACGTTGATTCAACGTCCAGCGCTAACAAACCGCCCGACGCGATCGTGCGCACCCGGAGGGGGAGATTAAGCAGTCATATGACAGCTGGCATCTCCCCGAGTGATCAGCAGCCATCGCGTATGGCTGCTGATCACGTGGGCACTACGATCGGCGTCGGATCGTAGTGATCCACTTTGACAGCGGCGGCAGGGGGGAAAGAAGAGGATCCACTCACCTCCCTGCCGCTCCAGCGACGATCTGCGCCCCCCTCTGTTCTGGCCGGCATCTCTGCTCCGTCTGACGTCAGCGCCGGATCCCGGCTTGATGACGTCATCAAGCCGCGACCCGACCTGAGCGTCATTTGGAGCGGAGAGGCCGGCTGGAGAAGAAGGGGGCTACTGCGGCTCATCGCTGGAGCCTGGCAGGTGAGTGATGGCTGCTGCGCACAGGGGGGATACCTGGCCACACAGGGGGGAGACAGAACAGCCAGCCACAGACGGGATCCGGCCGCCCGACTCCCCAAACGCGCGCACGCCCCTCCACCGCAAAATGCCCTGGTCCTTAAGGGGGTTAGGCGGCCGGTCCCGAAGTGGTTAAGTTATATAGGTAAAAAAAAAAAAAAAGAGCAATTAAGTTTAACTGTCATAAAAAAAGGTAAACTAAACAAAAAAGACAAAAAAACCCAAAAATACATACAATCCTGCTCTGTAAAAACAATTTGATCCAGAAAAGGGCAATATGGCACACATGAATTTTAAATTAAAGGGAAAATAGTAATTCCAGACTCCATACATTAAACAAATAAAATCCATAGATTAACAAGCTACTCTTTATTATTGGAAATGCAGGTTGCAGCCTATGTTTCAAGTTGGTTTTACACCTATTTTTTGTGTTGAGGCCCCTTGTGGTAAAATAGGGCAACGTGCTGCAGGTTTCACCTGAAGGTGCAAAGGGGCCTCAGTAATGCAGCATTTTTGAAATGCTGCATCCTGTTCTGGTGGAAAAGTATTTGGCATTTTAAAGTGAGATAAAATTCAAAATTTAAAGTTGGTCTAGAACATACACAGTAAAAACAAATATGAAGCCGTATAAGACTGGTGTAATGTTATGTAAAGGCATATTTACACTTCACTGAAGCCAACTACTGAAAGCATTGCTAGTGTCAGGACAAATTACCAGATTTACTTGTACTTAAGTAATTACTAAGTCAGTAAAGGAGAGAAAGTACTTTGCTTCCATCTCTGGATACAGTAGAAACTTATCTGCATTGTTTACACAGCTTAGTACATTTTAAGTCAATTTCATAATTCTGGCATGGCAATCTTATCCATTAGCTTAGAAGTGAAGCAAAAACCTTAAATACCAACCCTTCTAGTAACTTGGAAACTAATATGTTTTTAGCTATTGGTATTATGCAGTGTTTAATGTTTTAGACTGTAGATTAAATGAGAGATGGACCCTTTCCACAGTTACAAATTAAACATCTTTATCACCTTATGGGACAATATTAAGTCCTATACAGTGTCCTCAAAGTAAAATAAATAACTAAATTTGACATACAAGATCTCCTGAGGTGTTCCAGGCGTTTAAATTAAGTTAATGGCAATACTGATCTGATTGTATTGCAAAATGTTTTCAACTCTAAGAATTTAAAAATACACTTAGATAACTTTTCCACCATGGACTTATCTACTGTTATTTCCATTCTAAATCTATATTCATATTCTAACTCCATGTACACCACTTTGGCATATATTATTTTAAATGTTTTTATTGGTATTTGCACTGCACTTTATGACTCCTAAACTATTGAAACTAAGCACTTATGTGAACGGTTATTTCTGCAATATACTGAACCCAGGTTCTACCAAGTGAGGGGATCAATCTCTGATCAGCAGACAGCAGTGTTGCAGGCACAGGCCTCGACACCTTATATTGTCCGTTGCTCTGGCTATGAAGTGGCTCTGCTCCTTAATCCTTGTGTGGGTCTCGGAGATCAACATAACTCACAAAGCGTCAAAAGCACGGGGGATGCAGTACGAGGTAGGAGATTCCTATCTCAGCCTCACGGGGAGGAGGGAGTGAGTGAAATATACCGGCAAGAGTATAAGCTGCTACACCTGTGCCCCACATTACAATGGACAGCGCTAAAGACAAGTCAGTAACTCATCTGGTGATGCGATTCTCACTTTTGCTGTAAGTCATGCACAGATTAGCTTTGACCAGCCAATTTAACTATGTTAAAATTTGCTCATTTAGCACAAATCATTACATTAACTGAAAAACACTGAATTCCCAATAGTGCCCCTTTAAAGACAAATCCTTCTTTGTTCTTTATTTTGGATTTTATAACTCACGCTGCAAATGGATCACACTAATGGAAACACTTGCCTCTGTTTCCATTAGCTTTAACTGTACCTAGCGTTTTGCAATCCGCTAGTGATTGGGATTGGATCGAAAAACTCAGGAAGTGAAAAAGGCTAGAGTGCTAATCAATAGCTTAATTTAATTGAATGAAACCACAGATCAGATCAGCTACCTGAAGTGAACTGCAGCTTAGTTGTGGCCACTAAGTGTGGTCCTCATTTAGTTTTGCAGCTGGCTCCAGGAACTTCAAAAATGCAGGACAGTGGAAGACACCAGGGAGCCACAATTTTCCACTTTTGTAGTAAATCAATAGTTTAAAAAAGTGGTAAAATTATGTTTGAGAAAACCATTTTCAGCCTTGTGTCCCACTAAAGTAAATAGTGTTCTGCATTTCCATAATGGAGAACACTACCGGTATTTGACGATCTGTTAAGTAGTGATCAGCCTATAAATAAGGAGATTACCAGTTTTTGCAGATAATTATAAGCGAAAATGGCGAACAGGGAAGATAGCTAAACTCTTATAAAAAGTAGAGTTAATTTTTGCTGATCCTCTGTTTAATAAATATGGAGACCAGCTGATCACCAGAAAAGTGCTGTTCATTCTGAAGAAATAGAATTTTTCTGGCAACAAGATGATCACCTCGATGATATAGAAGCCTCTAAAATATTTCAGTGTTGCTTATTTGTGCACATATGTACCACAGGTAAACAGACAAAAAACAGCTGCAAACTGCTTTATCAAGAAAGTACAATTAAATAATAAGGTAGATCTACTGATCAGTATTTACATGGAGCTATACACTGTTCAGGGCTCATGGTTAACTTGCCATGGTTGGCTTGCCATTTGCATGTCCTAAAACCCAGTCAAGGAAAGAAAGCCATTTCCGTGATGTATACAAATGGAACAGAGAAATAAGTGATTCTAAATACACAACTAAACTCAAAAAAGTAACATTAAGTTTTTGCATATTCACTCCAGTTCTGAAATCAGTTCCTTTTTATGTGTCTTGAAGAACTATTAAGTTCCCAAGAATAATTTGCATTAACGCTTCCTCAACTATTTTAACTGTATGTTACAGTATTTTGTCTGCATTACTTTCTACTCTCCGTTTGATGAGTAAAAGATATTGGGCCCAATCCAATTCTCTTTTTCTCCTAGGGGATTATTTTCATAACTGAACAATAAAATGCCTTTCAAGCTAACAGCAAGCAATAACATACTTAGAAAACTGTAGACTAAACTTTTTCACCTAATTTTTTTTGGTATTATTTCAGTTGCAGAGTACTAAAAAGTTATTTTAAACAGAAGATGAAAAATGATGTCCTAGCTGAAAACTTAGGAGAAAAAGTTCCCATTATAGCTGCATAGTTATATACGGTAGTTATTTGGGTTGAAAAAAAAGAGATGCCCATCAAGTTCAACCAATAAATAAAGTACAACACTAGCCTGTACCCTCACATATACCAGTTGATCCAGAGGAAGGTGAAAAACCCTTAGAAGTCAGTTGGTTCCAAAAGGGAAAAAAATCGACTCCAGATGGCAATCAGGTAAAATCCCTGGATTAACACCACCAGGATCTACCTAGTAATTATAGCCTTGGATGTCTTTCAATGCAAGTTTAGCATGTATATACAGTTGTGTTCAAAAGTATTCAACCCCCAATGTTGTAAAGGGTTTTAGGGAATTTAGTGTGCATTTGTAATTGTGTTCAGAATGAAATCTTACAAGGACTTTTTGAAGAATGAAATGCAACTAAAATGATATGCATTGTTTTTGTAATACAGTATTCACCTCCCTGGCGGTACGCAGTTTAAGTGGCTGCGTAACATTTTTTAATGTTAGCTAGCACTAGGCTAGCTAACTATGTTGCCCAAGTCCCCCGGCACTGGTTTGACCCCCCCGATCGACGCCGACAACACTCACCCATCCGCAATCCCGCAAGAGGCGCAGCTTCCCAATTAACAACACTCGTCGCTATGGCGACGATCGGACAGGACGTCATGCGCAGTTCTGATCCTCCCCATAACGAAGGCGGGTGCTGCTTGGGAGGCTGCGCCATTGCGGGATCCCTGGGGGGTATGTATACGGGAGGTGAACGGGGGCGATCGGAGGGACTTGGGCACCATTGTTAGCTAGCAAAGTGGTAGATTAACAGTTTGTAAAACATTTTATTTTAAAAAGCCCTCCCGGGGCGATGCGATCCCCTGCGTCGGGCTTACCGCCAGGGAGGTGAATTTTTTTGCGATTTCTTCATTGACAATTATTCAACCCCTTAAAGACTACCACTCTTAAGAACAGAGGTTCATTCAAGTGTTTTCGATCAGGTATTGAAAACACCTGTAGATATTAATGAGCATCAATCAAGCATAATAAGCACCAATTAGGCAGATTTAAAATGCCTGTGATACTCAGCTCCTTCTAGACATTTACTGGTGTGTTTACAAACATGGTGAAGTCAAGAGAATGGTCCAGGAAGACAAGAGAAGAGGTGATTTCTCTTCACAGGAAGGGCAATGGCTAAAAAAAAATTGCAAAGATGTTAAACATACCAAGAGACACCATAGGAAGCATCATTTGCAAATTCAAGGCAAAGGGCACTGTTGAAACGCTACCTGGTCGTGGCAGAAAGAAGATGCTGACTTCGACTGCTGTGCGCTACCTGAAGCGCAAAGTGGAGAAAAGTCCCCGTGTGACTGCTGAGGAACTGAAAAAAGATTTGTCAGATGTGGGTACTGAAGTTTCAGCTCAGACAATAAGGCGAACACTGTGTAATGAAGGCCTCCATGCCAGAACTCCCAGGCGCACCCCCTTGCTGTCTCCAAATAAGAAGAGTCGACTGCAGTGTGCCAAAAGTCAAGTGGACAAACCACAAACGTTTTGGGATTGTGTTCTGAGGACTGATAAAACAAAATTAGAACTGTTTGGGCCCATGGATCAATGCTATGTTTGGAGGAGGAAGAACAAGGCCTATGAAGAAAAGAACACCTTGCCTACTGTGAAGCATGGAGGGGGTCAAACATGCTTTAGGGCTATTGGGTACAGGGAAGCTTCAGCGTGCGCAAGGTATCTTCAGTACCAGGAGATATTGGATGAAAATGTGATGTAGTCCGTCACAAACCCGAGGCTTGGGAGACATTGGACCTTTCAACAGGACAATGATCCCAAGCATACCTTCAAGTCCACTAGAGCATGGTTGCAGATTAAAGGCTGGAGCATTTTGGAGTGGCCATCGCTCAAGCCTAAGAATGTGACTGAACTGGAGACTTTTGCCCATGAAGAATAGGCTAAGATGGCCGTAGATCGCTGCAAGACACTTGCGTCAAGCTATGATTCACGTTTAAAAACTGTTATAACTGGAAAAGGATGTTGTACTAAGTACTAAAAATGAATGTCACTTGGGGTTTGAATAAAACTGATAATGATGTGAGCACAGAAAATACATTTGTGGTGATTTCATTATAAATGTTATGTTATATTTGTCTGACTTACAAGTGCCTCTTAGATTTAATTGTAAACAAGATGACTGAAAAGATGAAAAAAAAAAGGTCAAACTGGCCAAAACGCTCAATTTCAGTGGGGGTTGAATAATTTTGAACACAAGTGTGTGTGTGTGTGTGTGTGTGTGTGTGTGTGTGTGTGTGTGTGTGTGTGTGTGTGTGTGTGTGTGTGTGTATGCTTTGAGTGGGATCCTTTTATAATAATTGCAGTAGTATTTGTATAGCGCCTTTTTCCTGTCAGACTCAAAGCACTTGTGAGGCAGCCACTAGAGCGCACTCAGTAGGCAGTAGCAGTGTTAAGGAGACTTGCCCAAGAAACTCCTTACTGAAATAGGTGCTGGCTTACTGAACAGGCAGAGCCGAGATTTGAACCCTGGTCTCCTGTATGGTGTCTGTTCGGGAAACAGTATTATGGGTTTCAGGCACTAGTGAAATAATATCCAATATCTAGAAACTTACATTTACAATTCACAAATTTCCAATTGTACATTTCCCTTCTCAGTAATTTGCATCTTTTTTGGTTAGTAAATTACAGAGTTGAGGAAAAAAAAAATGTGTTCACGGTCAAAAAAAACTCTCTGAAGAAGCAAAAACAAATAAAGAGTAACAAATAGTAAAATGTCCCCATATATCTGTATTTATCTGATCGGATAAAATGTCTGGGGGAAATAGAAAAAACACAAAAGCATTCAGTATTTTTCAGGTTGCGATTGTTCTTTATTATAAAAAAAAATCTTCCTCAGACATACATCAGACATATTTAGCCAACACATTCTGTTAGTTTACAGGTTACGTTAAAAAAGGAAGAACAAAAAAAAGAAAAAAAAAAGAAAAGAGAATTGCAATTAACATTGTATAATAATGCAGTTAAACACTACCAGTTTCCAGAGGAGCTCGTTTTATTATGTGGCAAGGCAAATAACATACAAAACACTGAGTGCAGATCATTGATCAAGAACCATAACAAATCACCAGAAATTCTGACTGATTAAAATGGCGTTTCTTTGCCGGTGATGTACATCAATTTTCCCAGCTCACTGGGCAATACAAACATGTCAACAGAAGCACAAGTAGATTAATATGTCATTACATTTAAAGCAACTAGATTTCAAGCAAGTTAAAGTGTAATTTTGTGTTAAAATGAACATATTGCCCCTTTTAACTAGGCTAATCAAGGTCTTCAGTGCTTAAAACATGAATTCTGTACATTTATACCTTTCTTGAAATGTATGGAAGCTCCGATAAAAGAAATGTAGCACGGAGGCTTTGCCGTTTGCTCAAAAGGAAAGAAGAGCATACCCATTAACCTTTAGACCCTGTTCACACCTAAAACCGCAAAACGCTAGCGATTACCGCTAGCGTTTTGCGGGGGTGATTTTGCCACGATTAACGCAGAAAATTAATTGGACACAATAGCGTTTTGAGAGTGAACGCGATTAGCGGTTCTATACATGCTAATCGCGATCGCTCAAGAATCGCTGCCAAAACGCTGCAGGTAACCCGTTTGCGATTATCGCTAATCGCAAAACGCCCGCGATCGCGGCAGTGGGAACACTGCCATAGGATAACATGTGCTAAGCGATTTTTTTGAAAAAACCTAGCGGTTTGCAGTGAGCGGGAATCGCCTTAGATATGTATGCATCCCTCTTGACTTTTGCCAGTGACAATCAAGTTTAGGAAGCACACATAAGTAAAGTCTAGAGAAGTCTTATTTGTCATCATGGGCAAAGTGTTTTTTAGACTACAACTGGATTAAAAAACAGATGACAATCTAAACTATCTAGACCATCTGAAAAAAAGAATGTATATTTTCAAACCTGCTTCATTTCGACATGTAAACATTAAGAGCCTATTCCAAATACTGTATGTCACTACTTGAGTTTGTTTTCCCCTTAAAAGCTAGGTAACAAGTGGCACCTTTAGGTACTGTACATATTCCAGAAAATTACCTGGGTACTAAAAATCCAGCCGATACAATGCAGTACACATAGCACTGCCCTCTACACTGCCCCCGCCCCTTTTGACCACCTGACTCAATATTGGCATGCCAGACACAATCACAATCATAAAAAAAAAAGCAAACCTCAAAAGATGTGAATGAGGAGATGTCATCTAGTGTTGGGGGGTGAGATTCCTGCTTAAGTGGTAAGAAACTGGAGAACAACAATTCCCAGCTTTAGGAGAAACTTATACCCAGTGTTTTCTGTATAACCATTTAAAGAGTAACTGTCAGGCTGCAAAAGCTAATTTAAACCTCTATTCTCCTTTGTTAAACAGTTTAGAAGGAAGCCAAAAAGGCAATACTGAAGTTAAAAATCTCTCTTACTTTTGATGTGTGCTGAACAGCAAGGCTGTTATTCCCAAGCTCTTAAGTAGGACGACAGGCCGCATAACATACTGCAAAGCATTCTGGGGCTGCTTCTCCCCACCTTGGGTCATCCCCTTCATTTCCCAATCACGCCCTAAGGCTGCTAGTGAGAAGTTACAGGCTCAAGTTACAGCAGCTTGTAACGCAGCCCAGCTCACAGCACTGAAAAATCACGGCACATGTTCCATTAGAGTATACTGCATGAGTCCGCTATTGTTCCTAGCCACATGGCTAATTAATATTCACTGCACAGTAGTGTTGTCCATTAGGATCTTTTTTGTGAGTGGAATCATCAGGAAGCAGGGAGGACATGACGACACAATTGGCTTCATAGGAGACAGACAAACATGGAACCTGCCATGAGCTGTCAGGAGCATCATTCTCTGCAAATACTATATAAAAATTCTGTAAAATCCAAACGTGGACAGTGAAATGCATATGTAATGTACAGCCTATGATTAGCTACTGATATATGTGTTTTTTTTCTCTGAGACCTTATACCTAACTGCTTCTCTTTAAATAAAATGCAGCTTGGCCATTTACACAATAAATATTTGGCTGAACATTGTTGTAAAAGTCATATGGTTAATGAAGAAATGAATACCACTGGGGTATAGGGTTACAGACTTAATCTATGTTTAGGTCTACAGTCGCTCTATTGCTCTACATGTCCTGCATCTTAGAAACTTTCACACTCTGCCTCCCACAGTGAAGCCCACAGAGGTGTACCAGGAATCTTATAACATAAGAGAGTGCAAGAGACAGAGGAGGTAGAGAGGGAAGTGTAGAATGACTGCAAAGAGTTACATAATAATCTATTCAACAAAATAAAATAAAAAAACAGAACAAAACCATCCATCAAGTTCAACCTCTTGAGCATCTCTGTACCATCATCAAGAGAAAAGCAAAAGCCACAATAGTAATATTTTCTCCCTGACATCCAAGTTACGTGCTTCACTGAGCAATTATAAATGTGAATACCCTTCAATTTAAAAAAAAAACAACCAAGCCTCATTTAAATACAGATACAAAATGTTCCATAGCAATTACCCGTGCAAAGATCTACCTTTATTCCATAGGCAGTTCATGTATAAGAAGCCCATTCGCCAAGCTGCTGTACTGTCCTTTGTTGCATGTATACTAATTAGGTTGTTTTCAAATCATTTATATTCTACCCTAAATAAACACACTGGCCCATATGCAATTAATTTTTTCTCCTGAGTTTTCTCCTAGGTGATCTTTTCACACCTCTTCGTAAAATGCCCTTTGAACCACCAGCAAGCAAGAAACTCAAAATAATTTACATAGTACTTTTTCACCAACTTTTGAGTACTTTTTCTATCGTAAGTAGCGTAAAAGTTATTTTACAAAGAATATGAAAATTATGTTCTAGGTCTAGGAGATAACTCAGGAGAAAAAGGTAATTGTATATGGACCAGTTTGTCTAACCTTTCCTTCCATCACTTGATTAACTTTATTTTTGTAGCCACTTTAACCGCTTCTGGACCACACGTTAACAGGTCCCATGTGGGACCTGTTATCCCTTCCAGGGCCTTAATTTAAAATTACAAAACCGCACGCTCCTGTGCTACTGCCACAATCGTGCCGCTGCAGCGCACTCACTCTGCCGTCACTATGACAGCAGTGCTCCATGAGGCGGTCAGGAGCAGATTTCATTGGCACATGACCCTGTGATCACACTGGCTCACAGTGACCGCAGGGTCAGGAGCCAATGAAATCTGCTCCTGACTGGCACAGAGCTCTGCTGTCATAATCACGGCAGAGCAAGTGGGCTTCAGTGCCGGGAGAGCATCACGAACAGGGAGAGTGATGGGTTCGTGTGGCACGACATCAGTGTGCCCCCATTTAGTGGTTAAAACTCCAATTTATTTCCTGTAATGTGTTGCCCAAAACCATACTCTGCATTTCAGCTATGGACTTACAAGTGATTTATACAGGTGCTGTAGTAAGCTAGTCTGTTTTAAGTCACTTTTATTGTCCTGTAGTTGATCCCTTGCCTTCACTCAACCCCTTTCTGAAAGGTCTATTTGCACATTTCTTATTAAAATTGACCCACTGAAATACACGTCGCTGTTTAGAATATGCCAATATCTCCTATTTTACAAAACACAAGAGAATAAGAGATGGGAACTCTGATCTTATCTGTTTTGGGATACAAATGAGACTCAAATAAGAGTCTTTCACTTCCCCACTGGACCAACAGCTGTTAGTGAGTCCTTAAATGAACTAGATTTCCTCTCGTTGGGATTTAATAAGAATCAGTGCAAATGTTTTCATATGATTTCTTAAAGTGAGGAAGTAGAATAGATTTGTCCCATATCTTCAAAACAAATCTGTCTGTCTTTTTTTTTTCTGGTCGTTTCCACACCATCTTATTTATTTCCGATTTCAGTATTAATCCTCTTTAGCGTATGATTTGACCTTGCTTTATTATTTGCCCATCTGTTGTGTATGAGCAGCACAAGTGCACTGAGATAAATTCCAATCAATTGGCACACTTAACATGTACAGTAAAAGGTTTCTGCAAGAGCAGTGAGTGAGGTTATGGGAGACTACATGCTGTCTGTCATAATTAGGAAGTCCACATAAGAGAAATCTCAATAAACCTTAATGAAACCTAAACTTTCACTATTTTCATACATAATGGGCAGTAAAAAAAAAAAAAACACCTTTTACACAAATAAACTTAATGTGTACATATTAGATAGCATTAACCACTTTAGCCTCAGATACGGTATATCTGTGTGACTTCATCTAAGCCACGAGGATATAGATATACATCTTGTAGCTGAAGCAAAGCTGTGCACAATCAGGCTTGCTCCCGTGCACACCTCCTGCAATATCTGCTGCAGCACTAACTGGTGAAAGGGAATATATGTTCCATGAGAAAATAAGATTGATTACAATTTTCTCAGTTCATAGTGAAAAATACACACTATAGCATTTGTTTTAGAATCCTCACCATGAATGAGACAAGAACATAATCTAAATGTTGTGATAAATGGTAGAAATAACCAAAACTTGTGTTTTTCTTTATCTACAGTAGCACTTTCTATTTTTGAATTGGTAAAAATGAGGCGTTTTTAACATTTTCCCATGTTCGCTTTTTCTCATTAAAATGCATAGAAAACATTTTTTTTTCCTAGGGAAAAAAATACCATACAATGAAAGTTTTGCTTGTTTTGAAAAAAAAAAAACAAAAAACGATATATATGTCAAAACTGCTCTGGTCCATAAGGAGGAAACAAGGACCACTTACTTGCATGGGCTGGACAACAGCCGCAAACTGGTTAGTGTGCAGGGATACACGTACAGAGGCGCAGGTCAGTCAAGGCGATTGCTCATTTGCATGCATGCGTCAGCGTTGTGGTATAAGGGTGGGTGTGAAAGGACTATGCATAGTACCATTTCACGTCAAACGGCCCTTAAAGCCCAGTGAGTAGACACGACCCTTCACTCAGGGAGGATGGCAGAGCCAGTGCACACATTCTAGTTCAGCAATGCTCATGCGCCAGAGTAATAATGTGGAGCAGCGAGGTACTAGAGGGGATTGAAGTGCTGGACTAAAGGTGGCCATACATCAGGCGACTTGGCGGCTGATCGATCATCCAATTCGATTATTATAATAACCATAATGTAAGTCGGTACCGCCAAGTGCATACCCGACTGACAAACCAACCAATTTCGGGACGGAAATCGGTCGCATTGTTGATAGCGCATGCTGCAAGATGTCGAGCCAAAGTTGGTTGGGTGCGCGGCGGGAATGGCATGCAATTAACTGACGGACAAAACGATCCGCAGCCTGACCGCTGTGCCCCCTAATGCTCGTCGTGCCAAAGTGTATACATTACCTATCCGCGGCCTCTGCTTGTCCCCCACTGCTCCAGGCTCATTCTCCTCTTCCGCATACACCTGCACCCCACTTGCACGCGTATGTGCTGTGCAAGTTACCGGGGTTGATAGCAGATGAACAGCAGACCGCGGGAGGACAGCATGGGACTCAGGCGTGTTTTTGGGGCAGGAGGAAGCCCCGAGTAAGTATCGATTTTTGCTATACCTTGATCTCTGGTTTCCTTTAAGAACAACTGACTAACTGATCATATTAAATCAATTGTAATGCTTTTATCAGGTAATACAGCCATAAAAATTAGACCTAGTCAGAACAAAGAGCTAATTTTTAAAACATTTTTTTAGATAATTTTCAAATTGTTTCACAACTGAAAGATCATGATTAACCTCTATGCATGGGTGGTCAGCATAAAATGCATTGGGGTGTATGCACAAAGCTGCATTAAGCAGAATTACATGCATAAAGTCTTATGCAGAACAGGTAGAGCGAAATGTGGCGCCTGTAATTTATTGCATTCTGCTCTACTCATACACCCCATTCTCACCATCTTGAATAGAATACTGACAATTCTTTGAAAATGTGATGGCTAAGCAACTGCAAAAGAGATTCATAGTTGAAATAGAAATCGACTGTTAATAGATGCCCACATACCGACTACTATCGGTTTTTGGAGCTATTTTGTGGATTGGCTACACAAAATCAAACCGATACACACACATACATCAAGTGTTACTTGAAATTAAGTTACCCACCACAGGGGTACTTGACCAACAGTCATTAAAGAGGAATGTAGTTAAAATAAAATAAATAAAAGCAATTGTATTATTTGTGGGGGTTTTTTTTTTTACAAACTATTTAGTCAGCGTTTGCCCACTGTAAAATCTTTTCTCACCTTGATTTACATTCTTAATCTCATTCTCATTCTTTATCACAGGTGACGACATCTTTAGTCCTGTGAGGTGCAGTTCTGCAGAATGTTTGTTTCCGAGAATTTGAAGCCAGAGAAAAGAATACATGGTCTCTGGGATGAGAATTCTGTATAGCTAAAAAGCCTAGGCTAAGCATCTCTGGGAGGGCGAAGCTACATACATACATACATACATACATACATATGCAAAAATGGTCTATCCTGAATAATGTACTGCATTTACCAACTTGTGGGTTAAATACCTCACAAAAGAAGGGTTTGTTACCTCCAGCTCTGACCAGCTGGTAGCTCACACTCTTCATGCAGCAACACTGATGTAGCAGACAGCCAATAGGAAGAGCGATACAGGCAACAGGAAAAGCCACACAGCCCTGCTTCTCACCCCATTTGGTCCGATACTCTGGAAGGTGGGACTCCAGAACGGAGAGCAGGGAAAGGAGACAATTAAAAAGGCTTTTCTGTATCCATTTAGATGAGCATATCTATATACCAGTACACAGAAGAGCTCCATCTGGTTGCTGCAGCACATATAAAAGGAATGTCAGGGATGCAACTGGACATAAAGACCCTTGACCCATGCACACAGACTCACAGTTTCCTGCCTGACTTGCTCCACAGTTGGTAAGTGAGACTTACTGAGCAGGGC
Organism: Hyperolius riggenbachi; assembly: GCF_040937935.1. NCBI lineage: Eukaryota > Metazoa > Chordata > Amphibia > Anura > Hyperoliidae > Hyperolius > Hyperolius riggenbachi. The sequence goes on from NC_090652.1 coordinate 218,576,672, forward strand.
TTAGTGAATTGCAGCACTGCAACAAACACTAGAGCTAAGAGTGGTAATTACAAATAAAATTCTGATTTTTAAAAATCGTAGAACTTGCAAATACATCCACCTGCCAGTTTTCTATACACGCCAAATGATTCACAGATTACTAAATTCTTGTTTCAAAGGGGTTTATTCATCAATCGCTGGCAATATTACTTTAACCTCCACATGCAGCACAGTGAGTTATACCATTAGTGTGACTCATTAGTAACACGTTACCGTAGCAATGGTTGCGCTACTCTAGTACCAAGAGTCGTGCTAATGGCATAACTAGCAGTGCTGCTTGAGGAAGTGAAAGTAATTTCCCCGTGCGTACTGTAGTTTTAGCGGTGATTGATAAATCAACCCCATATACATAAAATTCCCATGTAAAAAAAAAATAAATAATAATCTGCTGCCCATTTACAAGAAATTCCTAATAGCTTATAGCAGCCTCGATTGAGGTTGGGTATAAAACAAACTATCACTTTCCCTGGCAGCCTCCACTGCAAACATCCCATCCCTCTCCAGCTACTGCAAACACTGTGATAATATGGAGAGCTGTCTCAGAACGCAGCTATTTCTCCTGATCTCCCTCCATGAACCTAAATGTTTTTACACGGAAATTCCAACAAGGATACACAAAATCTGCTGTACCCCACTTGTGGGTTCAGTTGGGGGAAGTTTGGGGGGAGGTTCACTGTAAAGAAGAACTTGGTGTTTGCTAAAAATAAATACATGAATCTTCATTTATGTAATCAATTCTTCATTTTAATTTGTGGCCAGTAATCATTTTGTGAAACTGCTAGCAAGGATGGTGTACAATTTTACTAAATTACCACCTTCAAGCATAATTGCCAAGTTTACTGAGATGAGCCTTAGCTTTCATGCAAATCTACTGAAATGAGCAGTTGTTTTGTTTCTCTTCTTGCATTGTGGGACTGATCGTATTATTACTGCTAACCGAGTCTCATATTTTGTTTTTCAGGTAAAGACATGACTGTTTGCTAGAGGCATGCCCTTTCAAAAAGACTGCATTTTTGTTTGACAAGGCTTTTTTAAGGCTTTTTATCAATTTGGAATGAACCTGCAGCCATTGGAGTCAAATAATCCAGTCTGCATACTTTTTCTGGGTTAGTGACTCATTGTAACAAAGCCTATATCGCAAAGTTTAATGCAGGTTTATCCTGCATAGGTCTAATATTATGTGTTCATTCCTGATACAGTCGGTCCCTTACTTACAAACAGAGGAACACCTTACCGTAGACAGTTGGGTGCATAGCCAGGATGCAAAAGCCACATCAGTCCAACATGAAAAATCCAAGTTCAGCTAGCACACCAATATCAGTATTCCAGGATATTTATTCCTTATTGAATGCACAACATAAGTTGTGAATTCAATAAGGAATAAATATCCTGGAATACTGATAATGGTGTGCTGGCCGAACTTGGATTTTTCTACTTACAAACAGGTTCCATTCCGAGAAATTGTTTTTAAGTTGAGTTTGTTTGTAAGTGGAGTCTTGTGTAGCGAAACGTGGATAAATGATTTATTGTCTGACAATTCTGGATTCGGACATATAGTATAAATAATGTTTTTTGGTTGTTTTCAATGTGCTTTTAACCACTTAGGTCCGTCCAGATAGCCTGCACTGCTGCTGTAGCCTGCGCGCGCTCCTGCCGCCTTCCGCTGCCCCTGAGATCAATGAATGGGAATACAGATCACATTCATTGATTGATGTCCCCATAACAAAAACCAACGGCTTTCTCTAAAAAGCCGCAATTTTTCTATGTCCCACATCACCCCTTCAGTTCCTGTAAGCGAGATCTCTTGCTTATAGGATGAAAAATAAAAAAATCACTGTGGCTATCTTGCGGCCAAATAGTAAAACTACATCTGCATACATATTTGTAAAAAATATACACAATCAATTACATTTAAAATTGCCTGTTTACCTCCCCACTCCAAAAAAAAAAAAAAAACAAATAAAATTTTTATTTAAAAAAAAAAAAAAAAGTTACCTAAAGGTCTGAACTTTTTTAATATGCATGTCAAGCGAGTATATTACTATGATTTTAAAATTATAAGCTTGTAAATAGTGATGGACGCATATTGAAAAAATGCAACTTTATTTCCAAATAAAATATTGGCGCCATACATTGTTATAGGGACATAATTTTAATGGGTGTAATAACCGGGACAAATGGGCAAATAAAATATGTTGGTTTTAATTACAGTAGCATGTATTATTTTAAAGCTATAATTGCTGAAAACTGAGAAATAATGAACTTTTTCCTTAATATTCTTGTTAAAATGCATTTAGAGAAAAATAATTCTTAGCAAAATGTACCACCCAAAAAAAGCCTAATTGATGGCGGAAAAAACTAAATATAGATCAATTAACTGCTATAAGTAGTGATAAAGTTATCAGCGAATTAATGGGAGGTGAAAGTTGCTCGAATGCATAAGGTGAAAGGACACTGTAGGCTGAAGTGGTTAAAGCAGTGGTCCTCAAACTAAGGCCCGCGGGCCGAATGTGGCCCCCTGAGGCTTTTTTACCGGCCCCCTACACAGAAACTGTATTACTTACAGATGCGGTCAGCGACATCGTTAAATATTGATGATCCACATATGGAATAGCAGTGCTGGCACCACCCATCCACATGGAAGCCATAAAGCAGTAATTTCGCTGGTTTCCATTCACATTCCACATCAGGTGACACTGCTGTCCAATTAGACTGCAGGTTGTCACCTGGGTATACTTTACTGTCTGGCCCGCAAAGTCTTGTACATCATCTTATGTATACTCCGGCCCCCCAGCAGTCTAAAGTATGTTGACCTGGCCCTCGACCCAAAACGTTTGGGGACCCCTGGGTTAAAGTGTCAAACTAGTTATAACAGTTTATACAATACTGTAACATTTAAAAACAAACAAAAAATGTAAGAAACAAAACCGTATCGTATATCTTGTACATGAACACAACTAGTAGGGGACTGCCTATATTTTTTTTCCCTTCCTTTCTTGACAAACGATGCAAATTCTCCTTTGGTGCATGCATCTTCCTGATAAAGCTTGATTAAAGGGGCAAAATAATTAAAATTTAGATATTGAATTCAGTTACCGGCATGAAAAGTACCTTTTGTTTTTATTAGTAGGCTCTTTAAGCCAGCAACATTATTTAATACCCAAAAACTTTAATTTTCCTGCTCTGGCCCCTTTAAAGAGAAACCGTAACAAAGAATTGAACTTCATCCCAATCAGTAGCCGATACCCCCTTTCCCATGAGAAAGCTATTCCTTTTTCTCAAATGGATCATCAGGAGGCTCTGTATGGCTGATATTGTGGTGAAACCCCTCCCACAGTGTGATGTCAGCTCCTCACAGCTCTGAGGTCCTGACATTACACTGTGGGAGCCTTGTTGCATTGTGGGAAATGCCAGCTGTTTCCAACTGAAAAAAAAGAAAAAAAAAAACAAGCAGCACCTCCTTCCAGTGACATCACCTGCCAGCAGTAAAATTGTCACCATATGATAAATGTCTGAATTTAAATCAGGGAGAGGAAAGATTTTACAATGAGCAAACACTGACTAAATCATTTATATCTAATTATTGAAAAAATTAAGCACTTTTATTGCAATATTTTCACTGGAGTTCCTCTTTAAGGACCAAAACTTTTTTACAATAATTTACTTCCTGATCATTGTTCATTGGTTCACAGTAATCAGGAGCCAATGAAAACTGCTCCTGACCAATGTATGGAACTCAGCTGTCTTTAGACAGTGGAGTTCTGTGACGGCATGGAAGATGCCCATACATGGTACAATAAAAACGTTCGATTTTCCCATTTATGCGAGCAATCTGATCGAATCGAATGAAAGTTGAAAATAATCATTTGTTTTTCTTAAAAGAAAGGATTATCTCGTTTTTTCAATAAAAATCTGATTGGACATGTTGGAAAAATCTTTATATTCGATCTAATTTATCTAATCTAAATATCTAGTAAAATAAAAATGAAAAAATGGTATCATGTATGGGCATCATTAGGCAGCCAGAAGCGCCATGTAGTTTTAACATGCGGCAATCCTAAAAAAAAGTTAATGCCATTTTATAAAACACATTGAGGACATAAGCAGTGCTTTGTATGTTTGCTGCACGTGTTATCCAATGGGAAATTAGATAATCTGGTATGTAAAAGGTAGTTCAGATTTCCTTGAGGGACATAAAACCTGCAATCCTAATTGGAATACGTTAGACACATTCATAAAACTTTACAGTAAAGTTTATACAGGTTTTTACAAAAAGTAAAAAAAGAGAAGACTCTCCGGTCCTCTGTTTCCTGCTTTTTATATTTAGTTTGTGACTGTGCATACATTTGAATATTTTTAATAAAAATTGTGGCAGATTGGATGTGTAACAAATACTACACCCCACTATAGTCCCATGAATATTTTTTTAAGGTCACTCTAAAGTGTTGCTACAAATAACTAATTTATGTTTTAAACACTATGCTTTATTTGCACATTAAATATTAAAACCAACTACCGTATTTTTCGGAATATAAGACGCTCCGGCATATAAGACGCACCTAGGTTTAGGGGGAAAAAATCAGAGAAAAAAAAATAAACTAATCCTAGGTGCGTCTATGGTGCAGGGGCGTCTTATGAACCCTTTCTCCCTAAACTGTCACTATCTTAGCTAAACTGCCCATCTACACCACACTACACTTCACTTACCCCTGCTGCCCCCACTACACTACACTTCACTAACTAACCCCTGCTGCTGTAACCACCTAATACACTACACTACACTAACCAACCCCTTTTGCCACTACCAAATACACTACACTGGCTAAACCCTGATTAAACATCTCACCTGATCCTGTTGCCACGATCCTCTCCTCCCCCATCTGACTTTCTTCATCAGAGGGTGTCTGTCATTCAGGATGCAGGTCTTCAGGGTCCCAGCTGCTGCGCTCCTCTTCAGCTGCAGTCTCCTTGTCTCTTCATCCCAGGACATCCTGTCATCCTTTTTGAAGGTCTTCAGAGCCCCAGCTCCCCGCTCTCCTCTTCGCAGCAGTCTTCATATAGACTGCAGCCTTGCTGTATACATGTGCTGCTGCCGCCATCCTTCCTAGTTACGGCGTCCTCCCTAGTTACAGCGTCCTCCCCAGTTACAGCGTCCTCCCCAGTTACAGCGTCCTACCTGACGTCCTCCCTAGTTACAGCGTCCTCCCCAGTTACAGCGTCCTACCCGATGTCCTCCCTAGTTACAGCGTCCTCCCCGACATCCTCCCTAGTTATAGCATCTTCCTCTGACGTAATTCCTAGTTACAGTGCCCTCTGCTGGTTGATCAGCGGCGCACGTGTGCGCGTGACGTCAGAGGCACTGTAACTAGGCAGGACGTCGGGGGAGGACGCTGTAACTAGGGAGGACGTCGGGGAGGACGCTGTAACTAGGGAGGACGCCGGGGAGGACGCTGTAACCAGGGAGGACATCGGAGGAGCACCCGTAACTAGGATAGATGGCGTCGGCAGCACATGTATACCGCAAGTCTGCAGTCTATACGAAGACTGCAGCAAAGAGGAGCGCGGACAGCTGGGGCTCTGAAGACCTTCACAGTGACTGACAAGACGTCCTGGGATGAAGAGAGCCAGACGAGGAGGAGAGGATCGCGGCGACAGGATCCGGTAAGTATATTCCAGGGCCACATTTACCGCATCTTTGGAATATAAGACGCACCCACTTTTCCCCCTCATTTTTGGGGAAGAAAAAGTGCGTCTTATATTCCGAAAAATACGGTAAATTATTTTGTAAGAAAAATAAGCATAGCAGTGAAAATTGAGGCCAGACCTAATTTACAATAATGTTTTTGTTGAAATACATTTTATAAACAGCAGGCATGTTTAAAGCCCAAAGAGAAAATATATCTAAAAAAAATAAAATAATATACTGCTTGTGTAACAAATAATCAATAAGGCATGCTCTATTTTCTTACACCCAAGACAACATTTATTTAAAAAAATAGTTTGCCGTACAGACTATAAGATTTGGCCATGCTATTGTGTGCTGCACAACTGTTTAATTCAGTGGGCTTGTGCGCTCAGTCTGCCAACAAGGCAATCAGCCCATCTCCCTACTAAGCAGTTTAGAGGAGTTTTCGAGCAGCAACACCAACTTTTTGAATACGCACTACCTCATCAAAATGGACATTGTATTGCCACCATATAAAGACTGCTATTTGAATACTTTTGAATTATTGCCGAAATGTGCTCTGGAGGTACCATATTTGAGAACACAGGGAGACATGCGGATTCGCTTGGTACATTGAAGTGGCCGGGGCTGTTTCCATATGTGCGGTGTGCGGGAGCGATTTGGCAGCGGGCCAAATCTGCACGACGGGACCCACAGAATTCGCCTGCGTCGGGAATCCATGCGAATCGCCGCTAATGTATTTAATAGGAAAAACGCATGCGTTTTTTCCCGCGATTCGCGTTGCGATTTCGCACCTTTTTCAATGTTATTTTGCCCTGGCAGAGTCATGGTTAATTTCGCATGGCACCCTGCCATGCGAAATCGCGGGTAAAAACGCATGCGGAAACGCATCCGCATGCGTTTTTACAAGCGTCGGGATGCCGGCGAAATCGCGTCGCAACAGTGGAAACGGGCCCTTAGAGTTTCTGAAGCCCTGTGATATTTCAAAAATGCACACAAACCAATACAGCCATAGGTGAGGGTATTGTGATACAATTCAGAAGATCTGTTTCTATAGATCTGGTACTTAGGTCTTCAAAGTTCAATAACAGATACTAATGGACAGAGATTTAAGTGTGAATCAGAACACTTAGCGGGTAATGTTTTAAAAATTCCTCTTTTATACAGCCCAGTAATCAATGTATATCATGCTGGTAAGTGGTTACATATCCACTACGAAATACGAAATGTCTGTCCTCATAAGTGTTAAAAATAGTTATTCCAGACCAACTACAATACATGCGCTTATTTGCACAGTTACAGAGTGGAAATTGAATGAATAAAACAGTTCCCATATTGAAGAATTCAGTTCTCAGGAAGTCATTGCTAGTGCTTGGGCCATATAGGGAACTTAAAAAAGTAACTTTTCAGAATAAAGGATTAGCTAGCACTTCTCAGTTGAACTTACTTAAAGCGGATCCGAGATGAAAAACGAACTATAACAAGTAAACTTGTCTATATATCTTATCTAAAGTTTAGATGGTTTACACAGCAAATCTAGCTGCAAACAGCTTTAATAGAATATGATTATTAATTTCTGTGATACAATGACAGCAGCCATGTTGTTTGTAAACATAACACACAAGCAGGCTTATCTGTATCTTGAGCCATCAGCCTAATCCCCTCTCCTCCTCCATTCTGCCTCTGAAATCAATGGCTAGTAACACCTCCCCCTCCTCCTGCCCAGACTGAGCTCCCATGAGCCCTTGCTACTGCCAAGGCTCTTTGAAACCCTGTGGGCGTGGCTTTTTTAGTATATAGGGAATTGGAGTATTAAAACAAAAAAGTATTTGGCTTGAGGAATGCCCTATAAACAATAGGAAAGGAACACAATTATGCAATGTGTAAAAGTTCACCTCGGATCCACTTTAATGGACAGCTTAGTGAAAATTTGCAGACACACTATGTAGTTGTGACAGCACAACTAGGTAGTGTGCCTGTGCAGAGTGCTCCTGGCCGCAACCACCGTGCGCAGTCGGCAGAGACCACCCTGACCAGGAAGTTTGGGGGGGGGGGTCGCTAAGCTGTAGTGGAGGGAGCGGTGGGCATGCAGAGAGCCCACTAAACATGCCTGCTCCCCCTCCCCCCGTTTTTAAATTCAATTTGGACTAAGGTATCCTTTAATATCAATGTGAATATATAAGGAAGCAACACACTGATTCTCTAATCTTCGATACTTTCCCCAGGTTATCAAGTTTCTGCCCACAACCAGAAAACCTACTGGTTTCATGTCTTCTAATTTCAATCAAATGTCTTGAATGATTGCATTGTTTGAGTGAAAACCAACCTACCATACACATACAGAAAAAAGAAAAAAAAAGGATTGGAAATTTCCACCACATCTCATGATTATTGAAGGACTTGAGAAAATCTAATTATTTTTCTTGGTTGAAAAGAAAATTACAGTCGATTTTCCTACACAATTGTTTTTATAGGAAGACAAACCTGGAAATTCGAACATTTTTGTTGAAGTGCATATAACCAACTTAACAGGGAGGTTGCACTGTTCAACAGCATAAAAAATTAGTAAGGGCCCATTCACACTTGCTGATCGCAAACCGCTAGCGATTTTGCTAGAGTTTTGCTCTGGCGTTTTTTGGCGATTAACGCCAAAAAATCACCGATTTTTTAGCAATCGCGTTTTGCGCTTCTATAGCACCGCCGGGAAATCGCCTGAAAATGGTGCAGGCTACGCGTTTGCGTTTAGTGTTTTGGGGCGATTTTGCGGCGATTAGCGCAAATCACCCAAATGAGAACGGGCCCATAGACTTATTACCCTAGCGCTTTGAAAAGCGCTAGCGTTTGGCTGAAATCGCCGGCAAAACGCTCAAGTGTGAATGGGCTCTAATAGGCAACAAAAAAAAAAATGTCACCTATTAAAGAGATTGTATCATTTACTAAATGTGATTGTCTGTCTATGCTAAGGAGCCGCTGTCTTAATTGTTTTGTCATCTAAGAACCTGGTCCCTCATAAGTACAGTATACTCGATCATGTTAAGAGACCTTTCCACTTGCTAGTAGGAATATTTAGACTGAGCTTTTTAAGGAACAGTTGTGAATACTTCTATATGCTCTGTAAAGTGCTCTATGTCTGTGTCATATAAACACTGCAAATAAATAAAATAATGAGGAAATCTAAAGCAGAAAAACAATTTATTTCTAGTTCTGGACAGACTGGGGAATGGCTAGTACCTCTGTAAAATGTGTATTACTCTCTGTTTCCCTTGCTTGGAAATTTCTCTGCACTTTTCAGTGTATTGCCCGATCAGGAAGTGAAAAAAATCCCTGTAACAAACACAAGGTACAATAAAAACAGGGATTTCTTTCTCCTGGAACGCTGGGAGAGGAAAATCATTTCCATCTGGGTTTTAATGCTGTCCATGCCATAAATAAAGAGAATTCTTCCTGAGACTATCAGTGACAAGGAAAGGGAAGACATGTTGGCCACTTATTTATGCAACAACACTTATGCCTTGCTGCACTGGAATCCTGAGTATTATCTGCATAGACTGGTTATGTGTTGACCTAATAGAATGGAATCCCTCCACAGAGACATATTTGAAGTTATTTCCTGTAAGTAGCAAAGAAAGAAGACAAACAAAATAATCTCTCTTTTTACAGAACAGCACAAACATTCTGCATAAAATACATGGCTAGGTGCTCAACAGGAAGCCTTAGCTACACCCTTATGTCAGGAAAATAATGGCTTTTACCAATCCTGTAGTGGATCATTGTAAATTATCCTGCTTTATATGCATACTATCCAACCTTACCACTAGGAACTGTATGCTGTGCATCTTTACCACCTTAACACCACTGCCCGGTGTCTAAAGGAGTTATTTTAAGTCACGATAAACTCCCAACTCAAGAACAAATCTGACCTTCAACCAAAGAGACCACTGCCTTCCTCTGCATTAGTGCAGAGGCTATGACAGAGTTGGGAGGGGGTGTGGCTAGGCAGCTGTAAAATGAAGGCCAGCCAAAATTAAGGACCTGCTGGGCACAGGAGGACCCAATTGTGAGACTAGGAAGTGATGATGAGGTGGTAAGACTTCAGTCTTTTCTTCCAGTTACATTTACAATCTTCTGCTAAAACATCACTTTATGACATAAAACAACTATTCAGATCATGCAATCCTGATGCTAACTAGCCAGGGGTGGGGTAGGAGACTTAAGAGATTTCATTGTAGGCTACTAAAAAGGTATCTCTAGATATCTTCAAGCATCTCCAGTGGGAAGATAAGTATAGCTGTAGTAAAAGTAGAACTGTTCAATGAGATGCTAAAAAATTTGAATTCATGCAAATTTTGATAATTTTTCCAACATTGCAATTTGTAAATGAACCATCAGCTACTGCATTTGATTAGTTTAATTCCAGGCTGCATACATTGCAAAAAATCTACATCAACTCATTTTTTTTAGCATGCTATTACCTATCCCTAATTATAATAAAAACAGTAAGCCTAAACCGGGTTAATAAAAAATGTCTACTATGAAAGGGTTTCGAATTGTAACAATGCATACACACATCCAATTTAAATTGGCCAATTTTACCACTTCCATGTAGTATAAGTGCCAGCAGATTTTGAATACTATCAACACATTGTGTAAATATGTAATTTCAATGCAGGCACACAAATACTGATACCTTTCTTGTAAATAACCTATATAAAATGAACACAAGGCAGAGCGCTGTATATTGTTGTAAAAGCCGCTTATTATCATCATGCTTGGCAATATCGAGAGAGCCCTCCAGCGGCCACCGACACGGGGATAGCTAGTGAAGAAAATCGTGCTTGGCTTTAATGCAGAACATTTTTTTTTTATTTGGAGGTAATTGAATTCATCTACTGAAGAGGATAAGCAGCCTGATGGGACAAGACATCATGACATACGGTTTACAGGTCGAGTTGGTTGGGGGTGACCAGTGAATAACCCCAAGGCGCAACTAAGACCAGACTGGTGGTCTTAGTAGAGGGTGAGTCCATTTCTTATAGAGTGTGGTTGAGGTGTAGTGTTATTAAGAGGAGGTTGCATATAATGGACTGCATTATAGAGGAGCAGGTCTCCCTGCATTAGGACCGTTTTGCGCTATCTATATATTTACCAACATTGTATAAATAGGGTCTCGTACTACATGTGGTAAAATTGGCCAATCAAAACTGGATGTATGTGTGTACACATCCAATTTTGGTTGGTCAATTTTACCTATATCATGTAGTATGGAAGCCAAAAGATTGTAATACTATTTAATACTATACTAATACTTAATACTATCACATTCAGTAGGTAAGCTCTCAGACTACATGGGAGTGGTAAAATTGGCCAATCAAAAATCGGATGTGTGCGTGCACCCTAACTTATATCAAATCATGAGAGTTTATCAGAAAAAAAGAGTTCTCCTTGTGAGAACCTGAACAAGCCTATTCACATACAACTGCTAATTTACTTGCTTTTCAGCAATCTTCACTTTGTTTCATTATGACCTGGGAAAGAGCTGCAATCTTAATACATACATCTGATTAAAATAAAAAAAATCAATTCCTGGTTGAAGAGATATAAAATTCCCACTAGAGGTGGTTGAAGATACCTAAATACATTGAGCAGAGTGAGCTGCCCATCTCTCTCATCATCATCCTGCAAAAACAAGTAGGATCTGGCAGCATCTAGCAGGATATCCAATATCCTTCAAATGATTCATAAATGCTGGAGCTAAGCCTCCCCACTACAGGCATTGAGGGCAACACAAAGAGATCTGTTACATTACATGTATGTGGCTACAGGTTGCTGCTAGTGTGACATGGTTTGCATTGCACAACTCTTAGCTCAGCAATGTCAAATTCCAGTCCTAGGGGGCTGAGATCCACACACATTTTTGGCACAGTTAAAATTAATTTGATATGACTGAATTAAGAAAGGTGTGGTTCATCAAGAAAACACATTTCTCAGTCCATGCTAAACACTGTCATGGATATGACCTGGCGGACTGGAGTTCCACACCTGTGCTTAGCAGCACATGTAGCTGGAGTGCCGTGGCTACTACCAATCTCACAGAGAATGCCTGCAGATGGGATGGCTCCACTGATGCATCACTCAACTGTAATCTTGAATCTATCAAGCTGAATATATTCCTGGAGGCTATTGTATTCCCTTATCAGTATCTGCCTGAGCAGAGATTTTCCAGTAATTGGGAATTCTCTGTGTATAACAAATCCAATGCATCTCCCCGATGTTTGACCCATTGCTAAATAGCCGGCATCGATTAGGCTGTATTTAGCGGTTAGGTGCTTCACAAGTACAAACAAGACACCTAGACTACAAAAACAGTGGAAAACTTAAGGTTTCAATACATCTGGCCTACAAAACTGTATCTACCTTACATAAGTAGCCTATTAATTAAAACAGGTAATAGATGACAAAATACGAGAGGATGATGCAACACACAGGTCTGCAGGCCCAGCTGCTAATGAAGTGTGTTCATTTGCAAGAGCAGCTTTGGACAGTTATGACACTGCAAATAGTTATTCAGGGATACCTGATCTTCTACAGGCTAAGATTGAACTCATGCATACGGAATGTGCAAAGTTAAAAGCTCAACGCAGTAATGGCATACAATGTATTGGTCATCCTTTTACTGTCACGCTATGCTAGGTTTCTAACGGCATAAACACAAAGCCAAAAGGCACAGCCTAATTCATTCAATGCTGCAGTAACCCTCACAGTCTCTGCTTTTGGCTTTAACAAGACAGTCATTGTAAAAGTCTCTTCCTTGCGACTCTTTTTTCAGGTGGGTATCACACCCTGTCTGCTGGCGGATAGCACTGGGGGGCGCCCCTCTCCCAGACTCACCTTCTTCCGGATGTCTTCATCATTGGCTCCTAGTGAGGCATACAGTTTGAAGGCTGCCTGTCGCAACTCGTGGGCATGTTTCAAGTCATGATCAAGCTATGGTGAGTAAAAAGATAAGAAAAAACAAAGCAAATCATGTTATAAAAGCCACGTTTGCACACTAATAATTCTACTGTAAGGTAAGTCTTGTGAGATTTAACCAAATGATGAAAAAAAAAAACTTCAATATTTTGCATCTGCTGATAAGAGTTTGGCCATCCATGCATCTATGTGTAACCAATCAAGACAGAATTTGATTGCTTCTCTAGATCAAAAATGAAAAGGTTGATCAATTAGATACATACACTGGAATCAACACTTACAGCGATCACATTGATCAGGCATACTTGGCGTGAACTGAGCATGCTCCAAAGTATGTAATCAACCCATTATCTATCAAAATCCTAAAGCATGCATCTGATTTCTGTTAGAAATTTTCCACCATGTCCGATCTAGTACATTGATTTATTTTGGCCAAATTTTATCAAATGTGATTGATTGGACACTATTTGCAAGCATAGATTTCTGTGCGCTTAAATTGAAAAATCACTGTAATTATTCAATCTGACAAGACAAACAAGCCATGTATGGCCAGATTTACACAATCTTATTTTAACCATAGCCACAAAAAAACCCAAAAAAGTTTTTAAAAAAAAGTTTAAAAACCACAGCACAGCTTACCACTGAAAACAGAATTATTTAGATTCATCTCAGCAAAACGTTATTTCTAAAATAATACAGGACCATAAAAACACTAACAATTGCTAAGGCAGGTGTGACAGACCTTCTGAAGGGCGTGTGAACCAGTAGCCAGCAGTAGCCCAATGTCTGAGTCAAATACTTTTCTGCTAGCAAGCATAAAAGCATTTGGCAACTTTCGGCGGTGTGCTGTGGCAAATGCTTCGTGTTTTGACCCCTGCAGGGGCACACGGAAGCGCCGCGGTTAGCCAATCCTGGACGCTGAAGATGACAGGATAAGGAGTGGTATTTGCGAGAATGATGGTAAACAATCTTACCGACAGCTGTCCATTCATTTCAGTGGACATGGCTTAAATGACGAGTGTCGCAGCAGTCGTTTACTGCTATGTAGACATCCGTGTGAACCAGGCCTTACACAGCTTTGGATAAGCTGATTGGCTCAAGAATATGCTGGTTGCTTTTAGTTCCCAACAGGAAAAAAGAGACCTACTCATGCCATATGAATATGTGTACCATACACAAAAACGAGGTGGGGAGACTCCCCTAATTGTTATTAGATATGAGAACTCAATATGTATACTGCCCAGACAAATGAAATGTACAAGGCCGGCAGTCATAACGCACAGGGCCAAGCACAGCATCTGAAGGAAACTGCAGCACTTACTTGCCCATAAAAAGTAGCCAAATGCAATTAAATAATGTTCAGAAATATAACATCTGATGAGACAACATAGTCATCTAGTAACTTCAATGGCCCATATGCAATTCACTTTTTCTCCTGAGTTTTCTCCTGGGTGAGATTTTTAAATGTGTCAATAAAATGCCTTTTAAGTCACCAGAAAGCAAGAAAATACTCAAAATAATTGTGATAGTACTTTTTCATTTACTTTTGGTAGTTTTTTTAGTTGAAAAGTGCTGAAAAGTTATTTTAAATAGCAGCTCAAAAATTATCTCCTAGGAGAAAATTCAGGTGAAAAGGTGAATTGCATATGGGCCAATGACTTTTCTAACTTTCCAGTCAAAACTTTCTATTTAGAATCTTTGTTTTAGCCACTGTACCTCCAAGAATTTTTTACCTTAGGCTTTGTTCACATCATAAATCGCCAGCGATATCACAAGTACTGAGCGATTTATGTAGAGCTTGTTTCTCCGCTTTTCCCTGCGTTTTGCATTAAGAAAACTGTTTTTCTAAGCGCTTTTGTAAAGCGAGTCGTTTTTTTTAACTTCCTGACATCAGTTAGGAAGTGAACTCTTTAACCCGGAAATTAATAAATACAATGTATTTATTCATGAAAGCGCTGGAGAAATCGCTATACAAAGCGATTTTTCTAGCGCTTTGTGATTTCCCTATACCTTCTATTGAGCAAAAACGCTCAGAAAATGGTACAAGCTGCGCTTTGCTGAGAGCTTTGCTGAGCGGAAACGAACCGCTCAGATGTGAACTCCCTCATAGGGAATCATTGCACAAGTGCTTTCAGGGCGGTTTAGAAAATCGCCGGCGCTTAAAAAAAAAACGAAACCGCTCTAGGTTTGAACAAGGCCTTAATGAAACCAAAACAATTTTCACCTGTAAGCGCTCCTTCTATTAATTCGCCTATAACTTTATTATTACTTATTACAACGAAACAATCTATATCTTGTTTTTTTCACCACCAATTAGGCATTCTTTGGGGGTTACTTTTTACTAAGAATTGATTATTTTATTCTAAATGTGTTATAACAGGAAAAATAAGAACAAAATAGAAAAAAAAATCATTATTTCTCAGTTTTTGGCCATTATAGTTTTAAAATAATACATGCTACCATAATTAAGACCCACAATATTTTATTTGGAAATAAAAGGTGCATTTTTTCAGTTTTGCGTCCATCACTATTTACAAGCCCATAATTTATAAACAATAATATAACCTCTTGACATACATATTAAAAAAGTTAAATCCCTAAGGCAACTATTTATGTTTTTTATTATTACTACTAGTGACCTTAGCCCGTTTAAAAACGGGCTAGGTCTCTCACTGCGCATGCGCCCGCCTGCCCGTCCGCCCCTTGGCCCGTCATCCTTTGCCGCACATCACTCCCCCTCAGTGTCTCTGCGTCCCTGCACATGCGCAGAGCGCAAAAGGGACTCACACACGGACATGGGACGCAGAGACACTTGATTATTATAGAGGATTTTTTCAAAAAAAATTTGGAGTAACTATTGGAGTGTGGGAGGTTAATTTTAAATGTTAAAAAATGTCTTTTATTGAGAAAAAAAAAAAGTGTGTAGATATAATGTTACTATTTGGCCACAAAATGTCCTCACGCATAACTTCCGTATGTGTAGTAAGGAAATATTGCGTGCATGTGCAAGTATCTTTTTTTGTGAATGGTGGCACCAACTTGTAGATGGCTGCGGTCATACACACGGGAACTTAGATCAATGAATGGGAACCATATTCCCATTCATTGATCTCCTGGCTAACGGTTGACGGCGGTAACAATCGTGGAAGCACGAGCTGGAAGGGACGTAGTAGCTATGTCCCTGCACGGAGATCTGGGATTTTGCAGGGACATGGTTACTCACGGTTTAAAGTAAAACAAAAATCAACAATATAAACATTGATTTTACCAGTTTACTGCAGACACCAATAAATGCATTTTTTGTGGTGCCGGATTTAATCATTTGGCATCGCAGGCAGGTTCCACCCCCTCATTTGCTGCCTGCTAGCTTGTTCCCAGTGCAGAGTTCATCAGGAAAGTACACCCAATTCTGCATAGTTACTTCTGTCAATGTGAAAACTCAACAGCTGTGCTAGACTTCGCAAAAAAGCACATACGTTTAGGAATCTAAAGGAGCCTGCAAATGTAATTTAAGGTTTATATGAAGTAGTGGTGCATGTAGTGACTGCACATTTAATGGGGGTCATAAGATAATGACACCACATGTAATTTGCTGCAGATGCTGTGGAGGCTACTAAAAAACTTACATTTATTAAATGTTCCCTACTGCCTTTATGTACTGCTTCTATGCATCATTTCTGTTGTAGATTTCCCTTTAGTTTAACTTTTTAATATATTTTAATACATTTTGCTCTTTAGGCCTAATTTCCATGAGCAGCTGAAGGCAGTCAATTCACCACCTGTCAGCTTCTCCCTACACCGGCTGGCTGCTTGCTAGTGCTTGGCACAGGCAGTGGACAGGTTGCCCACCAATGAAGTTGCATCTGAATACGGCAGTTGCCCTCCTCTGACGCGACATGAGAATGCTGGGTAATGTTGACACGTGTCAGACATGCAGTGTTACCAAATGCTACCATTCAGACAAACAAAGACAAAGTTCAGGTGCTATACAGACATGGCTGAATCTATTATGTTTCACTTTATAGAACTTCATCAGAGGAATAAAGTGCACCATGCTATAAATCAAATAACCCACCACCATTGAAAACAAAGCCCGTGAGATCTAGACGTAAACACGTCAGAGCTGACTTTGGCTATGTCTATATCTCATGAACTTTATTGTTTAAAATTAATTACATACAATTTCAGGTTATCGTTGTTGGTATGCATGGAAGAATCACAATGCAAAAATTTGCACAAAACGCAAACAATAGAATATTTGCATCCTAAAAATTCAGAATCGCAAATGCGACACATCGCAGCCAGAAATCGCAGGGTTAAATGTGAAGGCTGCCTCAGACTTAGAGTATCTGCAGGACAGCCTGGCAGTCTGACATATTTCTTTCACTATAAATAATTCAGCTTCCATATCTCTCTCACCTCAGGTTCCCTGTAATAGAGCAAGTATTTGTGCAGTAATCAAAAGGTTACTACACTGCCTCGTTCTTCACTTTACCTGAAAGTCTACACTGGCAATACCAAGGCAGACACACGCAGCCTCCATACAGGCTTCTTAAGCACAGCTGGATGTTAGAACACACAAGCTAGATTTAAAAGTTTATTTTTTGAAAATCTGTCTTGTAAAAAGAAAATTTGCAAGTGCACTTTTTTTTTTTTTTTTTTTTTAAATAAAAGTTTTTCCAAGTATAGCCAGAACTAAATAAAACAGTAACTTAATGGCCACAAACTGAATGAAAGTGTAAAGACACACACACACACACACACACACACACACACACACACACACACACACACACACACACACACACACACACACACACAATCAAACTTAAATATAAAGACATAGCAAAGCTCAGTCCAATTCAATTCAAAATATACATTTTCTAAAGTGGAACTCCAACCCAAACTGTGCTTCTTGTATGCAATAGGTAGTAAAAGGTCAGAACCTGGGTTGCCCTTGACATGACTGTAGAGAGTGTCATGTCACTGTAGAAACTGCAGGATTTGAGAGGACAGGGACAAAGGCAACAATAAAACCTTACACAGGTCCTAATGTGCTCAGTTCTAAAAAAAAGAAATACAAACTAAAAGCTGTTTGCATCCCATTTAGAGAAACTCTTGCTTTTTGTTGTCATCTCAGGAATCTACAACACATTTTACCAACGTGGATGTATCAAAAGTATGAACAAATGTTTTTTTGAGTGAAGTTTCACTTTAACAAGGTGTGGTCCAAAAGTATTGCGTCTACCACCAGGAATTGTGTTTGATTAACCATTTTTAATAACAAAGTATACCAAGAGAGTTTGGTTAAGCAGTTCTTGTGTGTGTGTTTTTTTTATGAATGAAAAGAACAATTACAACTTTTTTGTTGGCAGTTTGAAATACACGGTACTTTTTATCAGAGGTATGGTAACTAAATGCTTAGTGCTGAAGATTGTGATGCAAGCAGGTAAGATCTCTTCATTTGCTCCAGTTTATTGCATGCAGTATTGAAATATGTGATTTTTGGAATATAGATGGTTTTCCATGGATAGCATATATAGATAGAATATAGATAGTTTGCCCTGGGACACCTTTCCTTTTTTTATTATTACATGATTATCTAGGGTGAGTAAACACTTCTATAGGTGTAGGGATTGTGTATTAACCCAATGCTCTTAATTTTTATCCATGAAATTAATGATCCTGATAAGAATCCATACCAAATAAAAATATACCCATCTACTACAAAGATACAGTAACACCAGAAAGTAACTTCCCAAATATTTTAAAACACTTAACAGTAATTGTCACTCAAGCCATTTTGACTTATGTCTATAGGGGCAATATTGCAAAAATAACAAAAAAAAACAAACAAACTCTACAGCAAATCCATGTAAATGCTGTTTATAAATCATTGTAACAACTAGAAAAAAAAATCACACAAAAACATACTGTATATTGGGGTACACATTACAACTAGTACTAGGGGCACTTTATTTCTTCCCTCTATGCTTTTAAATCATCTTGAACTCCTCAAACAGCTCACAAAGGCTCTCCCCTTTATCAGTGTGAATGATGTAACAGGAATCTAGTGCTCTGTGCTGTCTGTGGGGGAGAATACGCTGGTAAAGACACACAGTTGACACCTTTGTGAGCAGTTTGAGGAGAATGCTATAAACACACACTGCTGGAAACTTAACTGCTTCCCATGACCTGAGGAAAGTGCTTTCAGCATGTGGATTATTAGACAATACACTGAGGAGTTGATAGCAACCCCCTGTGCAGAAAAATGGTCCAGTCCCATCAGTGAGGTCAGAGTTTGCATCTGAGAATGTAGGATGATTTTATAGCAGGGAGGTAGAGCTGTACGAACAAGTAAATTGCTCCTAGTACTTGTGGTAATATGAATCATAAACAAAATAAAAAAAATGATAGTTGTCCTTTAAATACATAATATTGGCCGTTGGAAAGTGGATTCTGCAGAGCTCGCTCTAGCCACAGGGGAGAAAACATGCAGCTGTTGAGTAATCCACTCACCTGCGGGGCTGAATAAGTAAAGATAGATGGGTCTAACACAGCCTTTCTCAACCTTTTTACCCTGGAGGACCTCCTGCAAACAATTTTTATCTTGCGGAACCCCTGCATTTATTTTGCAGGAGTCATTGGGCCAGATTTATCAACAGTGTCTGAGACAAAGTATTGGTAGGTTTTTTAGAAATCCATGCAGAACTATCTCAGGCATCTTAAGAAATCATTACATAGTGCAGATTCCTCCTAAAACTGTTGTAAAATAGGGGGAGCTAGGAGGAGCCTCTCAGACAGTGCAGTGTGTGAGGGGAATTGCTGTTGCTGAGGTAACCAACACACCTGCTGTATTGATAGCAGCAGGCTCTGAGGAGGAATTCAGCAGGGTGGAGGAGCACTACACAACTCATGTCTAGCCTGCACTCTGCAATCATGTCTAGCCTGCAGTTCTACATCTTTAGAACTGCTATCAAGCACTTCTTATTCTGCGCCAGTTTAGGGATGGATTTGCACTTTTCTTAACTGTAGTGCAGCTCTAGAAATTCATGCTAAATTGCCACTATTTCCTGGGATTTAAGAAGGTTCTTATCATGCAGAACTGTGCTCCCTGCTGGTTAGAACAGATTAAGAAGAAAAAACTGTCGGTAATGCGTTGATAAATCTCCCCCATTGTCTTTAAAAGTAGGTGAGGCTGTTTATTTCACTACCCCCTATTACACTGCCACTCATTATACTGGCTCCTTGTTCTAGTGCTTTTTATTAATGTGCTCATTTTTATTCTGACCCCCCAATTTAGTGATTCTTTGTACAGTACCCCATTGTAATGTGGTCTATTATACTTCCCCCACGATGGGGCAAAATGCCAAGGAACCCCTGCTCAGGGAACCCTGGTTGAGAAAGCCTGGTCTAACCTTTTTGCAGCTCCCACAGAAGCACCAAGTTAAAATGCTGTAGTCCATAGCTTTGTTGCCCCTAAAGCAACGTAACACCTATAGGAACCCACTAGGACACTTAAATGCCCAATAAATATTGTATGAACATACATTCAAGAGTGTCATTAATGGGCACTTGTAACTTGACCTAAAACCATCAGATCTAATATACCGTAATTAGCTATAATTAAAAGAAAAAAAAGTTCTGTGAAATAGCAGCACATTATAATTTGATCTCTGACTCTGGGAATAAATACTGCAGTCTAATTTGAAAGGACTTCAGACAGAAATGTTATTTTGATAACAGAAGTATACCTTTCATGAGAAAAATACTAGTTCTCCCAAAACTTGACAATTTTCTAGTTAATGCATTGGTCACAATTCTTTCTACAGTATAATCTCATTATAGTAAACTCGGATATAGTAAAACTTAGGGCCTGTTTTTATGCAGATTGGATGCATAAAAACTGACTCCAATTAAGGTCTATGGGCCTGTTTCCAAACGCGATTTTTCTGATGCAGATTTTCCCATAGGTATTCATTGGAGTCAGTTTTTCTGCATCCATTCTGCGTCCAATCTGCGTGTAGTGGAAACAGGCCCTCAGGGTATAGTAAAGGAAATGTCCAGCTCCCAGCCAAGCACCATTATAAGCATATGGGAGTAATGCTTGGTAAAGTAAACCCTAATATATATTACAATTTATGTTATAGTAAACCTGTTTTGTGGCCCCTGCAGTAGAAGACAGTGGGCGGGGGCATGTATCGTAAATCAGTCGGATACCCATGTGCCTTGGTAGTGGGCAGGCTGGCAGCCACTTGTAGCCTGCTTACTCCCTGCACACTACTCTGGATCTGCGTGGATTACCTTACAAGCACCAGACGGTGAAGTCTATGTTTCCTATCTAAGCTGCTGTCTGATTACTGAGGGAATTGCCTATCATCTGTGACTTGCTTGTGCATGGCTGCAACATTACGGTATCATCCATTCTGCACAAAAATATGGACAGAGCAGCACACCATCAGTATTGTACCTGCATGAAGTGGTTAGACCTATGATCCCTGTGAATGCTGTAGTGGGATTATTGCATGCAAATCCCTGCATATTGAGCACCGTGCATTTTGATCTAGCTTTGACACTGTCTGAGCTCACTTGCTGCAACATTGAAAAGAAAAAAAAGCTGCCAATTATTGACTATATCAAGATACAGCACTATGGTATACTTTTTATGTACCAGAGTATGGCAATTTCTGATATAGTAAACTACTTTGCCTGATCCCCTGGAGTTTACTATAAAAGGGATTTTACTGTATATCACTTGCTGGAGGAAGTATGCAGAACAGGTGTACTGACAATGCTGATCCCCATAATTGTCCCATAAGGTCAGCACCATAGGCAGTAGATGAGCAATATTCTATATTTATGGACAGGTGTACTTTAGGACTGGAATAAAGTAAAGTAGATCAAAATCTGATGTTTACTCAGTTATGCAGCGTTATTTTTGAAGATATGCCTGCGAAGGGTTAAAGCAGCACAGTTCTTGGTGGTACATTGTTAAACATTAGCACCCTTTAATGTAGGTTTGTAAGAAAATGGATCCTTACAATGCATTATTTTAATCACAGTTAAAGTGCAAAACATCTATGCCCAAGCAACAAATAAACACTAGAACCTACCTAGCAACAAACACGGTATACTCACTTTAGACTCTGGAGATGGGGGCGAGACAAGCTGTGCTTGCGGAGTCATTAGTGATAATGGAAAAGTGAGAGAGGATGCAGTGCAGTAGGATTCGTCTATATCCCCTCCTGAATCTGTCTCCTCTGTGCAAAGTTGCCCTGTTTCTTGCTGCTGTAGTGTACAACAAGAGGGGAAAGAGGACAGGTTTGCTCTGACCAAGGAGCAGAAACATGGGGATACAGAAAAGCCTATATGCAATGCAGTTTAATGTATACAATCAAGGGTCAAATAATTTTACTCTTTAAAAGATAACGACTTAACATATGCAACTACAGGAAACAATTAAAGAAAAAGCTTTGAGGTGCAGACCTGCTTTTGCCACTCTTATACAAGAAGGAAACCTGCTCCAGCAGCTGAATCTGGCAGATTTTGCCATTACCGTACACCCAAGCCCAAATTTTCACCACTGCTGCTAAACTCTATGTAAAAAATAGCTATGAAATGGGCTAAAATTTGTAAAGTGATTTTGTGCTGTATGTCTGAAAGTGCATGGGAAGCTAAAAGGAGCTGTGGCCGCTTGGGGTTCATTTAATATTCCACCTCGTCACATGTTTATAGTGCATGCATGTGTGTATGTCTATATATAAAGCTTGGTCGTAATCTGCCACTCGTCAAGTTTCTTGAGTGAAGCCAATACCCATGTCTTTTTGGGATGCAAGAAAAAAAATTATAGTGCCCAGAAGAGGCTCTAACAAACACATGAAGAACATACAAACTTGACAGGAACAGTGGGTGTGATAGTTGGAAACTGAACATTGGACTCACTCATGCTGTGAGGCGATTATGCCAACCACTACAACACCATGCTGCCCTGAATTTAAAATTTAGAAAAATAAAGGTTAAGCCCTCTATTGTATTAGAAAGGGACCTGTACATCAAGTGTACATCCTGAAATAAATCAACAAGCATTTAGCCAAAACGCAGATCTAAGGGTAATATCAAGTCTGCAGCTCTAAGTGCCATGTGACTTAGGTGGGAAACAGGACATTTGCCTGCCTGTGGTAAATGGACAATATGGGTGCTGCCATTGGCACAAATGTTAATTAGCAGCATCCGAGCACCCAAGCAGAAATTTGAGCGCCCAGTAAAAGTTATGAGGAAGGGGGGTTAGAAGGTTAGGAGTTTTCTTGTGCCCGATTTGGGTTAGGTATGGAATGGTTCTGCATGAAAATAGGGTTAGGCATAGCTGGAGTAAAATATTAGTAACATTAAAAACAAAAATTAACACTAAAATAGTAGAATATTGGTAACATTTTCCAATATTCAACCATCGGCTATATCCCAGCATCCAGATTTCCTGGAGCCTTGATTTCAAGTTCATGGGTGACATATAGTGATCAATTGCTGCATGCTGCAGTGAACCCCAAGAGCCTGTGATTAGTTGCCAACAATAAACTTACACTTTTGGCAGCTCTAGCCAGCAACAATGTTGCTCCTAAAAAGTTCACCCGGAGGTAGCATGTAAAAACAGCTTCTAACCAAGTCTATGGCTAATGAGTACTTTTGTCATCTAGACTACTTGCAGCATTCAGTGACAAGTTGCTGCAACAAGTTTATGGCTTATTGAGGTTTGCATGTTTGGGGCGGCATAAGGTGGCCACTAACGGTCCAATTTCTAGCGAAAAATCGTCCGAGCGATCAGAAATTCTGATCGGACGAAAAATCGTTCACTACACTATCAACTAACCAATCATTGCTTCCTATCTATCACGACCACCAAGAAAATCCAAATTTTCGTTCGACGAAAATTCATCGGGCGACATTTTTTTCCACTCGTTCATAATCGATTGTGTCCACCAATGGAGATTATTTACAACTAATCCAATTAGAATTTCTGATCGCTCGAACGATTTTTCGCTAGAAATTGGACCGTTAGTGGCCAGATTTAGTGTGCTATTGTCCTGCACCAAAGCCACACTTAAAATTCAGTACTTCTCTGAATAACTTATTTTGAAGGGTGATCCCATGTCATCCTTCAAAAATTCATATAAAAACAGTGCAGACGTGTAAAAACCTTGGAAATGCAAGTGTGCTAATTTTATAATTGTGAATGGGCACAAAGGTGTTGCCATAAAAGCTTATGGGCACAAGTGAAGATGCATTCAGTCTGTCTAACTTCAAACCTTCAAACATTTTAATGTCAGTGGGACCAATTCCATCCCTACAGACACGATCAGCTTCATGTATTTAAGTTCCAGCTCTTTTAAACTAGACTCAATACATGAAACTGTTGTAATGAGAGAAGCATACCTGGTGGAAAATTCAAGTGAATCTTTTTAAGTATTCTAGAAGATTTGTTTTTTTACTCCAAGAGGCCTAGCACATTTATAGTCCTAAAGGTCACTAAATATTGAATAGATCTATAACACACACGTATTCTAAAGACATTGAAGGGTTGGGAGAATACAAATGATTAACTGAAAAATGTAAATTACACCATCTAGTAACTCTTGTAATGAAACATCAAGGAGTTCATACTTTTTTTTTTCAACAGGACTAATGGCCAGACCTGGTCTGATGCTGACCTACAGCTGCATACAGGCCTGTGTACGTACAGGATCTTCTCAAAAAATTAGCATATTGTGATAAAGTTCATTATTTTCTGTAATGTACTGATAAACATTAGACTTTCATATATTTTAGATTCATTACACACAACTGAAGTAGTTCAAGCCTTTTATTGTTTTAATATTGATGATTTTGGCATACAGCTCATGAAAACCCAAATTTCCTATCTCAAAAAATTAGCATATTTCATCCGACCAATAAAAGAAAAGTCTTTTTAAGAACAAAAAAAGTCAACCTTCAAATAATTATGTTCAGTTATGCACTCAATACTTGGTCTGAAATCCTTTTGCAGAAATGACTACTTCAATGCGGCGTGGCATGGAGGCAATCAGCCTGTGGCACTGCTCAGGTATTGTGGAGGCCCAGGATGCTTCGATAGCGGCCTTAAGCTCATCCAGAGTGTTGGGTCTTGCGTCTCTCAACTTTCTCTTCACAATATCCCACAGATTCTCTATGGGGTTCAGGTCAGGAGAGTTGGCAGGCCAATTGAGCACAGTAATACCATGGTCAGTAAACCATTTACCAGTCGTTTTGGCACTGTGAGCAGTTGCCAGGTCGTGCTGAAAAATGAAATCTTCATCTCCATAAAGCTTTTCAGCAGATGGAAGCATGAAGTTCTCCAAAATCTCCTGATACCTAGCTGCATTGACCCTGCCCTTGATAAAACACAGTGGACCAACACAAGCAGCTGACATGGCACCCCAGACCATCACTGACTGTGGGTACTTGACACTGGACTTCAGGCATTTTAGCATTTCCCTCTCCCCAGTCTACCTCCAGACTCTGGCACCTTGATTTCCGAATGACATGTAAAAGTTGCTTTCATCCGAAAAAAGTACTTTGGACCCCTGAGCAACAGTCCAGTGCTGCTTCTCTGTAGCCCAGGTCAGGCGCTTCTGCCGCTGTTTCTGGTTCAAAAATGGGTTAATGCTTCCATCTGCTGAAAAGACAAAAATTACTTACGGTAATGTCTTTTCCAGAAGACGAAAGGACAGCAACCCTGAGACTTGTCTCCTTCCATAATTCACTGGACAGGAAGCTAGATAAGAATTTGCATAATAGATTAGATAGGGATTAGACAGGTATATACAACATAGTTCCCGCTTACCCCATCAGTTGTAAAAAAAAAGACTCCACACAGAATGATGCTTCAAAATAAATTTTAATAAGACAAAATCCGGGTGGGTAGTAAGGGTGCTGTCCTTTCGTCTTCTGGAAAAGACATTACCGTAAGTAATTTTTGTCTTTCCCAGAACGTCTCAGGACAGCAACCCTGAGATGATATACAAGATCAATTTAGGGGGGGACTACAGCTTGCAATACTTTTCTGCCAAAACATAGATCAGAATTTGACAATACATCCAGTTTATAATGTTTGACAAATGTATTGTGACTTGACCAGGTGGCTGCCTTACATATTTGCTCGATAGTGGCTCCAGCCCTCTCTGCCCAGGAAGTCGAGACAGCTCTCGTCGAATGTGCTCTGATTGTAGAAACAAGCTGCTTCCCCTGATGAAAGTAGGATAAAGCAATTGCCTGTTTAATCCATCTGGCAATTGTTGGCCTAGATGCTTGTTTGCCTCTAAATTTACCTGCGAATAGTACCAGTAAAGCATTAGATTTTCGCCATGACTTGGACCGCTGAAGATATTCGATTACACATCTTCTGACATCTAAAGAATGCAACTTATTTTCTTTTTGATTAGATGGGTTGTTACAAAAAGATGGTAAAAAAATCTCCTGAGATCTGTGAAACTTGGAAGATACTTTAGGAAGAAAGGATACGTCTAGCCGTAGCGTAATCCTATCTTCACTGATAACACAATAAGGTTCATTTATTGAAAGAGCCTGTAGTTCTCCTATTCTTCTGGCAGTTGTTATTGCTAACAAAAAAGCAGTCTTTAGTGTCAATAGCTTATCAGATATATCAGAAATAGGCTCAAAGGGCAATTCACATAGAGCTTGCAACACCGTATTTAGGTCCCATGACGGAATCTTTGACTGGACAACTGGTCGAAGCCTCCTTGTTGCCTTAAAAAATCTGACCACATATTCTTCCTCCGCTAATCTTCTCTCCAGGTAAACACTCAGAGCCGATACTTGTACTTTTAATGTGCTGATGCTAAGACCCTTTTGAAATCCACATTGTAGAAACTCCAGCACCGAATTTGAGTGTGATGTGTCCATCTCATTCTTCAAACACCAGGAGAGATATGTTTTCCAAGCCTTATGATATATCTGGCGTGTAACTTTTTTCCTACTCTGAATGAGTGTTTCTGATAAACTATTAGAGAAACCCTTGCTCTTTAATATCCTCCATTCAGGCTCCATGCCGAAAGCCGAAGAAGAGTCGGATTGGGATGAAACGCTGGGCCCTGGGTCAGTAGATCCTGTCGACATGGAAGGATCAGATGGTCTGAGGCTAAGCGCTGAAGTGGAGCAAACCAAGGTCTCTTGGGCCAGAAAGGAACAACCAGAATGACTTGTGCTTGGTCTCGCCATATCTTGTTCAAAACCCTCGAGATGAGATGTAGAGGGGGAAAGGCGTACATCTTGTGCTGGCTCCAGCTGATTGAGAATGCGTCCACTTCCCATGGATTGTCCTGTGGGCACAGGGAACAAAATAGAGGGCATTTCGTATTGATTCGTCTTGCAAACAGATCTACTTGTGGAGCCCCCCAGAGATTCGATATTTCTTGAAATATTTGATCGTTTAGGCTCCATTCGTCTTGAGAGAGGTTCCATCTGCTTAAATAATCTGCTAGATAGTTGAGCGTCCCTTTCAGATGTACTGCTTTTAAGGAAAGTAGACTCTTTTCTGCCCAATGAAGAATCCTTGATGCTTGGGACCTTAAGACTCTGCTCTTCGTACCCCCCTGCCGGTTCAGGTAGGCCACTACTGTACTGTTGTCCGTACGAATAGTCACATGGGATTGGTGAATCTGAGTCTGGAATGCCTGAAGTGCTTCCCATACAGCTTGCAACTCCCTGCTGTTTGAAGATCGTTTGTGAAGATGTGCAGACCATTGACCTTGAGCAAGAAGAGTATTCAGATGTGCTCCCCAACCCCCGGAGCTTGCGTCTGTAGTTATTACAGTCTGGGTTGGAAAGTCCCAAAGATTTCCTCTGGAGAGATGATTTGCCTCCAGCCACCAAAGAAGAGAGTGCTTGACACTCCAAGGAATCTGAAACTTCTTGTCTAGGGAAGATAACCTCTTGTCCCATTTGGATAAAATCCAGCTTTGAAGTACTCTCGAATGAAGTTGACCCCATTGTACTGCAGGAAACGATGCTGTTAATAAGCCCAGTAGCGCCATAGCTTTTCTTAGAGAAATGATCTTCATTCTCTGAAAAGAAAGAACAGAATTTAGTAAAACAGTAGATTTCCTGGAAGGCAAAACAAGTGTTTTATTGCCAGTACAGATCACAAAGCCCAGGAACTCCATACTCTGCTGAGGTTTTAAAGAGGATTTCTCCCAGTTAATTACCCACCCAAGGGACTGAAGAAAATCAAGTGTGAACTCTGTTTGGAGATTTACTGAGTGGACAGAGGGACCCCAAAGAAGTAAATCGTCCAGGTAGGCCATAATCTGGATAGAGTCTAGTCTCAGGACAGCTAAAACTTCTGCCATAACTTTGGTAAATAGCCATGGGGCTGAAGATAAACCAAAGGGGAGGGCACTAAATTGGAAGTGTCTTACCTCTCCGTGTAGAACCACTGCGAACCTCAGGAATTGCTGTGATTCTAGGTGAATTGGCAGATGTAGGTAAGCGTCTTTGAGGTCTAGAGAGGTTAACCAACAGCCCTCTTGTAGCAGATTTATCACTGAGCGAATGTTGTCCATTCGGAATTTCCTGTAACGGACTGCCTTGTTTAATTTCTTCAGATTCAGGATAAACCTGTAGTTCCCTTGAGGCTTCTTTATCAGGAACACTGGAGAGTAAAATCCCAGACATTCCTGGCATCTTGGGACTTGTCTGATGACTCTTTTTTCTAGTAGAGAGTTTACTTCGTTTAGTAATGCCTGTGCCTGGTCTGGACTGCTTGGACAGGGAGTCACAAAGAACTGTGTCGGTGGGCGCTTGATAAATTCTATTTTGTATCCCTGTAAGATTATGTTTAACAACCAATTGTTCTGGAATGTCTCCTGCCATTTTTCGAAGAAATGGGCTAGTCTGCCGCCCACCGGTATCCTGGCGTCATTGTTTTGTTGGAGGGTTTGGATTGGAGTAAGAGGGATTTCCTCTTGGCCGCTGCGTTCTATTTGGTACCCACTTCTTCTTCTGGATATTCTTATTTTCTGTTTCTTGTTTTCCTGAAGGACGAAAGGAACGATTGAAACGAAAATTTCTCCGCTTAACTGGAAAATTTTTCTTTTTATCTGCAGATCTTTCCAAAGTCTCTTCCAACTTTGTTCCAAACAAGAGATTGCCTTCACAAGGAATTCCGCATAGTTTAGACTTGGAAGAGGTATCACCCTGCCAGGTTTTTACCCACACACCTCTCCTAGCAGAATTTACCAGAGCTGTTGTTCTAGCCGTTAGACGTACTGAGTCATCTGCTGCATCCGCCAGATAATTAGTGGCATGTAGGATCTTAGGGAAGGCATTCAATATTTCCTCTCTAGGGATGCCTGACGCAATCTGTGATTGGACTTCCATTATCCATAACTTTAGGGATCTAGCCACTGCAGTAGATGCTACCGAAGGCTTGAAGTTTAAAGAAGCTGCCTCCCATGCCCTTCTTAAGATGTTATCCATTTTCCTGTCAATTGGATCTTTTAGGCAACCGAAATCTTCAAATTGCAGATCCGACCTTCTGGACACTTTAGATAGTGAAGGGTCAAGTTTAGGTGAGGTCCCCCAAAACTTTTGATCTTCTGCGCTATATGGGTATCTCTTGGCCAAAGACTTAGGCCAAAAGGCTCTCTTTTCAGGATTGTCCCATTCTCTTTTAATGATGTCCTTAAGACTATTATGCACAGGAATAAAGGACATCTGAGGTTCAGATAAAGTCTCATACATTTGATCTAAGGGTGTTAATGTTTTCTTTTCTGTAGCAATTCCCATTGCCATGTGCATGGCCTCTAACAGTTCTTTCATAAAGTCAGTGGAGAAAGCAAACCTATGGCATTTACTACTCTTTTCTTCCACATTATCTGTTTCAGAAGGTATTTCATCAAAAGAAGAAATTTCCATTTCTCCCTCGGATCTTTCTGATTCCTCTGAAAGCACAACGTCTAATTTCCTCTTCTTAGTCGGAGGGGTACCTTCAGGAGCCCGATCCGGCTGTTTAGTAGCCACAGAACCCGAGGGTCCCGGTAGGACTGTCAAACCTGCCCTTACTGGAGAGGTAGCTGAGCTTTTCATAGTCTCTACTGCTGAAGAGATTTCTGCTCTAATCCATCCTTTTAAATCTTTAAACATAGAAGGAGATTCATCTCTGACCACTTTATCTGTACAAGACTGACATAACATTTTAGATGAGGATGAAGACAAATGACCCTTGCAAACTGCACATTTCTTAGAAGGCTTATGAGATGCTTTAGCTTCAGAGCCTTTAGATTTATCAGTGTCAGTTTTATCAGGCTTGTTAGGGAGTTCTTTATCAGACTTAGTGTCCATCTTCCGGGTTTTAGGCTAAAATAAAACACAAAGAAAAAACCCCAATCAGCCTGATAACCCTCAATAATCAGCCAATATGAATCAAGGAACCACAATGATGCATACCAGAGAGGGTACGGAGCTTGACTCCACAGAGCCCTGGGAGGAAGATCCAGAGGCAGCCTCCATAGTCACAGACACTGTAAAGAGTGACTAAGTTAGTTAAGTAAAATGTACCTGCCCACAGCATAATAACATTATCCCTGGCTATCACCAGAGATCCTACCAGTCCAGAAGATTCCACAGCTTTCCAAGTGGTTACTGCAGCCTGCACGTCCGCTGTCCGGAGGAATCCGTGCTAAACGCTGCACTGGAGCGCACGCCGGGCCAGGAGACTTCCTGCTTCCGGCTTCTGGTCACGTGGGTGCCAATCACGTGATGCGCGGGCGGGACTTCCGGAATCCGTACGAACTTCCGCATCCTGGGGAAGGCTACAGCGTGCAGCGTGATCCCGCGCGAGGACAACTAGCCTGCGCAGCCAGGGAGATCACACAAGCAGCGGCTCCTGCAACTAGCATGGGTGGCCAGCCATATCCCCACACCTAGCATCCTGCTGGACAGGATAACAACTGATGGGGTAAGCGGGAACTATGTTGTATATACCTGTCTAATCCCTATCTAATCTATTATGCAAATTCTTATCTAGCTTCCTGTCCAGTGAATTATGGAAGGAGACAAGTCTCAGGGTTGCTGTCCTGAGACGTTCTGGGAAAGCTTTATGGAGATGAAGATCTCATTTTTCAGCACGACCTGGCACCTGCTCACAGTGCCAAAACCACTGGTAAATGGTTTACTGACCATGGTATTACTGTGCTCAATTGGCCTGCCAACTCTCCTGACCTGAACCCCATAGAGAATATGTGGGATATTGTGAAGAGAAAGTTGAGAGACGCAAGACCCAACACTCTGGATGAGCTTAAGGCCGCTATCGAAGCATCCTGGGCCTCCATAAAACCTGAGCAGTGCCAAAGGCTGATTGCCTCCATGCCACGCCGCATTGAAGAAGTCATTTCTGCAAAAAGGATTCCCAACCAAGTATTGAGTGCATAACTGAACATAATTATTTGAAGGTTGACTTTTTTTTTATTTTAAAAACACTTCTCTTTTATTGGTCGGAAGAAATATGCTAATTTTTTGAGATAGGAAAATTGGGTTTTCATGAGCTGTATGCCAAAATCATCAATAAGAAAAACAATAAAAGGCTTGAACTACTTCAGTTGTGTGTAATGAATCTAAAATATATGAAAGTCTAATGTTTATCAGTACATTACAGAAAATAATGAACATTATCACAATATGCAAATTTTTTGAGAAGATCCTGTATATTGTACAGTCAGCACTGGGCATTTAGGAGTACTTTGGTGCTGCTGGCCAGCTTAACCACTTGAGATTGTATGAAGCGAGTCATTTCCTAATTAGTACTTCTGCAGACTTCAGGACGGGTCACGTCCTGCACTAAGGGCCCATTTCCACTTGTATTTATAATGCGAGGCGATCGCCACATCGCCTCACATCTCCCCGCAGGTACTTCCGCTGCTGTCCGGATATCCAGATGTGGCATCATGCACTTCCCATTGGCGGTAATGGGGAATCGGATGCATGCTGCTGAAAACTGCAGCATGCTACCCATAATTTTCCCCGCATCGCATTGTGCTGGATCGCATAGGTCAATTCGCGTCAATGGAAACTACTCGACATGATTCGGTTGCATTTTCCTTGTGGTGCGATGTGGTGATTGCATTGCAACGCGTGTAGTGGAAACGGGACCCAAAAGTCGCCGCTGCCGAGTTTGATGCCGATGTCACCACTCATGCATGTGGGCGAAGCAGTTTAAAAGTGAATTATTATTGCTGTAAGCAAATAGCAGCAATTATTCATTAAGTAAAAAAAATGTAAAGGGACCCGAGCAGTGCATAGAAATTAAAATCTGCACTTACCTGGGGCTTTCTCCAGCCCCCATGTAGCCCCGGAGGTCTCTCGGCATCCTTTGGGTCCCCTCCGTGGGCCAGCTAGTGGCTTCGTTAGGTTGACTACTTTGGCTGAAGTCAAGAGCTACTGCGCCTGCACAGCCTGTCCGAGCACCTGACGCTATCACGCGCCTGTCACCATAAGCCTCCTGCACGGCTCAGTCTTTCGAGAACCGCGCATGCGCAGGAGGCTTACGACGATGGGGGCGTGATAGTGTTTGTTGCGGAGATGGGCCGCGCAGGTGCAGTAGCTCATGACTTCAGCCGAAGTAGGCAGCAGTATCACGGAGGGGACCCAGAGGACCTAGCAGGCAATGGGGGGATGAAGGAAGCCCCAGGTAAGTGCAGATTATCATTTTTATGCACGGTTTAGGTTGGCAGTCTCACACTAAAAGATAAAGTGTGCACCCAACCCCCCTCAGAAGTGTAAATCCATAACCTAACTAATTAAACCCTTGTGTCACCTATATCTGGCCATAAGATTCCTTGATACCAGACATGGCTGCCACCCGTAGCGAACAAATGCAATCACTAGAGTGATAGTTCTGTGTGGAGTCCAACATTGTGTCTGTACAGCATTGGAACCCCCAAACTGTGAACCCAAGCGATTTCATCCAATTGCTATAGATGCACAGGCAGGTGATAATGGTATGCTACATGCCCACTACTGATGAAATAAGACATATGTGATATTATTTTAACCGAGACAAATAAGCTATTTTGAGGTGTTTTATAACTGTGGCACTTGTCATGTGAAAATTAGGAAGGGCGAAAAATGAAAGTTTTGTGTTTTCTGCATTTACTGTAAAAATGCCTATAACATTAAACAATCCTTGGAAAAAAATATTACCTAAAGAAAGCCTAGATTGTCCTGAAAAAAAAAATCCAATATATAGCTGAAAAAAACAATAATGGCTTAAGTATTAAAAAAAAAAAGTTATTGCTGCATCATTAGTGATACAGCTGAAACGCCAATAATATCAGGAATCTAAAAAAAAACAGGAGTGCGAAATGGTTAAACAATTCTATAGTGACACATTTGGTTAAAGTAGATTCGTTTCATATCTAGCTGTTGCTTGCAATAGTATAATTCCTATTTTTATATGAAAGCACTAAAGGACAGAAGGTGTACAAAGTATTAGTTAAGAATGCCTACAGTACCATCACACCCAACTACAGGTAGGCTAAGTTTTAGAGAAACTGAATAACATTACAAAAGATACCACAATAATTTGATTACCTACATGAATATTGGAAACGTCTTTCTTATCTCATTCGAGTAAAGGAAGGAAGTTGCACTTGTGGTGTCATATCTACCAAAATACTTGAAAAGTCCAGCTGCATTTCAGTATTTTCCACTAGGTATGCCAGGACTTGCTTATAGGAGAACCCTCACAGGAAATAAGGTGTTTGATACATGCAAGGTACATCTTTGCTGCAGTAGTCAAATAAGATGTCAGGACTGCAGTTCATATTCGTTCCAAAATAACAAAAATCTATGCTATATTTATCCCTAAATCTGCGCTCCATAGTTTATTGTTCACTATTTTGTGTACCATTGTTCAATGCCGTATTGCCCCTGTGTAGCATTGTTTCACGTTGCAATGTCTCCCTTATCTATTGTACAGCGCAGCGTAGTATGTTTATAAATAAAGTTTGATAATATTGCTGCTAGAGCTAAAGGCTGCATTTCCACCTCACACTAGCAGGAGCGTTGTTTGAGCTATTGAGCCATCCAAGCCAGAGCAGAGAACACCACACACGGCCCATCGTGCAGCTAAATTTCACGCTCATTCATAGTATTGAAAAGTGATTACTGGAAACCACATGCTATTTGGGACTTCTACACATCATTAACACAGAAGTGCCTTCTCTTCCCAGGACAGGGATATAAAATTACAGAAAAAGTACACATCCTGAAAATCTAATGCCTTTCTGAAACATTTTTTAGTTGTGGTTCAGTCCTCTAAGCAATTTAAACAGCAGTTTTTTTGAAAATCTGTGAGAACTCTTCTATGTTAGTACATGTAGTAGCCTCAAATCAAATAATCAATTCCTATTTTCCTTAAAGGAAACCCGAAGTGACATGTGACATGATGAGATATACATGTGTATGTACAGTGCCAAGTACACAAATAACTAGGCTGTGTGTATCAGGTATGTAAGTGGCTGACTCAGTCCTGACAGGAAGCGACTACATTGTGACCCGCACTAATAAGAAATTCCCCTTTTTACCTCTTTCCTGCTCTCAGGAGCCATTTTCTGCTAGGAAAGTGTTTTTATAGTTGGAATTTCTTATTAGTGAGGGTCACACTGTAGTCACTTCCTGTCTGAGTCAGGACTGAGTCAGCCACTTGCATACCTGATATTTAACTCTTTCAGGCAGAGAAAGAAAAAAAGGACCACAGCATAGTTATTTGTGTGCAAGGCACTGTACGTACCCATGTCTATCTCATCATGTCACATGTCACTTCGGGTATCCTTTAAGAGCCTCCTTTAAAACACAACTTACCTGTTAGGGCACCAACTTGGATCTCATACACAAAATGACACACACACACACAAAAAAAAAAAAAAAGCACAGACCTCTTGTACAGTAATGATAACCTTATACAGTAACACCTGCGGGGTTATTACAAATGAAGGACCACCACTGAGTAAAACTGCACAGAGTACACATCTACCATATACTACTGCATGCACCACGGTTACAGTGGTGTGCAAAAGTATTCGGCCCCCTTGAAGTTTTCCACATTTTGTCACATTACTGCCACAAACATGAATCAATTTTATTGGCATTCCATGTGAAAGACCAATACAAAGTGGTGTACACGTGAGAAGTGGAACGAAAATAATACATGATTCCAAACATTAAAAAATAAATAAATAACTGCAAAGTGGGGTGTGCGTAATTATTCAGCCTCCTTTGGTCTGAGTGCAGTCAGTTGCCAGTAGACATTGCCTGATGAGTGCTAATGACTAAATAGAGTGCACCTGTGTGTAATGTCAGTACAAATACAGCTGCTCTGTGACAGCCTCAGAGGTTGTCCAAGAGAATATTGGGAGCAACAACACCATGAAGTCCTAAGAACACACCAGACAGGTCAGGGATAAAGTTATTGAGAAATTTAAAGCAGGCTTAGGCTACAAAAAGATTTCCAAAGCCTTGAACATCCCACGGAGCACTGTTCAAGCAATCATTGGCCTTTATGGAAGAGTGGCAAGAAGAAAGGCATTGTTAACAGAAAGCATAAGAAGTCCTGTTTGCAGTTTGCCACAAGCCATGTGGGGGACACAGCAAACATGTGGAAGAATGTGCTCTGGTCCGATGAGACCAAAATGGAACTTTTTGGCCAAAATGCAAAATGCTATGCTATGCTAAACTAACACTGCACATCACTCTGAACACACCATCCCCACTGTCAAATATGGTGGTGGCAGCATCATGCTCTGGGGGTGCTTCTATTCAGCAGGGACAGGGAAGCTGGTCAGAGTTGATGGGAAGATGGATGGAGCCAAATACAGGGCAAGCTTGGAAAAAAACTTCTTGGAGTCTGCAAAAGACTTTTTAAACTGGGGTAGAGGTTCACCTTCCAGCAGGACAATGACCCTAAACATAAAGCCAGGGCTACAATGGAATATACGCTATAGCAGCATAGAGGGTGATATAGCGGCTGGGAACGCGGAAAATCAATCGCGTTCCCAGCTAGTCGGCGGCTGTCACCAAACCTGGAAGTAGCCCCTGGCGGGGACAGGAGGATCGGAGCGAGGCTGCGAGGGCACCATACAGCTTCAAGGGGCTGATGGATGCCCCAGGTGAGTAAAAATCATTTTTATTTTTGACTTAAGTATCCCTTTAAAACAAAACATATCCATATGTTAGAATGGCTCAGTCAAAGTCCAGATCTAAATCCAATCGAGAATCTGTGGCAAGATCTGAAAACTGCTGTTCACAAATGCTGTCCATCTAATCTGACTGAGCTGGAGCTGTTTTGCAAAGAAGAATGGGCAAGGATTTCAGTCTCTAGATGTGCAAAGCTGGTAGAGACATACCCTAAAAGACTGGCAGCTGTAATTGCAGCAAAAGATGGTTCTACAAAGTATTGACTCAGGGGGCTGAATAATTACGCACACCCCACTTTACAGTTATTTTATTTTTTTTAAATGTTTGGAATCAAGTATGATTTTCGTTCCACTTCTCACATTTACACCACTTTGTATTGGTCTTTCACGTCGAATTCCAATAAAATTGATTCATGTTTGTGGCAGTAATATGACAAAATGCGGAAAACTTCAAGTGGGCCGAATACTTTTGCAAACCACTGTACATATACAATGGACTGTTGATCATTATGCTCTGTATAGATCCCTGTAGATAAAAGGCCGGGGGTGTGGGATGGAGCAAGTTTACAGTGAGCATTGCTTTTTTTACTTTTTACATTTTTCCTCCAAAGACAAAAATCTTAGTAAGGATTTAGAAGGGAACCTTAACTGAACGGGGGGTATAGAGTTTTACTTACCTGGGGCTATTACCAGCCCCCTGCAGCAGTCCTGTGCCCTCGGCGCCGCTCTGGAATCCTCTGGTCCCCTGCTGTCACTTAGTTTCGTTTTTGACGACTCACCAGTCGCCGGCCGCCATGCGTATTATTGGACGCATTCACCAATGCAATTAGCACTATTGCGGACCGCAACGCGTACAAAAATACGCGTTGCCGCATTCCGCACGCGTAGATATGCGGCAACGCGTATTTTTGTACGCGTTGCGGTCCGCAATAGCGCTAATTGCATTGGTGAATGCGTCCAATAATACGCATGGCGGCCGGCGACTGGTGAGTCGTCAAAAACGAAACTAAGTGACAGCGGGGGACCAGAGGATTCCAGAGCGGAGCCGAGGGCACAGGACTGCTGCAGGGGGCTGGTAATAGCCCCAGGTAAGTAAAACTCTATACCCCCCGTTCAGTTAAGGTTCCCTTTTAGATTGTAAATACTTTTGTTATGGACTGGGATCAGTGTGGGCACTTTGACTAGCCTGCTGTTACGCAGCCCCAGAAACAACAAGCTATGAGCCACTGCTACATTCTGTCACCTTTCTCTCATGCTACAGTAGCGCCTCGACGATAATGATCCAGACAGGATAGCCTTCCCTGCCCACGCATAATGCTGGGTACACACAGTACGATTTTCCGACCCAATCGTTTTTTTCTGCTCGATTCTCTTATCTTCGCTCGTTTTTCTTTTCCATTCACTTCTATGAGAAATAGAGAGCAGAATCGATCGGGAGTAATATCGGACAAGAGGGATTTTATCAATCGGATGCATTTATCGACGGAAAATCGTACAGTATGTACCCAGCATTAGACCTGGAACCCACTAGGAACGCTTTTCTAAGCGCATTGTGATTTGAAAAGCTCTTGCTAATGTAACGCTATTGGTGTGACCCTAGTAGAGTGATGTGATTTTATAAAAATCCCCATAGCATTGCATTAGCAAGAGCTTTTGCAAATCACTAGCGCTTAGAAAAGGCTGCTAGTGGGTTTGAGCCCTGTAGCATGTATGAGCATATCGCCAGTTACCAGGCAGTACCTTCCAAATTTGGTCTAGGAAGGACAAATGATTGTACCCACTCTGCAAATGTATGCAGCTTGGTATTGGGCTAATCAAAATCATCAGCAACTGTATTAGATTATTCCAAACATAGGGAGAGCATAAAAACTCTGTACAGATACTATCCTGGCCCATCGCTGCAAGGCGACAGAGCCGCCCACTATGTCATGACACTGACCAAGATGCCCACAACACATACCCCTGAAGAATGGACAACTCACTTGCTGCCTAATATACCCCACCTCTTAGCAGGTGCTACTGCAACAAGAAAATCATATTCACATAAATGTGTCAGTGGTTTTAATGTTGTAATGTGGCTTTTACAAGTGTAGTGCCAGTGACTCATTTGTGAAGCTGCTCCTGGAAATGGTTGGGGCATGAGGGGGAGCAAAAAGCCACAAGACTGACTTGCAGGATTAATCTCAATACCATTTTAACAGGCATAACTCCATATATGAAACAAAATTACATAAACTTGTCTCTTATTTACTTTGACTCTTTGCCATGATATCCCAATGATAAGTGTGTGGTTTGTGGAAAGTGATTCTGGGTGAGAAATAGTGCACATCTGTTAAAGCGGACCTGAACACAGAACTTCCTCTCTGCTCTAAAATATAAGCAACAGCATAATAACCTTCAAAGAAAAACATTTCTTTGTTACAGCTGTTACAAATCATGCAATAAATCTGCAGTGTTTCTTCTTCCTGCTTTCATGGCAGCAGGCATAAGGTTAACATCCTGTGTTTACAAATTGGCGCCTGTGCAGAAGCATGGACCCGATCAGGTTAGGTTTTTTCGCCACAGCCCAAGCGGGTTTGTCCTATTGCGCAGGCGCAGTGTGTCCCTGCTTCGGGGGACACAGTACTGGAACAGCCTGGCAGAGGATGGGGGAAGCCTCGAGAGCGGACCTGGAGGCTTTCCCCTCCTGAGGTAAGTGTATAGATTTGTACATCATAAACCTCACAGGCTTGCTTTAGGACTTTCAGGCAATAAGTCCAGTATTAAAACTATTAAATATTGAAAATAAATGCAACAGCATACAGCATTCATGTACAATGGGCACTTTCTGCAGTGGTGGTCCTTTAAGCAAGCGCAAAAGAGAAATGTCAATATGCAGAGTCCTGTAACCCATATACTGTATCTATATCAGGCCATCCAAATGTCACACATCGTTATTGCTATTTACACTGTCTTATTTATTGGAGCTTACAGCATATTCATCGTGTTGCTCTATCTAAGGAAGAAGAGAAATTTAAAAGGTCAAGTGTTATTCAGAATATGTCATTGAGGAAATATAAAATCATAATGCATTATATGACTTGCGTTAATTGATTACATTTACACAATATGGAACTCTCCACCCAACCAGTATGGGAAAACCATAAACTGCACATATTATGAAGTAGTTTATCTGTATAACATATCTGAAGGACAAAGGACCTTTAAAGGACAAAAGTTTCTTGCAGGTGATGCTAATACATGGCAGCACCTGTGTAGTAATTCCACACATCAAAGTGGATTTAAAGAGACACTGAAGCGAAAAAAAAAATATGATATAGTGAATTGGTTGTGTACTATGAATAATTACTAGAAGATTAGCAGCAAAGAAAATATTCTCATACTTTTATTTTCAGGTATATAGTGTTTTTTTCTAACATTGCATCATTCTATAATATGTGCAGATTACACAACACTCAGCATTCAAAATGAGTCTTTCAGAGCAGTCTGTGAAGTAATGACCTCTCCTCTAGCAGAGAAAAAGTAAACCGTTACCTTACAGTTGAGATAATAAAAGTCAGATAACAGCCCTCTCCACGACTAACTTAGTCAGAGAGCTTAATAGCTTTTTTGCATAGAGATAACAACTGGAGTTTCTCAACTCTTCCTGTACTGGAAACAATTAGACTGATGTATCTGATCTTAATGTTTTATTTCTTAGCTGTACTACACATACAAATCATATCATCATTTTTTTTTTGCTTCAGTGTCTCTTTAAAAGTAACCGCTCCTTAGAAATTACCCAAGTTGAAACGTCTGAATAATAATGCAGTTGCACTGATTTTCTCTCGCTTTCAGAAGTCTCCAACAGGCCCAGATTTGTGAAGCTAGCAGTCAGGTCTCTTCCTTGTCCACAGTTCCTAATGCTGGGAAATGAATTCTAGAAATGTACCGTATATCCCCTCCTGTTCAACACAGTAAACAGTATAGAAGACTTATATTTACAAACTATGAATAATGGGTGCCTTTTCAGAGCTGCTATGTCCACACCTATCATTGGAAAGGGTTCATATGAACTTTATTGCTGGGTCATTGTCCTTGAGAAGAAAGTAGTGCTTTCACAGATCTCATCTGCTTGAGGCTGGATTTGCAAAGAAGGACAAGGAGTGGCAGCTCCTTTCACAAACCTAGACCTACTGCAACACACACGGAGTAAAGCCAATGTAACTGCATTATTGTTGAGCTTCTCAATTATGAGCTAT
Organism: Hyperolius riggenbachi; assembly: GCF_040937935.1. Classification (NCBI taxonomy): domain Eukaryota; kingdom Metazoa; phylum Chordata; class Amphibia; order Anura; family Hyperoliidae; genus Hyperolius; species Hyperolius riggenbachi. The sequence continues at coordinate 218,616,826 of NC_090652.1, forward strand.
TTTTCACTAGGGCTAATGGCAAAAAAACATAGCTGCCCTTTATACTTTGACCAGGTGATGATATATACTCACCCTCTTTATGTCTGTTATGGCACTGACTGAGCTGGGGTATTTAAAGTAGTCGGCAAGCATGGAGATGAGGTGGTCTGTGATGCTGGCAATCCTCTGCAGCTCCACATCTGGCTCTATCAGGTAAGCTAATGTTTCTGCCCCTTCCACTCTTTCCTCTAGAAGGCGCTCTTTGTTACACATTCTAACCAAGCAGGGGAGTGTCTGCAACAGAAGCATACAGGGCAGTAAGAAAAAAGTTTTCTTTGAAAAGGTTTTACACACAAAGTGTCTATGAATAAAGAATAAAATTAAGAAATAGTAAAATAATCATATTTTTTTTTTGACTGCATGTATTATGTTAAGAAAATCAAGTAGTGCCATATAAAATATTGGGCATATTGCTGGACAACATGTCAGTTTTAAATAGCTTCCGCCTGTTACAGGACAAGCTACTATCAGTGGTGTAGCAAAGGAGCTGTGGGCCCCCGATGCAAGTTTTACATTGGGGCCCCCCCAAGCACTCTATACATAACAATTGATACGGGGCACAAAAACCTACCAATGGCAACTACAGTGTCTGAGGTGCAAGAAGGTACTATTCAAAGTATCTATAGAAGTCATTATTATGAGCACAGGACCAATAAAGGGCAAATATTCCAGTTGAGGGAGGGCCCCTCTGGCCCAAGGGCTCTGATGCAGTCACAACCTCTGCACCCCCTATTGCTACGCCCCTGGCTACTATACATAATAGAAATACATTCAGTTGTGGGCCTTCACAGCCTTCTCACAATTTATAACAGAAGCTTGTGTTTGCTCAGAAATTGATGTGCAGCAGTAACACCTTTGAATTGCAGATAGAGAATGACAAATCATCAAGAGCATACAGCATTTTAGTATGTTAATTGCACCACTGATTTTAACTGATTACAATTCCATTTTAACTACTACTGCATAATGACTGATTATCTCTGAAAAAAAAGACTATTTGAAGTTATACTGCTGAAAATCTAATGATCAATGTTTGAAAATAGTCCTCCAGCCCCAGATTAAAACAAATTATTTAAAAAGCAGCTAACAGCATGCCAAGAGGAGATATATTAGGTTTGTATATTGCTTTACAGCTGTTGGTGGAATTAGCAGTCCATTTCTGAATGCTACACTCTTACAAGGCAAGAATGTAGGATTTAGTTTTTTTCATTTCTTTTTGCAGTAGATTGTGTAGCGATTATGATTTAAAGAGTTAACACGGTTATTTGGCAAAAAAATGTTACACAAACTACCCAAACCCTGATCAAAAGTTTACATACCCTGGTGATTTGGCCAGATAACATGCACACAACTTCACATAAGCGGGTTTCAATGGCTATTAAAGCTAACCATCTTCACTTGTGTTTGCTTGTAATACGTGGGTGTGTATAAATGGTCAGTGAGTTTTGGACTCCTGACAGACCCTTGCATCTTTCATCCAGTGCTTTTTGGATTCAAAATCATGGGAAAAGTAAATGTCAAAGCATCTGCAGGAAAAGGTAGTTCAACTCTATAAAAAGAGGAGTGGAAAAAAATCCAAGGAACTGAAAATGTCAATAAGCAGTGTTCAAAAAAAGCACAGACAGAGGCCTCAAACCTTTTGGCACAAAGTCATTTGGAATAATGAGACTATAATTGAACTTTTTGGCCACAACCTTAAATGACACATTTGTAGAGGAGTCAACAAGACCTATAAAGAAAGGTGCACCAATCCTACTGTGAAACATGGTGGTTGATCACTGATGTTTTGGGGATGTGTGAGCTACAAAGGCACAGGAAATGTGGTCAGAATTGATGGAAATATGCATGCAGTAAGTTATCAATAATATTGGAGGAAAATTTCTCTCATCAGCCAGGAAGCTGAGTATGGTACGGACGTATACATTCCAACATGACAATGATCCAAAACACAAGACCAAGCTGGCCTGTCATTGGCTACAGCGACATAAACCAGAAGAGAGAGAAAAAGCTTTGTGTTATAATTCATATTCGCTAAAAAATAGTTTGAGGAAATCTGCAAAACTAAAAAAACAGCCCTTGGGGGGTATACAGGATCTTCTCAAAAAATTAGCATATTGTCATAAAGTTCATTATTTTCTGTAATGTACTGATAAACATTAGACTTTCATATATTTTAGATTCAAATACACACAACTGAAGTAGTTTAAGCCTTTTATTGTTTTAATATTGATGATTTTGTCATACAGCTCATGAAAACCCAAAATTCCTATCTCAAAAAATTAGCATATTTCATCCGGCCAATAAAAGAAAAGTGTTTTTAAAACAAAAAAAAGTCAACCTTCAAATAATTATGTTCAGTTATGCACTCAATACGTGGTCGGGAATCCTTTTGCAGAAATGACTGCTTCAATGCGGCGTGGCATGGAGGCAATCAGCCTGTGGCACTGCTCAGGTGTTATGGAGGCCCAGGATGCTTCGATAGCGGCCTTAAGCTCATCCAGAGTGTTGGGTCTTGCGTCTCTCAACTTTCTCTTCCCAATATCCCACAGATTCTCTATGGGGTTCAGGTCAGGAGAGTTGGCAGGCCAATTGAGCACAGTGATACCATGGTCAGTAAACCATTTACCAGTAGTTTTGGCACTGCGAGCAGGTGCCAGGTCATGCTGAAAAATAAAATCTTCATCTCCATAAAGCTTTTCAGCAGATGGAAGCATGAAGTGCTCCAAAATCTCCTGATAGCTAGCTGCATTGACCCTGCCCTTGATGAAACACAATGGACCAACACCAGCAGCTGACATGGCACCCCAGACTATCACTGACTGTGGGTACTTGACACTGGACTTCAGGCATTTTGGCATTTCCCTCTCCCCAGTCTTCCTCCAGACTCTGGCACCTTAATTTCCGAATGACATGTAAAAGTTGCTTTCATCCGAAAAAAGTACTTTGGACCACTGAGCAACAGTCCAGTGCTGCTTTTCTGTAGCCCAGGTCAGGCGCTTCTGCCGCTGTTTCTGGTTCAAAAGTGGGTTCATGCTTCCATCTACTGAAAAGCTTTATGGAGATGAAGATTTCATTTTTCAGCACGATCTGGCACCTGCTCACATTGCCAAAACTACTGGTAAATGGTTTACTGACCATGGTATACCTGTGCTCAATTGGCCTGCCAACTCTCCTGACCTGAACCCCATAGAGAATCTGTGGGATATTGTGAAGAGAAAGTTGAGAGACGCAAGACCCAACACTTTGGATGAGCTTAAGGCCGCTATCGAAGCATCCTGGGCCTCCATAACACCTGAGCAGTGCCACAGGCTGATTGCCTCCATGCCACGCCGCATTGAAGCAGTCATTTCTGCAAAAGGATCCCCGACCAAGTATTGAGTGCATAACTAAACATAATTATTTGAAGGTTGACTTTTTTTGTTTTAAAAACACTTTTCTTTTATTGGTCGGATGAAATATGCTATTTTTTTGAGATAGGACATTTGTGTCTTCATGAGCTGTATGCCAAAATCATCAATATTAAAACAATAAAAGGCTTGAACTATTTCAGTTGTGTGTATTTGAATCTAAAATATATGAAAGTCTAATGTTTATCAGTACATTACAGAAAATAATGAACTTTTTCACAATATGCTAATTTTTTGAGAAGATCCTGTATACCTTCGGAGGGGGAAGCCTCTGGGTCCTAATGAGGATTCGTCGTCCTCTTTTTCCCTCCAGTATCAAGCGCTGGCAGCCCCTAAAAAAATCAGCTGACAAGCTCGTCGGTGATGGCACAGGCACAGTAGTGGCTGCAATATTTACCTTCCACACTCCAGCGCAGTAGCGGCTTTTCAAAGGGCTCCGGCAGAAATAGAACCAGATCGAGTCAGCTCTACTGCACACCAAGAGTCACCTGCGCAGTAGAGTGGACCCAATTGGGCTTGGCTATTTCCACCGGAGCTCATGGGAAAACCGCTACTGCACTTGCGCAGGAGTGTAGAAGTTAAACATTTACATCTTTCACTGTTCGGGGCCTGCCAGCGTTGGATCCTGGAGGGTGAAAAGAACGGGGGAAGCCTCATTACGATTCAGAGGCTTCCCCCTCCTGGGGTAAGTATCCCCCAGGGCTGTTCTAATCCCTACTATAGCCATAGTCTAATGCCCCATCATAGTCAAAAGCCAGTTTTGTCAGTTATGGTAACTTTTTTAGTATGTTTTTGCGATGTAAAAAAAATCAGAGTGCCTGGAGGAAATCTAAAAAACACAGGGAGAATATATAAACGCCATACAGATAGTATCCTGGCCCAGATTTCAATTGAAAATGCAGGCACAACCAGTATTCTAACCAACACTTTAACAACTTCATCATATCCATACTTGAACCATGTATACGGGAAATAAGATACTCCTGCAACCTGAAAATTACTTTGTAAGTACCGCTTACTTTCAAGACGATGCAGTTGTCATCTGTCCGAATAGAGCCTGCTCGACACATATACGTTAAGCTGCAAGAAAGAAGAACTGTAAGCATTTTCTAACTTGTACTCCTATTAACTGCAAACCAAGCCTTTGCATGATCTGCTCAGCTTTCACAGTTCATAAATAAAGCATAATGAATTTGTACTTACATAGTGATGAGCATTTCTGAATAACAATGACCATAATTAATACCACACATGGTGGACTGGCAGCAAACACTACATTTACAACTCAACCAGTTTGTTTATGGCTTTTAAATCTGAAAAGCTAAAATTGAACATCAGCCAAAACATTTTTGGGGGTTTTAGAGAGAATGTAAACTGTTTCTGTCAGCTTCCTTTCCCATTCTTACTTGCTGATTGTGTCTTGCAGTGATTTCCCCTTCTTCCCGTCCCAGTGAATATTAGTAGAGACACAGAAAGGAAGATGTACAGTATTCCAAAATGTAAAGACTGCCACTGGACAGGGCATGCAGTTAAAGCTCCTAAAGGAATGCTTGCTTTGGTGTGCGTCTGTGATAAAGAATGGATGGAAATCACCCAAAGCAGTCGACACTGAACAGCAGGGAATACAAGGTAGCTTAAATATTTCTGTAATGGATTTCAGAATCAGAATAGATTTGTATTCACCAAGTCTGGAAATATTGGGATTTGTACAAGCAATTATTATTGGCACAGACAGAACAGCAGACAAACAGGGACAAAAGATGCCTATATGGGAACACATGTACAAATTACAATTTAAAGAGAACCCGAGGTGTGTTTAAAGAATGTTATCTGCATACAGAGGCTGGATCTGCCTATACAGCCCAGCCTCTGTTGCTATCCCAAACCCCACTAAGGTCCCCCTGCACTCTGCAATCCCTCATAAATCACAGCCGTGCTGTGAGGCTGTGTTTACATCTGTAGTGTCAGTCTCAGCTGCTCCCCCGCCTCCTTCATAGCTCCGGTCCCTGCCCCCGTCCCTTCCCTCCAATCAGCAGGGAGGGAAGGGATTCAGGCAGGGACTGGAGTTCTGCAGGAGGCGGGGAGAGCAGCAGACTGACACTATAGAGATAAACACAGCCAGCTCTGACAAGCTGCTTGTCAGCAGCGTGGCTGTGATTTATGAGGGATTGCAGAGTGCAGGAGGACCTTAGGGGGGTTTGAGATAGCAACAGAGGCTGGGCTGTATAGGCAGATCCAGCCTCTGTATGCAGATAATATTCTTCAAACCCACCTCGGGTTCTCTTTAAGGTTCAAAGTGTAGGATGCTGAGTACATTATACACTCACCTAAAGGATTATTAGGAACACCATACTAATACAGTGTTTGACCCCCTTTCGCCTTCAGAACTGCCTTAATTGTACGTGGCATTGATTCAACAAGGTGCTGAAAGCATTCTTTAGAAATGTTGGCCCATATTGATAGGATAGCATCTTGCAGTTGATGGAGATTTGTGGGATGCACATCCAGGGCACGAAGCTTCCATTCCATCACATCCCAAAGATTGCTCTATTGGGTTGAGATCTGGTGACTGTGGGGCCATTTTAGTACAGTAAAATCATTGTCATGTTCAAGAAACCAATTTGTACCAGAGGATGGGTACATGGTGGTCATGAAGGGATGGACATGGTCAGAAACAATGCTCAGGTAGCCCGTGGCATTTAAACAATGCCCAATTGGCACTAAGGGGCCTAAAGTGTGCCAAGAAAACATCCCCAACACCATTACACCACCACCAGTCTGCACAGTGGTAACAAGGCATGGTGAATCCATATTCTCATTCTGTTTATGCCAAATTCTGACTCTATCGAGACTCATCCCACCAGGCAACATTTTTCCAGTCTTCAACTGTCCAATTTTAGTGAGCTCGTGCAAATTGTAGCCTCTTTTTCCTAGTTGTAGTGGAGATGAGTGGTACTCGGTGGGGTCTTCTGTAGAGATGTTGCGAACTGTTCGCTCGGCGAACATCTCTGGGGCTTTTACTACTTCCGGGTCGCTCTGACCCGGAGTAGTACGCCTGCGATGCCCGGCGAAGCGCGTCCTAGATCGCGCTCCTGTTGCCGGGCACTCTCTGCGCATGTGCGTGACGTCGTTCATGACGTCACGCACATGCGCAGAGAGTGCCCGGCAACAGGTGCGCGATCTAGGACGCGCTTCGCTGGGCAGCGCAGGCGTACTACTCCGGGTCAGAGCGACCCGGAAGTAGTAAAAGCCCCATGTATCCAGAGATGTTCGCCGGCGAACGGTTCGGGAACCGTTCGCTACATCTCTAGTCTTCTGCTGTTGTAGCGCATCCGCCTCAAGGTTGTGCGTGCTGTGGCTTCACAAATGCTTTGCTGCATACCTAGTTTGTAACGAGTGGTTATTTCAGTCAACGTTGCTCTTCTATCAGCTTGAATAAGTCGGCCTATTCTTCTCTGACCTCTAGAATCAACAAGGCATTTTCGCCCACAGGACTGCCGCATACTGGATGTTTTTCCCTTTTCACACCATTCTTTGTAAACCCTAGAAATGGTTGCGAGTGAAAATCCCAGTAACTGAGCAGATTGTGAAATACTCAGACCGGCCCATCTGGCACCAACAACCATGCCACGCTCAAAATTGCTTAAATCACCTTTCTTTCCCATTCTGACATTCAGCTTGGAGTTCAGGAGATTATCTTGACCAGGACCACACCCCTAAATGCATTGAAGCAACTGCCATGTGATTGGTTGATTAGAGAACTGCATTAATGAAAAATTTAACAAGTGTTCCTAATAATCCTTCAGGTGAGTGTATGTTACATAGTAGTGGGGATTGCTGAAATGCATGGGGTGTAAGTTTAGGGCCAGAAGAGCTTGTGGGAAGAAAGAAGTTCCTGTGCCTGGAAGTCCTGGTGGAGATGGTCCTGAAGTGGGAGTAGGTTGAGGTAGCAGTTGCCGTGGTAGGAGGAGTCTACTGCAATGCTGATAGCTCTGGCTTGCAGTCTGGAGAAGTACGAGGTCTACAGATGGGAGGGGGGACCCAATTATCTTTTCAGTGGTTTTGATGACTCTCTGAAGCTTGAGCTTGTGTCTGGTGGAGGCACCCGCATACCATACAATGATGGGGAGCAGAGAATCAACTGAATGGTGGAGGAGTAGAATAGAGTAAGGAGGGCGTGTGACATCCTGAACTTTTTTTTAGCTGTGTAGGAAGAACATTAGTGCTTTAAAATTTATGGACACTTTTTCATTTTCAATATAGCTATATAGTCAGACCGACCAGCGTGTGTACATAGCTGTACAGACAGTGTGACATGACTGTAGCGTCTGTTAAGAACTACAGAATATTTCAGTGATATATAAATGCATAATGGTAATAATACCCCAATCTCCTCCTCCTCCGTCTAATCTTGCAACCGACCATTAGAGAGAAACGGAAAGTGTCAAGAAATAGGAGCTTTAGTGCTGGTTCACACGGGCGTCTGCCCCGCGTTTACCGCCAGCGTTAAGTGAATGGGAGCGTTTGTGCCAGGCTTTTACTGGCATTCATGCAAATACGGAGTTCGGATCCCAATTTTCCCTGACGTTCGAGGCGACCTTGGACGCTACATGTAGCATCCTGGGGCGGTTAAACACCACAGCTAATGTTTCCCTATGGGGAAAAAATGCTGACCGCAACTGAAAGCCGCTGAAAGCCTGAATGCAACACCACCGAAATCCGGCAAACGCCCGTGTGAACCAGCCCTAAAGCATGACATAGTCCCAATTTTTTTGGGGAGTTGTTCAACAGACCACTGTTTGACACTTTTGGCACAATGGACCAGTATACGCAATTTCCACTATTGTTTATATGATCAATCATAGAAATGAAATTTAATATGAAAATATTTGAAAATGAAACAGAATATTCACAAAACAGTATTTCATGTTAATGGTTTTGTTTTCATTTACCATTTCGCTGCTGTCAGTTGCATTTCTATTGGCTTGTCCCGTTGTAACATTTTTACAAAGATTTGTGGTAATAGTTCCCCATCAACCAATACTGAAAGACAAATGAAACCGATTGTTTAAAGTGTAACTGTCGGGCATAAAATAAAAAATCAATTATTTATTTTTATCTGGTAAACAAGTGATAAGGATGCTAACCAGGCAATCCAAAAGCTAAAATCACTATTACTTTTCTTGTTGATAAATGAGCATTCCCCAGTTTACCTGACTTATTTGGTACACACAAAATTTGGTACACAAAAAGGAAGTTGCAGGGCATGCTGGGTTGTCCTTTTTTGCTTCTCTATTTCCCCTCAGACTTAATGCAGCGTGATTGGCTGAAGCCTCTTTCTCTCCTGTTTTCCCCTCCCACACCTCTGTTCCTCTCTGATTGGTCAATATTTCTAATGCTGAGACAATGCACTTTCTATAGTGCAGAGCGGGCAAATCAGGCAGAGGAGAGTGGGGCCGGAAATGACATCACGATTGGCTTTAAAATGGCCTCACTTAAAATGGGAAATGCTAAGAAGGATTTTCTTCTTTTTTACTGTATAAAAATCACTAAAATCAAAATGTGAACAGTGCAATACATAAGTTATGTAAGTAGAGCATGTATTTATCTACTTATATATGTGTTGATTTTTTTTTCTGAGATAGTATGGCTGACAGCTCCTCTTTAAGCATATACCCGAGCTTTAAACAATTGCTTCAATTTTACGCATCAGTTTTGCAGCCTGAAACATGTCCACAGACCACTTAAGAGTGTATGGATAGTGTCCTATCTGTAAAAAAATCTTAAATATTTTCTATTACTAAAAATCCTTAAAGCACATGTGAAGTTAGGGGGGATATGGAGGCTGTCATATTTATTTACTTTTAAACAATACAGATTGCCTGGCTGTCCTGGTCATTCTCTGTCTCCAATACTTTAAGCCATATACCCTGAACAAACATTCCAATCAGGTGTTTCTGACTGAGGCCTGACTGTATTAGTCGCATGCTTGTTTCAGGTGTGTCACTACTCCAGCCAAAGAGATCAGTACTGGCAGAAATTAAATATGGCTGCCTCCATATCCCCCTCAGTTAAGGTGTACTTTAATGCATGATCTCTGCAGACCTCTGTCTGGTCACCATACACATTGATTTTGCTGTTCAATTCATTGCCCTGACATGTCCGATAAATTGAATTTTTAACATTTTTTCCCCAAAATCAATAGATACTATTGACTGGATAGGACTGAACATAAGCACTGATCAGGGTGGGGCAGAAGCAATGGTTGATCGACGAGACATAGTGTTGCTCTGCATCGTACAGTGCAAAGTTGCAGTTCGATTGATTTTCAATAGGATATCTGCGGATTCCTCTCTGATTAGATTTTGCCCAGAGAGGAATAGATTGTTACCCCTTGTGGAAAAAACAAATCTATAAGGGCCTTTCTGCAGCACGCAGCCAAATCTTTACAGCCATGCATGGCACAGCTTGGCGATTGAATGTTGCATCACGTGTTGACTCCGGCAGGATGACACGGAAGCGCTTAGACTAAACGAGATGGCGGCAAACCACCAGATCAAGCACGATGTTTGCGCAAATGATGGTAAACAACGGGAACAAGCACTGTCCAACACTTGAATGTACAGCCTTTCAGCAATGAGCACTATGGCCCTCAATAAACCCCCATGTGCATCGGCCCTATAGCTTATTCTGGATACCCAGAGGTGCATTCCTGATAGGATTCAGAACAAGTCTAATCTCCTTTAGAGGCTTAGCAGCCAAGGGATGTGTAAATGAAACATCAGCATGCTTTTAAAAATGGGCCAACATCAAGAGAAAGGAAAGAAGAACAAAATACACTGCAACATCCAAAATAAAAAGTACCGTATATGTACTCACCATTTGCAAGGGTCATTGATACTTGGGGATTGTCAAATGCTAAAACTGAAAAGCATTTTAATGCTTGCATGCGTACCTGAGATGAAAAAGAAAAATGAACTGGTAACTATATGATTAAATGAATAAAACATTGTCTTACTACATTTTATAAAACACGCACTAAGGAGTGGTGTTGGCGTCCCTATTTATGTTCAGGTGGAATTGGACGCAAATCATGCAGTTTGCTGTATAGAAGTTGAAAAGCCAAATAATTGTCCTTCATTTCAGTGTCCCGCTTATTAATTATGTGCCTACAATTTATATGGATGTTTTATCTGCATGTACAGTATCACACAACAGTGAGTACAACTCTCACATTTTTGTAAATATTTGATTATATACTTTCATGTGAAAAAACACTGAAGATATGACGCTTTGATACAATGCTGAGTAGTCAGTGTACAGCTTGAATAACAGTATGAATATGCTGTCCCATCAAAATAACTCACACAGCCATAGATGTATAAACTGCTGGCAACAAAAGTTGTTAATGTCAAAATTGTGCGCAAAGGGTCAATATTGTGTGTGCCCAACGTTATTTTCCATCACTGCCTTTACTCTCTTGGGCATGGAGTTCACTAGAGCTACAGTCTGCCTCACGAATCCTCTTCCACAGCTCCATGATGAAGCTGGTGGATGTTAGAGACTTTGCGCTCCTCCACTTACCGTTTGAGGTTACCCACAGAAACGCAATACGGTTTAGATCTGGAGACATGCCTCGCCAGCAAGACAGTGGTTGTCGTGGAAGTCTGTTCTCTGCTTCAGTAGGTCACAGTACATATTGCCATTCATGGCTCCCTCAATGAACTGTAGCTCTCCAGTGTTGGCAGTACTCACGCAGCTTCAAACGATAACATTCCCACCTCCAAGTTTGACTGTAGGCAAGACAAGTAATCCATGTCCTTAGCCCTTTGTCACACAGTGGGTTGGCACCTCCAAAGATAAAGCTCTTTTACAAGTAAAACATAGCTTTTTGATTGGTATGGATTAAAAATCTAAATCAAATAAAGAGCTATGTTTTACTTGTAAAAGGAGGTTTATCTTTGGAGGTGCCAACCCACTCTGTGGATTGCTTTTTCACTGTCTGAGGGGTACTAAAGGACGGCCGGGTCTGGGCACTCCACCTTCCTAATTGCATGGGTGCTGATCATACAAGAATCTTGGCGGTTTGTCTTCAGAAAACTGTTTGGGGCTTTCTGCTGCACCATCTTTAGAAGAGGCTTCCTACTGGGACAACAGCGATGCAGACCAGTGTGATGTAGTACCGTATGTGGCTTTCGGCCTGAGCACTGACAGGCTACCCCCATTCCTTCACTCTGCCACAGTGCTGCTAGCACTCATATGTCTATTTGCAACAGACAACCTCTGATATGAGGCTGGGTACGTACACTCAACTTCTTGGGTCGGACCATGATTCAGCATGTTATGAGTGGCACCTGTCCTCTTAAACTGCTGTATGGTCTTGGCCACCATGCTGCAGCTCAGTTTCAGGGTTTTGGCAATCTTCTAGTAGCCTAGGCCATCTTTATGTAAAGCAACAATTATTTTTTTTTAAAGAGAACCTGTACTGAGTAAAATTATTTAAAATAAACACGAGATAACTTCAAATGAACATTACAGAGTTACCTTGCCATCAGTTCCTCTCAGAAGCACACCATTTTTTTCTGACAATGATCCCTTCCAGTTCTGACAACATTTTGTCAGAATTGAAATATATCAGTTGCTGTCAGTAAAATATCAGTTGCTGTCAGTTATAGCTGAGAGTAAAACTGTTGTACCAGGTAATGTCCATGTTTCCCTATGGCTCAAGTGGGCAATGTTACAGTTTAACTGTGTGCTGACCAGAAAGCGGTTATGGGGGTAATGGCCATTTTCAAAATGGAGGATGGGGAATTCCCTTGGTCACAGTGGACAAACCAGACGTGGGAAAGGAAAAAGAGATTGAGGAGTAGATTACACGAGTGGTAAGTATGACTTGTGTATGTTTATTTTGACTTTAATTTTCAGTTCAGGTTTTCTTTAAGTTCCCCTGAGAGTTCTCTGCCATGAGGTGCCATGTTGAACTTCCCATGACCAGTTTGAGAGAGTGCGATAGCAAGAACAGCAAATTTAACGAACCTGTTTCCCCATTCACACCTGAGACCTTGTAATACTTATGTGTAACTTGTGTAACTGCTGTCAGTTACACTTAGGGGTGTACTCACTATTGTTGCCAGTGGTTTAGACATGAATGGCTCTATGTTATTTTGATGTAACAACAAATGTACACAAGCTGTACACTGACTACTTTACATTGTATCAAAGTATCAAATCCTCAGTGTTGTCCCATGAACGGATATAATAAAATATTTACAAAAATGCAATACCGCATTTACGGTTCACATAATTAGTATGTACATATTTCATTAGTAGAACACTGAATTAAATTAAATTTGGCTCTTCAGAACTTCTGTATAGAATGCCCCATAGACATGTAGATACAAACACTACTAAAGAACTGCTGCTTTTGATCTAAGGTATACGTTCTATAATAAATACTGCTTATGTCAATGTGCAGAAATGCATGCAGACTTACCAAATATCCCCCATCACCCATGTTATAAAAACAACACTAACCCCATTTTGTAACATTGAGAATATAAAGCAGTACATAGGGGTTTCTGTAAGCCAGATGACTGCTACATTGTGCTGGCATGTGCCTCAAGTAGGGATGGCCAATGAGATCCCAAGAATTTCAATTGATGCAAATTTTATCCATAGCAATAGCTACTGCATTTGCTGCCTGATAAATATAATTAGGTGGCTCAGATATTAGCAGAGGGCAAGTTTAGCAGAGGGCAAGTTTAGCGTCAAAGAGATCTGTGAGGATTGGGCCGGGGAAGGGGATGGGTTGGTTAGAGCAAGGCATCGATAAAAAGAGGATTTAAGTGACAAAAATATCATTAAAGTGAACCTTAAGCCAGAAAAAAAATGAGTTTTACTCACCTGGGGCTTCTACCAGCCCCCTGCAGCAGTCCTGTGCCCTCGCAGCCACTCACTAATCCTCTGGTTCCCCGCTGCCAGCTAGTTTCGTTTTTGCCGACAGGCCCGTCAGGACTGGCCACACGTATCTTTCTCCGCATTCCCGACTGTAATTAGCGCTATTGCGAGACGCAACGCGTACAAAAATATGCACGCATTGCGGTCCGCAATAGTGCTAATTACAGTCGGGAATGCGGAAAAAGATACGCGTGGGCAGTCCTGACGGGCCTGTCGGCAAAAACGAAACTAGCTGGCAGCGGGGGGCCAGAGGATTAGTGAGTGGCTGCGAGGGCACAGGACTGCTGCAGGGGGCTGGTAGAAGCCCCAGGTGAGTAAAACTCATTTTTTCTGGCTTAAGTGTCCCTTTAACAATGACAGATATTCTGCTATTGTGTTACCCATTGCCAACAGTAGAATATTGGTAATTTTACAGATATTTTGCTAGCACCTTCCCCCGATGCCAAAATTACCACGGCACCTTTTTTAGATGTACGCAAAAACTAGGAAATAAACCAGTTGCTGAGATCCTAAATCCTGCGCACATTGTACCAACCATTATTATATAGGAGAGAACAGAGGCGCCGAAAGGATAAAAGGGGTTTTAAATGAGCTTAAAAGGCAAAAATTTGGTAGTTAGAGGAGGCAGTGGTGGACTTACCTCCTCCAAGCAGACACAACACGACTGTACATTCAGTCTATTTATTAACGAACTCCAGATAAAACAAAGCAACGCGTTTCACGGGTCAGTGCCCGCTTCCTCAGGCAATAGAAAAAAGGAGTTACAGCATCTAGCAAAACAAACAACACTCGGCACCTCTGACAGAGTGTGTCCCTTTAGGGCCCGTTTCCACTATAGCGTTGCGGAATCGCCGGCGAATCACCGCAGGCAAATCGCATGCGGGTGCGATTCCGCATGCGTTTTTTGCCGCGATTTCGCATGCGATTTCGCATAGGTAAGGCTGTATGCGAATTTAACCATGTCACTGCCTGTGTAAATTAACATTAATACCTATGCGAAATCGCATGCGAAATCGCGGCAAAAACGCATGGGGAAAACGCATGCGATTTCCCTATTAAATACATTGCGTGCGATTCGCCTGCATTCCACACGCAGGCGAATTCTGAGGGCCCTACCCTGCAGATTTTTTCTGCACAGAAAAACGTGCGGGGAAACGCACAAGTGGAAACAGTCCCATCCACTTGTACTGACTGTGCGAATCCGCATGCGGGCAACGCATGCGGATTCGCGATAGTGGAAACGGGCCCTCAAGCTCATTTAAAACCCCTTTTATCCTTTTGGCGCCTCTGTTCTCTCCTATATAATATTGTATCCACCCTGGGTGGAGGGTTGCGACAGTTTTCTACAGAGAGCGACTTCTTATTCCTGAGCGGGGTCAGGATAATCTCCCCACCTGCCTTTACAGTGGTTGCCTATTGGTGACCCATGCTTGTGAGTATAACAACTATTACTCTTTGTCATTATCCCCTTTGTCAATACATACTACACTATTGGGGCTCTTGGTGTTCCTCTGTTTATCTCGATTGTACCTACCATGTCAAGCAGGCGCTACTGCTGGGCGGCAAAGATTAAAAAATATGACTAATATGTTAATTTAGACCCACCCAGGATGCAGAAGTTGGGATGTGCTAGTTAAAGAGAAATTGTGACCAAGAATTGAACTTTATCCCCAATCAGTAGCAGATACCCTTTTTCCCATGAGAAATGTATTCCTTTTCACAAACGGATCATCAAGGGGCTCTGTATGGCTGATATTGTGGTGAAACCCCTCCCACAGTGTGATGTCAGCACCAGGGTCCTGAAAGTTTCCTGTCTGTGAACCTCATTGCATCGTGGGAAATAACAGCTGTTTACAGCTGGGTCCAACTGCAAAAAAAAAAAAAAAAAAAAAAGCAAGCAGCATCTCCTTACACTGCCATCACCTGCCAGCAGTAAAAATGTCACCATGTGGTAAATGTCAGAATGTAAATTAGGGAGAGGAAATATTTTACAATGGAAAAACACGGACTAAATCATTTATACATAATTCATGTAAAAATGAAGCACTTTTTTATTACATTATTTTCACTGGAGTTTCTCTTTAACCAGCGCCTGTGTTCAGATTTGAAAGCCCCAACTTCCACATCCCTGATGAGTCCATGAAGTTTGTTAGGAAAATGCTCTGCTCATCTGAGCGATCCTCCAGTCCCTCGCAGTGCCCCTCTTATTTAGAGGCGCGGCCCTGGTTTGCGCGCCTCCTGATCATGCTCCCGTGGATATGAGCGCTCTGCGCATGTGTAGTACAGGGAACTTTCTACTGTGCATGCGCATAACACTCCTGGCAACGAAAGCGTGATTAAGGACGCACACGGCTGCACATGCACAGTGGCAATCGACTCACCAAAAGAGGGGTGCTGCGGTGGACTAGAGGATCGCTCAGTGACGGCGCAGGCACAGTGCGGCTACAGGGGGCTGGTAGTAGCCCCAGGTAGGTTAAACTTTTTTTTTTTCTTTGGATTTAGGTTTCCTTTAACCACTTGAGGACCATGGGCTTTACCCCCCTTAAGGACCAGGCACTTTTTTCCCCATTCAGACCACTGCAGCTTTCACGGTTTATTGCTCGCTCATACAACCTACCACCTAAATGAATTTTGGCTCCTTTTCTTGTCACTAATAAAGCTTTCTTTTGGTGCGATTTGATTGCTGCTGCGATTTTTACTTTTTATTATATTCATCAAAAAAGACATGAATTTTGTCAAAAAAATGATTTTTTTTGACTTTCTGTGCTGACATTTTTCAAATAAAGTAAAATTTCTGTATACATGCAGCACGAAAAATGTGGACAAACATGTTTTTGATAAAAAAAAAAACCCATTCAGCCTATATTGATTGGTTTGGGTAAAAGTTATAGCGTTTACAAACTATGGTGCAAAAAGTGAATTTTCCCATTTTTCAGCATCTCTGACTTTTCTGACCCCCTGTCATGTTTCATGAGGGGCTAGAATTCCAGGATATTATAAATACCTCCCAAATGACCCCATTTTGGAAAGAAGACATCCCAAAGTATTCACTGAGAGGCATAGTGAGTTCATAGAAGATATTATTTTTTGTCACAAATAAGCGGAAAATGACACTTTGTGACAAAAAAAAAAAAAGTTTCCATTTCTTCTAACTTGCGACAAAAAAAAATGAAATCTGCCACGGACTCACCATGCCCCTCTCTGAATACCTTGAAGTGTCTACTTTCCAAAATGGGGTCATTTGTGGGGTGTGTTTACTATCCTGACATTTTGGGGGGTGCAAAATTGTAAGCACCCCTGTAAAGCCTAAAGGTGCTCATTGGACTTTGGGCCCCTTAGCGCAGTTAGGCTGCAAAAAAGTGCCACACATGTGGTATTGCCGTACTCAGGAGAAGTAGTATAATGTGTTTTGGGGTGTATTTTTACACATACCCATGCTGGGTAGGAGAAATATCTCTGTAAATGACAATTGTTTGATTTTTTTTTTACACACAATTGTCCATTTACAGAGATATTTCTCCCACACAGCATGGGTATGTGTAAAAATACACCCCAAAACACATTATACTACTTCTGAGTACGGCGATACCACGTGTGGCACTTTTTGCACCCTAACTGCGCTAAGGGGCCCAAAGTCCAATGAGTACCTTTAGGATTTCACAGGTCATTTTTATTTCAAGACTACTCCTCACAGTTTAGGGCTCCTAAAATGCCAGGGCAGTATAGGAACCCCACTAATGACCCCATTTTAGAAAGAAGACACCCCAAGGTATTCCGTTAGGAGTATGGTGAGTTCATAGAAGATTTTATTTTTTTGTCACAAGTTAGTGGAAATTGATTTTAATTGTTTTTTTTTCACAAAGTGTCATTTTCCGCTAACTTGTGACAAAAAATAAAATTTTCTATGAACTCACCATACACCTAACGGAATACCTTTGGGTGTCTTCTTTCTAGAATGGGGTCATTTGTGGGGTTCCTATACTGCCCTGGCATTTTAGGGGCCCTAAACCGTGAGGAGTAGTCTTGAAACCAAATGTCGCAAAATGACCTGTGAAATCCTGAAGGTACTCATTGGACTTTGGGCCCCTTAGCGTACTTAGGGTGTAAAAAAGTGCCACACATGTGGTACCGCCGTACTCAGGAGAAGTAGTATAATGTGTTTTGGGGTGTATTTTTACACATACCCATGCTGGGTGGGAGAAATCTCTCTGTAAATGACAATTGTTGGATTTTTTTTACACACAATTGTCCATTTACAGAGTGGTGATCAGATTGCCCGCAAGGGGAAGGTTAGGGGCTGATTTATGGGTGGCAGTGACAGGGGGTGATTGATGGGTGATTGACGGGTGATTGACAGGTGATCAGGGGGATTGATGCATACAGTACACAGGGGGGGGGGGGGGTTCTGGGGAGAATCTGAGGGGTGGGGGATAAAAAAAAAATAGCGTTGACAGATAGTGACAGGGAGTGATTGATAGGTGATTAGGGGGGTGATTGGGTGCAAACAGGGGTCTGGGTTTGGGGTCTGAGGGGTGCTGTGGGCGATCTGGGGCAGGGGGGGGGAAACAGTGTGCTTGGGTGCGACATAGGGTGGCTGCAGCCTGCCCTGGTGGTCCCTCGGACATTGGGACCACCAGGGAAGGAGGCAGCCTGTATAATACACTTTGTAAACATTACAAAGTGTATTATACACTTTGTATGCGGCGATCCGGGTGCTAGTAGCCCGCCAGCGCTTCCGAACGTCCGGCGGGTTACAGCGCAAGGTGGGCGGAGCCAGTCCCCGGCGGCCGATCGCGTCACGAATGACGCGATCGCGCCGCCCATGCCCCTACAAGGACCGCCGCCATTTGTCAATACGGCGGTCCTTGAGGGGTCCACTTCCCGGCCGCCAATTGTCTATACGGCGGTCGGGAAGTGGTTAAAGGACATCCAAGGTGAAAACAAACTGAGGAGAAAAACAATTGTATCTATCCTCTTCCTCCTAAAAATGATGTTTTTAGATATCCCACAGTTTTATTTTATTTTTAAGTCTAGTTTTTAAGTTTTTACTGTTTCAATGTCTCCGCTCAATGACGCACGCATTGAAGTAGGCTAGAGCTCAAATCTATGAATTATTGACTCTTTTATCTCGCTTTCCTGCTACTGGAAGCCATTTACTGACAGGAAAGTGTTTTATGGCTGTAATTACTTATCAGTGAGGGTTATGCTATAGTCTGACTCAGTCTGACCCGGGCACAAACTGTCACTTGCATACCTGATGTTTAATTTCTTCAAACAGAGAAAGACCTCGGTTGTCCTTTAACAAAAAATGCATTCCATCAAACACATAACCCACTGTTTTCATAGATAAAAACAAAGACTTACTTTATATGAGACAGATGTTAGCAAATGAGCAATATTTTGGACTACACCGTGATTAAATAAAATTGTCTGATGATCTGGAGCCTGTAAAAAAATAAAATTAAAATAAAGAGTGGGAAAAGAAAAATGTAATTTTTGAAAAATAATCTTTTAAATTCTGTATTCCACTAGTAACAGCTAAAGGGTGCAGCTACTCTGCTCATTTTTGCATCCTGTCACTGGTGCAAGCCAGGTAGTGAACTTCCGGTACGTACAGGTAGGAGGCTCAGGACTTGCAGGAGTCACACAGTTTACACAAGATGCTGGATGCAAACATGATCGAAACTGAAGAGTTCAAAAAAAATTGTGGCAGGGGATCAGCAAGAGACATTTTGTTTTGAACGCAGCTCAAAATAATTCTACAGGATACACAGAGCAAAGCTTAAAGCACAACTGAAGTGAGAGGGATATGGAGGCTGCCATATTTTTTTCCTTTTAACCATTTGAGGACCACAGTGCTAAACCCCCCTAAAGACCAGTCCATATCTAGTGTAATTGGCCTCTGCAGCTATTAGGCCAAGCTGCAGGGCCGCACAACTCAGCACACAAGTGACCCCACACGGCTGTCCCCAGTACAGCGCTGCTGCAGATTGCAGCGCTGTGCCATGTAAATAGACGGCTGTTACGCCGTCTAACTGTCTCCTGAGCGGGGAGAGGCGGAGATTGACTGGAGGCAGAGCTACAGTGTAAAGCTCTGCCTCCCCTGGGACCTGGAAAGTCGTGGAATTTTGCCTTGGGTTTTTTGGGGTATAAATACCTTGTTCTGCCACATGGATGCGGCGTTATCAGCTACAATATTAATGCTTAATAGAACTGCCTAATAAAAAAGAGGTATTTTTTATGGCTTCAGACTCTCTAAACTCGGAGTCAGAGTCAGAAAATGTTTGTACTTATTCAACAGCCCTGCAAGGGCCATGGAGTTGGATACCTGGAGTCGGAGGTTTCATAAACTGAGACGGAGTATTTTTGTACTGACTCCTCAGCCCTGTCTGTGACAGATAAAAGTTTCTGCTTCTAAATCAAACTTTTACAAACCTGTGCCCAAAGTAGTTTACTGCAAGCACTATGGGAGGAACTGCAGCTTAGCAGGCATGATCTTCAGACCATAAGAGGCAACCTGCAGACAATACTCTCCGGGAAGACTGGTTTCCATACTGTGGGAGTCTATGGACCACCCTGGTGGAGGCACCCGGCAAGGTAACTAATTTTTTTTGGTATATACATAAAAACAAATTCTACCACAAGTGACTACACAGGACTTGGAAACTATATGTACCTGTAAACAAGCTTTTAAATAGATTCATGCAGAAATCCTTTCAGCTCAAAACAAGGAAGGAGAGAACAGATCCAAAAAGGCAACTCCAAAGTGCATCAACGGAATGGCTGATGTAAGATCACTTTGAACAGGAGCCAGAAAAATCCGTCTAATGCCTATTAAAATTCTGATATATATTAACTGTATATGCAAAGGTTATTTGAAAAGATATTGGGGCAAGCTGGAGTCCATTCTTTTGAGATTAAGTGTTGCAGGGCCTGTCAGACTGGTGACAACCAGAAAAGAGGCTCACAGAACTGTTCCATTTAATGCACTGGTACAAGCCACACTGAGCGCCCTTTGTAGAATTTAGCTGTATGTCACAACACTGACCTTACGGCTGTGGCCCACAAGAAGTCACAAAATGCAATCGCTAAGGGCCCTTTTCCATTGATTCTGTGATGTGAATGTAGCTACCTAGCCGCATCGCATCACTTCCGCTGGCACCCGTGTCACTGCCGCATCTTCCGATGCCGAAGTGAATTGAGGAGATGGGGACGCGGCTAAGGGGCGAATGTGGCTGTGCGAGAATCTGCAGCATGCTCTCAGGTCGCTCCGCACAACATGCACGCAATGGAAACTGTTCCATTGCCATGCATGTGTTTCGGAACACCCGCTGTGAGCCGCATCGCACCGCGTCTAATGGAAACGGGCCTTAAGTTATTGTAGAGAAAAGAAAGGGGGGGGGGGGGGACTGAGACCCACAGGAGCTGTCTCAGTTGTGCTTTGGAATCTCTGGTGATTTCAAAAGAACTAGGCTAATGAAAGGCAATTGGGGCTATTCCACAGGAGTGACTGCAATTCCTCCAAATCACAATCGGGGGTCCTTCAGCATTTTTGGAGCAAATGCACTTCAATACAAAGTAGGATTGCTGCAAAAGTTTCAAAAGTGGATTTGCACTTATGTTTTTACCCAGAACAAGAAATTAAAGTGGACCTGAACTCTTACACAGGACACAAGGAAAACGTAACAGAAATGCATCCTGTATGTATTTAAAGAGTTTAGCCTGTGTAATTCCCCTCATTTGTGTCTAATCACTAGTTGTAAACTTGATCTCCCCCCTGTGCCACATGACTGCATATGGCAAATAAGCCCATTGGAAAGCACAGGCTGTAGACAATATGTCTGCTTCCATGAATCAGGAAGTAGAAACTGCAGATTTATTTTAGGATTTGTATCAGCTGCAACAAAGAAATGGTTTGTGTTTAACCACTTAAGCCCTCAGTCGTTTTCACTTTATGCATCCGAGCAATGTTCACCTCCCATTCATTAGCCTATAACTTTATCACTACTTATCACAATGAACTGATCTATATCTTGTTTTTTCTGCCACCAATTAGGCTTTCTTTGGGGGGTACATTTTGCTAAGAGCTACCTTACTGTAAATGCATTGTAACAGTAAGAATAAGAAGAAAACGGAAAAAATGCATTATTTCTCAGTTTTCGGCTATTATAGTTTTAAAATAATACATGCCTCCATAGTTAAAACCCACGTATTGTAATTGCCCATTTGTCACGGTTATTTCACCGTTTAAATTATGTCCCTATCACAATGTATGGCGACAATATTTTATTTGGAAATAAAAGAGCATTTTTTCCGTTTTGCATCCATCACTATTTACAAGCTTATAAAATTAAAAAAAAAATAGAAATATGTCATCTTTACATAGATATTTAAATAGTTTAGACCCTTAAGCAAATATTTGTGTTTTTTTTTATTGTAATGTTTTTAGTTTTTTTTTTATGAAACATTTTATGTGGGTATTTTTTTAGGAAGGTGGGATGTAAATAGTGTTTTATTTAGGGAAATATTTGTGTAGTGTAATTTTTTTTTACTCTTTGGCCACAAGATGGCAACCTTGAGTTTGTTTACATGCCGTCACTCTAAGCGTACAATGTACACTTAGAGGGACATAGAGTCAGAAAAAGCGAAGCTTCAGGGAGAAGTTGTCGCTTTTTCTGCGGGGGAGAGGAATCAGTGATCGGGCACCATAGCCTGATTCATTGATTTCTGGGCTACCGAATCCGCGGCCGGGAGTGCGCGTGCTTGATCGGCCGTGGGAACGCGCATGTCCTTGATGTTTTTATACGTCAAGGAGGACAAAGTGGTTAAAGGTTATTATGCTGTTGCATATCTTTTAGAGCAGAGGAGTTCTGAGTTCAGGTCCACTTAAAAAAAAATAAAAAATGAAACGGCAATCACTGTACACATCGTTAACATTCAATTCAAAAAAGTTTTAAAAAATCACAAGAAATCCCTCTAGAAAGCACGGTTAAAGATTGCTAAAAAAAACAACCCCAAAACCGCTTAGCAAATGCATGTTGTGATTTCTACTGGGCCACAGCCCTAAATTCAATGTTGTGACATACAGCTAGATTCTACAGAGATGACCTGGGTGCATATGCAAAGCACTGGCAGGCAATATGCTGTCACATTCACCTGAAGCAGTTACAGTAAAAGGTTACTGGAATTTAATTTTTCTATTGTGTTTATGCTTACAAATTTTACATATAAAGAACCTAAAGTTAAATACAGTGGGTTGCAAAAGTATTCGGCACCCTTGAAGTTTTCCACATTTTGTCACATTACTGCCACAAACATGCATCAATTTTATTGGAATTCGACATGAAAGACCAATACAAAGTGGTTTACATGTGAGAAGTGGATCGAAAATCATACATCATTCCAAACATTTTTTACAAATAAATAACTGCAAAGGGGGGTGTGTGTAATTATTCGGCCCCCTGAGTCAATACTTTGTAGAACCACCTTTTGCTGCAATTACAGCTGCCAGTCTTTTAGGGTATGTCTCTACCAGCTTTGCACATCTAGAGACTGAAATCCTTGCCCATTCTTCTTTGCAAAACAGCTCCAGCTCAGTCAGATTAGATGGACAGTGTTTGTGAACAGCAGTTTTCAGATCTTGCCACAGATTCTCGATTGTATTTAGATCTGGACTTTGACTGGCCATTCTAACACATGGATATGTTTTGTTTTAAACCATTCCATTGTTGCCCTGGCTTTATGTTTAGGGTCATTGTCCTGCTGAAAGGTGAACCTCCGCCCCAGTCTCAAGTCTTTTGCAGTCTCCGGCCTGGTGCACACCAAAACCCGCTAGCAGATCCGCAAAATGCTAGCAGATTGTGAAACGCTTTTTCTTATTTTTCTGTAGCGTTTTACCTAGCATTGAGGTTTTGTGAAGTGTTTTTGGTATAGTAGATTTCATATACTGTTACAGTAAAGCTGTTACTGAACAGCTTCTGTAACAAAAACGCCTGCAAAACCGCTCTGAACTGCTGTTTTTCAGAGCGGTTTGCGTTTTTCCTATACTTTACATTGGAGGCAGAAACGCCTCCGCAATCCAAAAAATGCCTCACCCCGGGAGTGTGCGTTTCAGCAAAAACGCCTCCCACTCTGGTGTGAACCACCCCATTGAGATACATTGACCAAGCGTATCCGCAGCCGCAAGCGGCTGCAAAAACGCCGAAAAACGCGCTCGGTGTGCACCAGCCCTCCAAGAGGTTTTCTTCCAAGTTTGCCCTGTATTTGGCTCCATCCATCTTCCCATCAACTCTGACCAGCTTCCCTGTCCCTGCTGAAGAGAAGCACCCCCTCCCACCGCCGAGTATGATGCTGCCACCACCATATTTGACAGTGGGGATGGTGTGTTCTGAGTGATGTGCAGTGTTAGTTTTCTGCCACACATAGCGTTTTGCATTTTGGCCAAAAAGTTCCATTTTGGTCTCATCTGACCAGAGCCCCGACTTCCACATGGTTGCTGTGTCCCCCACATGGCTTGTGGCAAACTGCAAACGGGACTTCTTATGCTTTCTGTTCACAATGCCTTTCTTCTTGCCCCTCTTCCATAAAGGCCAACTTTGTACAGTGCATGACTAATAGTTGTCCTATGGACAGAGTCTCCCACCTGAGCTGTAGATCTCTGCAGCTCGGCCAGAGTCACCATGGGCCTCTTGACTGCATTTCTGATCAGCGCTCTCCTTGTTCGGCCTGTGAGTTTAGGTGGATGGTCTTGTCTTGGTAGGTTTACAGTTGTGCCATACTCCTTCCATTTCTGAATGATCGCTTGAACAGTGCTCCGTGGGATGTTCAAGGCTTTGGGAATCTTTTTGTAGCCTAAGCCTGCTTTAAATTTCTCAATAACTTGATCTTGTGTGTTCTTTGGACTTCACGGTGTTGTTGCTCCCAATATTCTCTGAGGCCTAGTGCACACCAAAAACAGCTAGCAGATCCGCAAAATGCTAGCAGATTTTGAAACGCTTTTTCTTCTTTTTCTGTAGCGTTTCAGCTAGCATTTTGCGGTTTTGTGAAGCGTTTTTGGTGTAGTAGATTTCATGTATTGTTACAGTAAAGCTGTTACTGAACAGCTACTGTAACAAAAAACGCCTGGCAAACCGCTCTGAAGTGCAGTTTTTCAGAGCTGTTTGCGATTTTCCTATACTTAATATTGAGGCAGAAACGCCTCCGCAATCCAAAATCTGCAGCAGCCTGGGAGTATGCGTTTCTGCAAAACGCCTCCCGCTCTGGTGTGCACCAGCCCATTGAAATACATTACCCTAGCGGATCCGCACCCGCAAGCGGATCGCAAACCGCTGCCGAACCGCTCTGGTGTGCACTAGGCCTTAGACAACCTCTGAGGCCCTCACAGAGCAGCTGTATTTGTACTGACATTAGATTACACACAGGTGCACTCTATTTAGTCATTAGCACTCATTAGGCAATGTCTATAGGCAACTGACTGCACTCAGATCAAAGGGGGCTGAATAATTATGCACACACCACTTTGCAGTTATTTATTTGTAAAAAATGTTTGGAATCATGTATGATTTGCGTTCCACTTCTCACATGTACACCACTTAGTGTTGGTCTTTCATGTGGAATTCCAATAAAATTGATTCATGTTTGTGGCAGTAATATGACAAAATGTGGAAAACTTCAAGGGGGCCGAATACTTTTGCAACCCACGGTATGTTGACCAAAAATAAATAAAAAGAAGATTTACAATTCATATGAATATGCAAAAAATATGGATAGAGGAGATTACTTTGCAGCAGTGAGCGAAGATCTGGCAGATATACTCCTGACAGTAGAGAGATCTGCTGAGCAGCATCATAAGGTGCGGGATTACAGTAGCATCCTGCAAAAAGAAACAGAACAAACAGTGAATTACATGATTAACATACATGCTTCAAATCACAATAAAAGATGAGGGCCAACAACAAGCATACAATTCTAAAATACATCCTCTATTAAGAAAGTAAAGGTGGGTCTACATTCAGCAAGGTGAAAAAACATTATTTTCCTTTAGACAAGACAAGACAAATAACATTTACATTGCGCTTTTCTCCTTGCGGACTCAAAGCGCCAGAGCAGAGCAGCAGCCACTAGGGCGCGCTCTATTGGCAGTAGCAGTGTAAGGGAGACTTGCCAAAGGTCTCCTACTGAATTAGTGCTGGCTTACTGAACAGGCAGAGCCGAGATTCGAACCCTGGTCTCCTGTGTCAGAGGCAGAGCCCTTAACCATTACACCATCAGCCAACTTTAGTCATAAACATGACACAGGGGTTATGAAAAACGGACTGATATCTCTGCACTTGCCTCTTCAGATAGATTAATATACATACATTTATATATATATATATATATATATATATATATATATATATACATATATATACATACATATACATACATATATATATATATATATATATATATATATATATATATATATATATATATATATATATATATATATATATATATATATATATATATATATATATATATATATATATATATATATATATATATATATATATATATATATATATATATATATATATATATATATATATATATATATACACACACACACACACATATATACAGATAATTTGCTTGAGTTGATAAATGAAGAAATCGACAATCTATGCTACACAATTACATTTTCTGAGCAATTGATCCGAATTATCCGCCACTCCCATTTGACACATATAGAAATAAAAATGTAACATTCAATCAGATTTATCTGCCTAAATTAAAGAGAGGGTAAAACACACACACACAACCATTGTAATTTTTCGTAACATTCTGATTGCTCAGTAGTGCTGTTTTGCACTAGATTTGTGAAATAATCACACCGCAGCAAGATCTGCAGCATCCCAGCATAAAAGGGACTCATACACTGAGCCGATTAGCGACCGATCGATCACAAATCGATTGACCGGCCGAACGATTTGCGACCGATTCCGATCAATTTCAATCGATCTGACATGCTGGAAAATCTAGGTCGATCTGTTGAGATTGCTTATCATTTTGCATTGGACGTAATGGAAATCTGATTGCAAAAAAGTGCCATCAGATCGATTTTCAATAGATTTCATACTGAAATCTATTGGAATTCTGTTCCTAGTAAAAAATGTTCCTAAACACATCAGATAGATCATAAATCTATCTGATGATCTATCTGCTGCTAATCTAATGAGTGTATGGCCACCTTTACTCACCTCCCTGGTATCCAGCGCTGCAATTCTCTCTCCGTCCTCCGGGTGCCGCTGTAACCCTATAGTGAGATCTCAGTCTGTGGTCATGACAACAAACAGCGATCTCACTGAAGACTCCAGAGCCTCTGAAGACCAAAGAAGAATGTCTGCTGGCGCATGGATACCGAGGTAGGCGTCACCATATACCTCCAGTCGGCTACCCAGAGTCAGACTCGGGATTACCTGACGCCAATTTGGATTAAACCACCAGCCTGCAGGAGGCGACTGTACCAGCTGTGCTTGTGGCTGGTTGTACAGAGCAGGATAGCGTCGTACGGCTCTGTAAATAATGCTGCCCGCCGAAGTCCCCTTCAACTGCTAAAGCTTGTGCAGTCGGGGATCTTGCGTACAGGCAAGAGCTGGTTTCAACGGCAATGGACAATAGGTGTCCACGGCTGTGCCAGCAGCTCTGTTAGGCAGATGAGCTGAACGAGAGTGCAGTTACAAGATAGTAAAATCCTTTTACCGATAAACGGGGTGAAACATACCAGGCACAGTTGCCTCCTGCGGGCTGATGGTTTAATCCAAATCGGCGTCAGGTAAATGTATCTTCTGACGAGAATGCCTCAGTGGAAATTAGTAAAGTAAGTTATAATCAGCCTCTATACATATGTCAGACATCACTATCATTGCTCATATTTTACAATAAACCCATTAAAATCCAGAATTTAGCAGTGGTGCCCCTTAAAGGACTTATATCCACCGGTAGCAGTGACCGTTTCCAATTAAGTCATGGCTCAAATTCTGCTGCATAGCCGCAGCCCGAATTGCCATGCACGGCTATAGTTATCTGGCAGCGTGCTGCAGAAATTGCCGTCCAGATTGGCACAGCAGAGTGATCCCACAGATTTCACCATGTAACTTGTCCCCTTCCTGGGCCCGTGTTGCATGCTCAACAGTCACGCCAGCACACAACTCCTTGCCACTTCCTGTGTCCAGCACATGTTTGACTTGCCAACTGAGGCACCTGTACCACTGCATGTAATGACATCAGTACATACAGAGATGTCATGTGGTACAAGAACCCCCTGCGGCAATGGAGAAAGATGCGGAGAACAGGAGGAGGTGAGGAGATGCGTTGGCATGACAAGTGAGCCTGCAATACTCACCATGTGCTCGGGGAGTATGGTTTATGATGTGTGGAATTGGGGTACATATACACTAGAGGGGGGTTGGGGAGACCAGCCAGGGGTCAGTCAGTCAAGAAGAAACTAAACGCCGTTACTGCTGCACACCAAATTAAGCCCTTTCAACCGAGATTTTTCCAGCATGCCGAATCATTTTCTTTGATTCAAGCAGATTCAATAATCATGATTGAATCAGCCAAATAGAGATACCAAAACCGGCCAAGGTATGTGCACCCCAACTTCAACAAGAATCGGAGTTTGCAGGGACTGAAAAGAACTATGTAGGGGCTAATCAGCTTTGTAAGCTGCCAATCAGTTAACTAGGAGCTGATTAACAATGCGTACAACTAATCAAAATCACCATAGAGAAAACACATACTGTATATACCGTATACAGTCAATGAAAAGTATACTTCATGGTCACCGTTAACATGCGCATTTTCCGGTTACAAACTTCATGTAGTGCGTTGGTATGCCATTAGATCGCACCGCATACGCTGTGCTATAAATATCGCATAGGTGTCGTCACGGTGAACCTAACCTTAGAGGAGATGATCAAGAATACTTAGCCCATTTAGGGTTTTGTTTTTCCAGTCCCAGATTTCCTTTTAATACTTAAAATGTTCTGGCATCAAAAGGTTTGCAGTGGCAAAAAGTACCTGTTTTTTTTCAGTCTCTAAAATATATTTTTTTTTGTAGAAAGGTAGAAAGTCTTACTGTATACAAGAGCTCCACTGGAGTTACTGGACTTGTGAAAATTGTGCGAAGACAGCGCAAACAAGCTTCAATGAACCGGATGTCTGCTGACAGCAAACCTGAAAATGCAGTGCAATGCAAATGTCAGAAAAGAGAAAAGTCTGGCAGGTCAGCACAGAATGTCAAGCATGCATGCTGTAGTGTAAGGTCACCATTACCTTGCAGCAGAGCTGGGATTATGTGACAGTCAAGCAGGGATTTCACATTGTTTTCTGTACCCATAGATAAGCTGCCGAGGACTACAGCACATTCTGTCTTCAGTTCTGTGCCTGAAGTCTCCTGCTGGAGCAAATATAATAATCTGTCCAAAAAAGGATACTAGAGTTAGATGGGAAAGCGCTCTTAGAATTATGATCCATATAAATGTGTGCTATATAAATGTACAATTTAAAGTGGCAGATTGTTACAGTCAGGATGGTAGCTGCTTTCCAAAGAAATACACCAAAATAAAATGTATACAGATCAATTCATAAACAATGGGAGGCATTTTAAATAACAGTTTTACCACATCAAAACCGTGCATCTGGGTAATATAAACAGACAATTTATGGTATTGTCAGGAAAAGAACTATGACCACTGCAAAAAAATAGAAGAAGGAGGAGGAGGATGAGGAGAAGGAGGATGAGGAGAAGGAGGAGGAGGAAGAAGAAGAGAGAAAGAGGAAGAAGAAGAGAGAAGGAGGAGGAAGAAGAGGAAAAGGAGGAGGAAGAAGAGGAAGAAGAGGAAGAGGAAGAAGAAGAGGAGGACTTAATTTTAGTATTCAGTAGTATTTATTTATTTATATACCTTACATCACAGCTATAAAATTCACATTATAACTGAAAATTATTAAATATGTTTCTTAATTTACAACTTCGGTCTGCAACCTGTACATGTTTAGGAAATTTGCACAAAAAAAAGGTTAACAGTGTATGGCTTGGCATTAAAGCACACCTGAACTGAGAGGGACAGTAGGGGCTTTCTGATGTTGTGGCTTCAAATAAAGGAAGATGGTGTGCCGGAGTCCATGCTTCTTCTTTTGCATAATAATGAGAGGGATATGGAGGTTGCCATAGTGATTGCCTGGCTGTCCTGCTGATCATTTGAGCCATAAATCCTGAACAAGCATGCAGCAGATCAGGTGTTTCTGACTGATGTAATAAGAGTGAATGCCCGTAAACTGTGTCTACCGCCTCCTGCAGTGCCACAGCCGGCATTGCTGGTGGTCTCAGATGTTAGTGAACCAAGCATCCAAGTGCAGAACTCCATGTACCACCTGCGCAGTATGCCACGGGCTTGGCTGACAGTGGCGCTTCACCCAGGCACAGCACGGACGACCTCGAGGTCGGCCTCTGCACTGGGCATGGACCCCGAGCCGGCGGCTGAGAACGGAGCTGTGAGAGTGGGACAGTCGGAAACAAGGGGCTGGAGGAAGCCCCAGGTAAGTAAATCGGCTTTACATTGTCTGATGACTCCTTTAAAGGTTACTAGAACCCTAAACAGATCTTTAACTTCTTTGGCATTCAGTTTCTGCTGGATTTCTGAGCAAAAAGTTATTCATTTAATGATCATTAAATTTTTGCCTGCAACTTACTAAAATGTTTCAAGCAAGGGCCTAGTATACATTTTGAGTATAATAAAAGTTTCAAACACAAAAAATATAAATGTAACTTACATTTTCCTTTTCTGCCAGGCCACAATTTCCCCACTGTAGTTTTTTGTATGCGTTTTTTGCTCATTAAAATTCATGTCCGTGTGGAAATTTTCCCATGCAGATTTCCAGGGCATGCAAACATTTGTATACAATCCTCAAATTTCAATGCCATAAAATGGAACTGTAGACAAGCCTGACCCATCCATTCTGGTATCAGCTATTTTTCCCTGGGCGAGTCAGGCTCGTTCATACCGCCAGGGAGATGAATAAAGCTGTATCACACTATTGGAGCGCTCCTCCATTTTCTGATGTGATGTTTGTAATGTACAACCCCCCCTCCTCCCCCCCCCCCCCCCCCCAATTTTGCTGACTATGAATGTAGTGGCAGCAATCTTTGTTTGTGAAGTGGCCAGACACATCTCTTCCCTTTCCAGTGTTCATGCTGTAGCATTGAAAAGGTTGAGAGCTAATTACAAGAATCACTAAGAAATTTAGAAAAACCAAACAAGTGAAAGACAGCATTTAATGAAAAAGAGCTGGGATTCAAAAGTGTGTGTGTGTGTGCGTGTGTATGTGTGTTAAGAGCATCTTCTTGTTGACATAACGAGACTACAACCCACAGAAAAACTAAGGCTTTTTATAACCATTAAAAGTACATGTATTTTGTAATACATCATTTCTCATGCTTATACATGCCATTGCAGCAGAGGGGAAAATATGACTAGATTTCCATGTAATTTACTAAAACCCGGATGGCTACTCTGGGCAAGTACTCCATTTAGGGACCAAATTCAAAGCCAGGATCTCCAAGCATTATTTAGGGATGTCCTGGTCCACGAGAAATATCTCGAATGTTGCCAAACATTTCAGGAACATACATGGTGGTGATATGTCTGGTTTTTCTTTCCAGGGGATAGAGAGAGGGTCTTCTTGCCCAAGAGAGGAGGGGATCTACTAGCTGCTATCCGCAAAAGAGAAGCATTATGGATTTTTCGCCTAGGGACCAGGGCCCCAAAGGGACTTAATGCCAGATGGGATATAGCTCTGGTTACAGGTTAATTAAATCATAAATTAAATCATATGTCAAATAACATGACGACCTGCAATATCTATATATTGGACGTTGTGTCTATAAGCAATGGAATGTCGGTGATTAAGTTTTGTATTATATTTTGTACTCCTCTTTATGTACTTTGATTGTTCTTTATGTGTTTTCTTTGGTTTTATACTACTTAAAGATTTATACCTTTTAAAAGATGTTTTTTCACTTCATGTATGGGGGTGGTATCCACCCATTGAGTGACAGTTTGTAGATGTGGTGCTGGACCCTCCCATGTGTGGGCTAGCCCATGTCACATTTGGGTGTGTCACCTATTCCCCCCCCCCCCTTTTTTAACCGAGAGACATGAGCTGTGGCTATGTGCTATGATTAAAGGATACCACAACTGACATGTGGCATAATGAGATAGACATGGGTATGTACAGTGCCTAGCACACAAATAACTATGCTGTGTTCCTTTTTTCTTTCTCTGCCTGAAAGAGGTAAATATCAGGTATGTAAGTGGCTGACTCAGTCCTGACTCAGACAGGAAGTGACTACAGTGTGACCCTTACTGATAAGAATGTCCCCCCTTTTTATCTCTTTCTTGTTCTCAGAAGCCATTTTCTTCTAGGAAAGTGTTTTATAGTTGGAATTTCTTATCAGTGAAGGTCACACTGTAGTCACTTCCTGTCTGAGTCAGGACTGAGTCAGCCACTTACATACCTGATATTTACCTCTTTCAGGCAGAGAAAGAAAAAAAGGAACACAGCATAGTTATTTGTGTGCTAGGCACTGTACATACCCATGTCTATCTCATTATGCCACATGTCAGTTGTGGTATCCTTTAAGGGCTGTTTGGCTCGAAACATGTCAGCCTTTGTACTTTTTACCTGCTGTGAGGATACGTCCTAAATAAACTACAGAGTTTGTGGAGAGACTTTGTTGCGGACCGCATCTTTTTTCTTCACTACAGTATCTAGGCCTGGCTGCCTATGGTCCAGCACTGCCTTCCACAGTGCAGTTGAGCGGTTGTTCTTTCAATCTGCTTACAACGCTGCGTTGCTGATCGAATTTTCACAATGGGGCTCGGCGTGCAATGCCAGTGCATAGACTGCACTGTGCAATGGGCATACTGACGAGCTGTGCGGGAGTGCGTTGTCACAATACACTGCGGTACTCTGAGCACAACACAGAGCTGTCCCTTTCAGTGCATTTGAAAGGGTAAACATTGCAACAGAGAATGCAAATGCCATGTGTTTGTGTATAGTGAGCAGTTACTTGCCTTACTGAACAATGTTTGGGGTGCTCAGGTGCTTACGTGAGAGTGCAGCTGTCTTGATAGATCAACTTCAAAGCTGTATTCACCCACAATGCACATTTACAATAGTACTTATCCATAACCTCAAGCAGGAATACATGTTTCTGGAGCGATGCCAATTTATTCTTAATTTTTAGCAAATGTCATATATCAAACAAATCTAAGGGAGCCATTTCCTAACCCTTAGAGCCGGGTAGCCAGCGCATAAACTCACCCCCCCCCCCCTTTCCCCCCAGCTATACTATAGCCAAGTGCTCATTCCCAAAAACAAAACCACCAGCGCTGCAGCCAAACAGCCTAAGCACCACCACTCCTGCTAGCCGCTAACTGGAGTTCAGCTATAGTGCTTGTCTGTTCTATAGCAGAGTTCCCATTGCAGCAGCACTGCCACTATCCGGAGTTCAGCTATACAACAGCCAAACTCCGGCTGCAGTCACCAGGTTCTAACAGGTTTGTTTAGCTTTTTTCAGATGCTAAATAGCATTTATAAACTGCATGGAATGCTACCATTGTTGCCCGTTTTAAATAATACACAATGGCCATTTCACTTCCCATTGTCCTGCAAGCAGTCACAGTGTTCACAGAAGCAGATACTAGAACCAGCTTTACATTTCCACTCTAGGTAATAACAACCACTGGCTCTGCTCACAAAAATCATTTATTAAGCAGTCTGCCAGACGGTGGCTGCTGACAAGCACAGTACATACCTTGGCACTGCTCCCAACACTATGAGGTTGGCTTTCTGTTTGTTATTTCCAATCACTGCATTTTTCATATCTCTGTTGAAAACAAAAGAAATTTCAATCAAAGTTTTAAAGTCATATGCCCATTATAGCCTACGGGCAATTTTAAGAAGCCAATTAACTTATCTGTATGTTTTTGGGATGTGAGAGGAAACCCCTGCAAACACAGGGGGGACATACAAACTCTGTGCAGATAGTTCCCTGGCTGGCAAGGCAAGTGTGCTATCCACTATGCCACCGTGCTGCCCAAATTTAACAGTACAGCATTATTATAGACAATCTGAATCCTTTACCATCAGATACTTTTATCAAGAAAGGAATACACATAGTAATGAGCATATCACAAACCCTTATAGTCAGTGGCGTACCAAGTGGGTAGCGCAGGGAGCAGCCTAGCCCGAGTCTCAGCATGCATGGGGGCGAGGGGGGGGGGGGGGTTAGGCAGCAGACCTCCCTGCAGCCTCAGAGTTACAGCCGGCGGCTGCCAAGCACTTCTGCGCTCCCCCCTTGCCGCTATCTAACCTGCTTCCTGGAGTCCAGTAATGTCAGACTTCCTGTCACCATTAAGCTCTCCCCCTAGTGCTGGCATCGCTTCTCGCATGCGTGTAATCACGTGATGCAGGAAGTGGTGCCAGGCAGTATGGAAGAGCTGAGCCAGTCTACCCATACTGGGGGCACCTATTCCAGGCTACCCCCATACTGGGGGCACCTATTCCAGGCTACCCCCATACTGGGGGCACCTATTCCAGGCTACCCCCATACTGGGGGCACCTATTCCAGGCTACCCCCATACTGGGGGCACCTATTCCAGGCTACCCCCATACTGGGGGCACCTATTCCAGGCTACCCCCATACTGGGGGCACCTATTCCAGGCTACCCCCATACTGGGGGCACCTATTCCAGGCTACCCCCATACTGGGGGCACCTATTCCAGGCTACCCCTACTGGGGGCACCTATTCCAGGTTACCCCTACTGGGGGCAGCTCTTCCAGGTTACCCATACTGGGGGCAGCTCTTCCAGGTTACCCATACTGGGGGCACCTATTCCAGGTTACCCATACTGGGGGCACCTATTCCAGGTTACCCATACTGGGGGCACCTATTCCAGGTTACCCATACTGGGGGCACCTATTCCAGGTTACCCATACTGGGGGCACCTATTCCAGGTTACCCATACTGGGGGCACCTATTCCAGGTTACCCATACTGGGGGCACCTATTCCAGGTTACCCATACTGGGGGCACCTATTCCAGGTTACCCATACTGGGGGCACCTATTCCAGGTTACCCATACTGGGGTAACTATTCCAGGCTACCCATACTGGGGGCACCTATACCGGGCTACCCCCATACTGGGGGCACCTATTCCAGGCTACCCCCATACTGGGGGCACCTATTCCAGGCTACCCCCATACTGGGGGCACCTATTCCAGGCTACCCCCATACTGGGGGCACCTATTCCAGGCTACCCCCATACTGGGGGCACCTATTCCAGGCTACCCCCATACTGGGGGCACCTATTCCAGGCTACCCCCATACTGGGGGCACCTATTCCAGGCTACCCCCATACTGGGGGCACCTATTCCAGGCTACCCCCATACTGGGGGCACCTATTCCAGGCTACCCCCATACTGGGGGCACCTATTCCAGGCTACCCCCATACTGGGGGCACCTATTCCAGGCTACCCCCATACTGGGGGCACCTATTCCAGGCTACCCCCATACTGGGGGCACCTATTCCAGGCTACCCCCATACTGGGAGCACCTATTCCAGGCTACCCCTACTGGGGGCACCTATTCCAGGTTACCCCTACTGGGGGCAGCTCTTCCAGGTTACCCATACTGGGGGCAGCTCTTCCAGGTTACCCATACTGGGGGCACCTATTCCAGGTTACCCATACTGGGGGCACCTATTCCAGGTTACCCATACTGGGGGCACCTATTCCAGGTTACCCATACTGGGGGCACCTATTCCAGGTTACCCATACTGGGGGCACCTATTCCAGGTTACCCATACTGGGGGCACCTATTCCAGGTTACCCATACTGGGGGCACCTATTCCAGGTTACCCATACTGGGGGCACCTATTCCAGGTTACCCATACTGGGGGCACCTATTCCAGGCTACCCATACTGGGGGCACCTATTCCAGGTTACCCATACTGGGGGCACCTATTCCAGGTTACCCATACTGGGGGCACCTATTCCAGGTTACCCATACTGGGGGCACCTATTCCAGGTTACCCATACTGGGGGCACCTATTCCAGGCTACCCATACTGGGGTAACTATTCCAGGCTACCCATACTGGGGGCACCTATACCGGGCTACCTATACTGGGAACAACTATACCAGGCTACCTTTGCTGGAGGCACCTATACCTGACTACCTATACTGGAGTCACCTATACCTGGCATTACCGGTCATTGTGCGCTTAGCACACCACACCCACTACTTTCCTTTATTGAGTGGGGGGGGGGGGGGTGGAGATCATTTTATACCCACCACTGGATGTCAAATGCCCTAGGTATGCCACTGCTTAAAGTGCACGTGCACCAATACTGGCCCTGCCAACATCCCTACCTATACCTGTGTCAGCCTTTGCTGAAAGCAGGGCTGTGGAGTCGAGGAGTCTGAGCAATTGGAGTAGGAGTCAGGAAAAACTGCACCGACTCCTAATAAATTTAAACTAATTTAATTAAAAGGTAAAACCTGATAAAATGTTCTATTTCTCACATCAAGTCATCATAAACAAATTGCATATGCAGTAATAGCTGTGCTTAGTCCACAAAAATGAAATAAACCAGTTAAAACAAGTTCTCTGTGCAGCTGCAGTAAAGCAGTCACCGTATTTTGAAGCCAGATATACATATCTGATGTGTACACAGGAATCTTTTATATATCATAAATAACATCTCTGCCGCAAGAATAGAGCACAATTTGTAGTTGTGTCACTTAAAGGAGTTATCAGGCAAATCATCAAAAAAAGCTTTACTCACCTGGAGCTTTCTCCAGCCCCTAGCAGCAGACTGTCCCACGCCGTCCACTCCGCGCCGCCATACCGGGCTCCGCGCGGAACCCGACCCCGAGGTCGTCTGCACTGCGCCTGCGAGAACCGCCGCTGTCAATCAAGCTCACGTTGTATGCGGCTTACTGCGCAGGCGGAGTAGTTCTGCGCCTGCACAGTAAGCCGTGGGGTTGATTGACAGTGGCGGTTCACGCAGGCGCAACGCGGACGACCTCGGGGTCGGCTTCCGCACCGAGCACAGACGGCAGTGCAGAGTGGGGCAGTTGGCGTAGGACAGTCGGCTGCTAGGTGCTGGAGAAAGCCCCAGGTGAGTAAAGCTTTTTTTTGATGATTTGCCTGATAACTCCTTAAAGCAGTGGTCAATGAGTTGCAAATAAAATGCACTTTTTTTTCCACAAAAATAGGGAGAAAAAGTTCCTGCGTCTTATATGCCAAATACAGGAAGTCTCCAACTTACTAACGCCCGGTGCTATGGACTGCCGACCCGATGTTTTGGACTCCCTGTATTGTCCTCCTGCCCCCCCCCCCCCCCGTGGGAGGAGACGAGGTCTCTGATTACTGCTGGATAAGGTGAACCTGAAGCGAGAGGTATATAGAGGCTGCCATATTTATTTCCTTTTAAAGGACTCACAAGGTGAAATACTAAAAACAAGTTAAATACCTGCATGAAATGTGAATGCACGGAGGACGCCATCCACGCCGGTCTGCCGGGTCCCCGCTGCTCAATATTTCCCTAGGCCGGCCGGGTCGGGCTCTCCTGCCGCCACTAAAATGCCCGCCGGAGCTGGCCGCGGCTATGCAGTCCGCATAGACACGAGTGCGGCTGCGCAGGTCTAGGGCCTTCCCTCCCGATCCACGCTACAGGAGACAGCCTGTAGCGTGGATCGGGTGGAGGCCCTAAAGCTGCGCAGCTACACTCGCATCTATGCGGACTTCGCAGCCGCGGCCATTTTAGTGGAAGCAGGATAGCCTCACCTGGGCGGTGGGGTCAGGAGCCGGCCCAGGGGGGACATTGA
Organism: Hyperolius riggenbachi; assembly: GCF_040937935.1. Lineage (NCBI taxonomy): Eukaryota > Metazoa > Chordata > Amphibia > Anura > Hyperoliidae > Hyperolius > Hyperolius riggenbachi. The sequence continues at coordinate 218,654,171 of NC_090652.1, forward strand.
GCAGCGTGGACTCGGTGGAACGGCACGGAGGGCGCGGAAGGCATCCTCGGTGCATTCAAATTTCATGCAGGCATTTAGCTTTTTTTTTTTTAGTATTTTGCCTCATGAGTCTTTTAAGCAATACCAGTTGCCTGGCTATCCTGCTGATTCTCTGTCTCCAATAATTTAAGCAATAAACCCTAAACAAGCATATGCAAATCAGTTGTTTGACATTATTGTCAAATCTGACAAGATTAGCTGCATGCTTGTTTCTGATGGGATTCAGACGCAACTGCATCCAAATAGATCAGCAGGGCTGCCCGGCAACTGGTATTGTTTAAAAGGAAATAAATTTGGCAGCCTTCATATTCTTCCCACTTCAGAGTCCCTCTAAATCAGGGGTCTCAAACTCGCGGCCCACGGGCCATTTGCGGCCCTCGATACAATATTTTGTGGCCCTCGCCAGCAAAACTTCCTTATAGTTCGCTTCAGTGCTCCCAAGTAATCCGCCACATCCCCGCTGCTAAACGAGGGCTGAAGAGCCCCCAAATCGGCCGGGGGCGATCCGCCGGCATTTCCTGGAAGGGGCAGAGCTTTCAGCTTCAGCTCTGCCCCTCCTGACGTCAATCGCAGCGCATCGCCACCTCTGCCCGCCCCTCTCTGTGAAGGAAGAGTGAGAGGGGCGGGCAGAGGCGGCGATGCGCCGCGATTGACGTCAGGAGGGGCAGAGCTGATAGCTCTGCCCCTTCCAGGAAATGCCGGCGGATTGCCCCCCAGGCGATTTGGGGGCTCTGCAGCCCATCGTTTTGCGGCGGGGACACGGTGGATTACTTGTAATGGGACCACTGAAGCGAACTATAAGGTAAAATAGGCAAAATAGTTCGCTTCAGTGTGAATTTGATTTTGAAATAAAAATCAATGCAAGGGACAGGGGGGGGGGGATGCTGATTGTGAAATCCCTTATGCGGCCCAGCCTCATCCTGACTTTGCCTCCTGCGGCCCCCAGGTAAATCGAGTTTGGGACCCCTGCTCTAAATGCAATGCAGAGAACTTTATACATTAGTAATGATGATATATTCCACACAACATTATTTGAGTCTTCACATTTTATGCTCTAAACTTAAAGTACTTACACAACTCCCCGAAGAACATTCTGGGGATCAGGATCAAAGAGTCTGTCCACATAGTGGCGACTGCTTGCCGTGACCTCCTAAAAATAAAACAAAAATATTTCAGAGCTGATTAAACTGAATAAATACCCCCACAGTTCAGCCAGGGACCCAGTAAGGTGATAGAGAACCTCCAGTATGTTTGTGGTAGATCGGCAACAAACAAATAACTTCCCCTGAAAAAGCTGCAAATATACTTTACTACATTCTTAAAACAGAATTATTTAACAGCTACCACTTCTAGTGGAAGGGAGACAAACTCATTTATGGACAGTAGAAGTTGCCATGCAAACTGTAATGCCTGCTGCAATGTGTTGCCTAGCATCTCCTTGTGACACTTCTCACCATATAGTGTGTTGAGGCTTGTATTCAGCAAAAGCAGGCAACACTTTGTTTCCCTATGTAGCAACAGTGCTATGGAATGTACAGCTTATTAAAATTAAATAAGAGGCTTCTCCTTAAAAGTGGCTAAAAATGAATGTGTATACTTAAAGCACTATCACAAAAACATTGCAAAATTAAAAAAATACATATAAACACATAAAAAATAAGTAGGTTTCTTCCAGAGTAAAATGAGCTATACATTAATTTACTCCTATGTTGCTGTCACTTACATAAGTTAGTAGAAATCTAATGGAAATGACCGATTTTGACCGTTCAATCTCCTCATGGGGATCTCAGCATTTACTTTTTCTTCACAAAAGTACTCCCTGGGAAAGGATCTATACAAATATGCTGCCCCCACCCACCTGTTTGCACACTATTCTGACAGTTGGTCTGAGCAACTGCCGTTTGCCAAGTGCTTTTGGAAATAAAGAAAACCCCTAGAATCCTCCATCAGGAGACGGGCTAGTCCAAAACCTGTCAGTTCTGTCAGATTTCCACTACCTACTGTAAGTGACAGCAAAATAAGAGAAAAAGTCATTTAAAGCATATTTTACTCTGGGAGAAATGTGCTTTTTATTTGTGTTTTCACGTATTCACAATAGTTGTTTTAAGAAAACAAAAATCAATTTCATATTAAAATGTGATGCTCTTTATAGTCATCAGAAAGCTTTTTTAATTTTGGGCTTTATAAGGAAATACATTTGGCAACCACCAGATTACTCTCACCTCTGGTTCCCTTTAAACGCAAAAGTTGCACCTGCAGATGTCCAGTGTAGTAGTCCAAGCACCAGCCAATTAAGAACGCTTCAATCATCCTTGTATTGAGAAGTCACAGCAAGGCTTTAAAGCTGCAAAGTGAGATCCAGGGTGGGTTGTGACCTTGTACAAGTCACTGTGACTTCTAGGACTGCTGTGACTTGGCAATGAAAATTCTAGTAAGCTTCACTGAGCAGCCAAACATTTCCCAGAATTTACTGTTATATTAAACCACATTTGCAATAGGAAAAGTCAAGGAGTAACAGGAAGAAAGATTAATTTGATACGGTCAGTTCTAATTTAAGGAGGATCACAAACAAGCCTGGCTGAACATTATATGGAAGTTGAACTGTAATCTATGCTGCATAAAGCTACTGCTGGGGAACACTTTGCATTTCTGTGTTTACAGCTGAGGGAAAAAAAATATCACCTGTAATCTGTGACTGCAAAACGTTACATTTATGATATACAACACTTCTTAAAGCAAAATGCAGCAGGGAAAAAAAACTCAGAGAAGTTGTAAATTGTTTTACACCTCTTACAAAAGCAGAAAACACTGTTCTCTCCCTAAGCACCAGTACTTTCCAGACATATACAGGCTCTTCCATACAGTGAAAGGAACAAATAATAATTCCAGAATTCAAGTCTTACAAAGATGTTGATTTATTTAAACATTAGTTAAAAGCCCACCTGTTTAATAACGGGAGCTAGGGAACCCAAAAGCTAAAACGGGTACAACTGCAACCCCCCCACGCTTGTCCATGTGCGCCCATCAGCGACTGATGCCCAAAAGCCCTGCTGCGCATGCGCCCTAAGCGGCTAGCACAGACACAGTAGGACGCAGCGCCACGGGTTTTATTATATAGGATGCTCTTTAAAAGTATAATTAAACTGAACCTTAACAGAGTTAGTGAAACTTTTTTTTTTTCTAACCTGGGGCTTCCACCAGTCCCCTGCAGACGTCCTGAGCCCGCACCGGAACAACTGCAGCCAGCCACTTTAATTTTCGGCGACTGGCCAGTCACTGGGCCAGTGCGCCCCTGGCTGCGCACATCACTTGATATCGCACTCCCGTTGCATATGCAGGATGGCCACAGTGAAGGTTCACTTTACATAGTTATTTTGGTTGAAAAAAGACATACGTCCATCGAGTTCAACCAGTATAAAGTAGAACACCAGCCTGCTCCCACACATATCCCTGTTGATCCAGAGGAAGCAAAAAAACCTTTACAAGGCATGGTCCAATTAGCCCCAAAAGGGAAAAATTCCTCCCCGACTCCAGATGGCAATCAGATAAAATCCCTGGATCAACATCATTAGGCATTACCTAGTAATTGTAGCCATGGATGTCTTTCAACGCAAGGAAAACATCTAAGCCCCCTTTAAATGCAGGTATAGAGTTTGCCAGAACGACTTCCTATGGCAATGCATTCCACATCTTAATCACTCTTACTGTAAAGAACCCTTTCCTAAATAAATGGCTAAAACGTTTTTCCTCTATGCGCAGATCATGTCCTCTAGTCCTTTGAGAAGGCCTAGGGACAAAAAGCTCATCCGCCAAGCTATTATATTGCCCTCTGATGTATTTATACATGTTAATTAGATCCACTCTAAGGCCTGGGCCACACTAGCTCCGGGTGCGGGACGCATCCGCGGTCCGGGCTCCGATTTTCAAAACCCGGAACGCAAACGGATCCGTGCTGCCTTTTTTGCAGCACACGTTTTGGATCCGCTTGCGTTTTTTGTTTTTTTTTTTTGCTAGAGGGGGTAGCAGCCAGGACGGGGGGCTGCGGGCAAAGCGGCGGCCAGGGGGGTCACATCCCCCCCCCCTTGCTCACCTGGGTGCCCCCCGTCCCCGCTCCCCCTCCAGCTCGCATATAATGTAATAATTTGTACCTAATGAAGTTCGGCGAGCCGGGCACTTCCGCCCACACCGCTCGCCGTCACTTCCTGCAATGTCGCCCTCTGTATTTCAGTGGGCGGCATCGCAGGAAGTGACGGCGAGCGGTGTGGGCGGAAGTGCCCGGCTCGCCGAACTTCATTAGGTACAAATTATTACATTATATGCGAGCTGGAGGGGGAGCGGGGAGGGGGGCACCCAGGTGAGCAAGGGGGGGGTGGATGTGACCCCCCCTGGCCGCCGCTTTGCCCGCAGCCCCCCGTCCTGGCTGCTACCCCCTTCAGCATGGCGGCCCCCTCCTTCACCATGGGACACTGGAAACTGATCCGTTTCCAGTGTCCCAAAATGTCAGTGAAGAGGGAGGCCCGTTTCCCCATTGATTTTCACTACCCGTACGTGTATACGGGTCCGTGAAAAATGCTGCAAGTCCGGACTCAGCGTTCCGGGTTTAAAAACGTATTCCGCGGATCGCACGCGGATACGTTTTTAACTTGAGTGTGTGCTGTTCCTATTTTTAACATTGGTATCCGTGGCTACGTTTTTCGTCCGGGACAAAAAACGTAGCTACGGATACGTTTTTAAATTAAGTGTGAACTAGCCCTAAGGCGTCTTTTCTCTAGACTAAATAAACCCAGTTTATCTAACCTTTCTTGGTAAGTGAGACCTTCCATCCCACGTATCAATTTTGTTGCTCGTCTCTGCACCTGCTCTAAAACTGCAAATATCTTTTTTGTAATGTGGTGTCCAGAACTGAATTCCATATTCCAGATGTGGCCTTACTAGAGACTTAAACAGGGGCAATATTATGCTAGCATCTCGAGTTTTTATTTCCCTTTTAATGCATCCCAAAATTTTGTTAGCTTTAGCTGCAGCGGCTTGGCATTGATTACGATTATTTAACTTGTTGTTGATGAGTACTCCTAAGTCCTTCTCCGAGTTTGATGTCCCCAACTGTATCCGATTTATTTTGTATGGTGCTAGACCATTGGTACGACCAGCGTTCAATCTAGACACAACGTTCAATTTAGCATTTTTAAGACTATGTACACACTATAGATTACTGTTGCCCGTCAGGGGTCAAAACTCAATCCCTTTGGCTAAAGTTAAAGCAGGGCTGTGGAGGGGGAGTTAGTCGGAGCAATTTCTGGGTACCTGGAGTCTAAGATGGAGTCGGTGGTTTCATAAACTGAGGAGTCGGATGATTTTGTACCCCCTAAATAGCCATGCAAGGGCTGTGGAGGAGTCGGAGGTTTCATAAACTGAGGAGTCAGGAGTTGGAGTCTGACGATTTTAGTACCAACTGGAAATTTCAATGTTTGGGACCTCATGAAAAGCACACGGAAGTGACCCACACACATGGATTTCATGATAAAGCCTCAATCACAAACAGTCCAAGTACTATAGTACTGCCCTCAGCAGTGCATTCTTGTTTAGGAAAATGAGCACGTTTCAGATCATCTCCACATTTTCCTGCAACCAAGGCTTAGCCAAAGCTTAGGGTACAAGACTGTGGATAATCATTTTCTTGGTCAATATCTGGATCAAGACTGACGATGCAGTATAGGGAGTCTGAACTTGATGGGCATGTGTCTATATTCCCATGCGTGCATTGCGGTGGAGGGGGGGGCGAGGCCTAGCATCTAATTTTTTATCTGTCAGGCCTTTAAAAATTACACAGTGTTCTCCAAACAATATGTAAATATGAGTTTGTACCTACCTGGTGAAGAAAAGCAATTTTTTGTTCCCCTGCCCTAAATAATACAGTGTTTAAATAGGTCAGGCACTCTGTCCAATGTGCGTTCACTAGTTTGAAGACATACGGTAGGCTATACTGATAAATGGCCAGCTGCCCGCAGAATTTCTGGGGGATAAAGAGGGACTGTACTGAAAAAAGAGTAATGCATAAAAATCTGTTGCATATTTTCAGTAGTCACACTACAAAATGACTTGACTGAATCAAGATCTATAGGCCACAGTCAGCAAAAACATTGAAAAAAAAATGTTAAAAGTGCTTTTTCCCTATTTTTTTTTTTATTTATAAAAAATTAATACTATACTGCGTACTACTAAAACCCACCATCACCACCCTTTCCTGCTAGCTTTTATAAATGAACACACGTTCAGCCGCATGCTGCAATGATCTCCAAAGGGCAATGGATGGAAATGGAGAGCCTCTCCAACCCTCTCTTGCCTTCCCCTTTCCTCTGGGCAATATGGGACAGGGAAGGGCAGGGGGTCAAGCCATCAGAAACACCCCTGACAGGTGCTAATTGGCACCACTTTAATTAAAGCTTTTATATTTCATAGTAAAACAGGCAGAAGTGACAGACTGCTGTTTCGGACGCAGTAGCCCTATATCAAACTGTATTAGCGGTTGAGGCTGATGCAGTTTGGTAAAGGGCTACTGCGTCCAAAACAGCAGTCGATCACTGCTGCCTGTTTTACTATGAAATAAAATAGAGCGGTTTTGGAAAATGTTTTTATTGTTTTGCAAAAAGAACCTAAACATGTATTAACAACACAACCCAATAGACAGTGCAGGACATATGACAGCGACAGCTAACATATTTCTGAGGTAAAATAAAAATGCATCTGAGGTGCAAGTAGTAGAGTATATCAAAGCATACTACACCAATATAATTTTATATAAGTTTCAAATTCTGGTGTGTGTGTGAGTGGTGTGTGGTGTGTGGGTGTGTGTACTGGGTTTGCGACTTTGCGAAAGTCTGAAATTCCAGAAGTGAACCAGCGGCAGGGACCGGAGCATCGGTGAGTGGCTGCACGGCAACAGGACGTCTGCGGGGGACCATTAGAAGTCTCAGGTAAGTTCAACTCTTTTTTTTCCCATCCCCCTTTAATGGACACCTGTGAGAGAGTGATATGTAGGCTGCTATATTTAATTTTAGGCTGGTTTCACAGTGGGACGTTAAATTCCCACGTTACAGCAGCCAGTAACGCAGCCTAACTCACAGCACTGTAAAATCAATGTTGCGTTACATTGTAATGCAGCACGTTAAAAACAAAGTGCTGCATGCTGTACGTTATACTGGGCTAAGCCACGTTAGACTGTTTGCACATGCTCATTAATGTTGGAGGAGAAGGTCTCCCCTCCTCCTCAGTGGCTATCCACATGGCTAATTAATATTCACTGCACTGCAGAGACTTGTGGTGGGACTGTAGTGTTGTCCGGATCATGAACGAATCGTTCATTTGATCCGGATCTTTTTTATGAGTCGAATCATCCAGATCATCACAATGAAAGATTCGGTTCACAGTGGATGTCTGTCTGGAAGAAACAGGAACATACAGAACGTACAGTGCAGGCAAAGTCCTGTCCTGCTAATCATTTCACCCAGTCTGCTTCACTAGTAAAATAATTCAAATGATTTGGTTCAAAGATCCGGATCTTTTCAATGATCCGATTAAAATGATCCGAATCCTTAAAAAGATCCAGACTTCCTATGACTAACCTGGAGCGGCTGCTTTGAGAGCTGCATAACACAGCTCAATCTGAAGTCCAACTTCAACACCACCATATGTTGCGTTAACGGCACGTTATGCGACCATAACGTTCCCTAAAACGCAACGTCTTGGTGTGTAAGTAGCCTTAAACAATACCAGTTACCTGGCAGCCCTGCTGATCTATTTAGCCGTTGTAGTGTCTAAATCCCACCAGAAACAAGCATGCAGCTAATCTTGTCAGATCTGACATTGGGCATGAGTCACAAAGCTTTTTCACCTGTTTTCACCTTATCTATGTTACATTTTAAGCTCCCAAAGAGCAAAAATATAGTATAATTAAGGTAATTAAGGTAAGAAAAGTAATATTGAAATCAGGAACAACTTACTTGGAATGAATATTTTGCTTGGAAATGTTCAGAAAGGTTGTTTTTATCAATTAGGTGATAAATAAGTCATTTACGAGACCAATGTCAGAAACACCTGATCTGCAAATGCTTGTTCAGGGTCTATGGCTAAAAGTATTAGAGGTGGGGATCAGCAGGGCAGCCAGGCAATCTGCGGTGTTTAAAATGAAATAAACATGGCTCCATATCTCTTTTGCTTCAGTTGTGCCAACCCGTTTGCGGTTTGTCAGTTTGCTGACGTTTAGGGCCCATTTCCACTATTGCGAATTCGCATGCGTTTTCCGCATAGCAATACAAGTGAATGGGACTGTTTCCACTTGTCAGGATTCCTTTGCGTTTTTCTGTGCAGAAAAAAAATTCGCATGGCAGAGCCAACAGAATTCGCATACCGCTATGCGAATCACATACAATGTATTTAATAGGAAATTCGCATGAGGTTTGTGTATGCGACTTTTTATGCAAATTCGCATAGAAACAATGGAAAAGCACACCAGCACTGCCATGGTTAAATTCGCATACATCGTCATCCATGCGAATTCGCATAAAAATTCGCATAGACCCGCATGCGAAATTCACATCCGCATGCAAATTTTTACCGCCGCGATTCGCATCGCACAAGTGGAAATGCAGCCTTAATGGATTACTCCAGGAGCGGAATATGAATAGCAATGGCACCTGTCTAATTAGTTCCACAATTAGGTGATCGTATCTGGGTAGTATCAAGGCAACAGTATTCCAAGCACATTATACAGACTACTGTTGTCATGTTGCATAAAAAAAAAAAAAAGTTAGCCAAGCTCACTGGCAATTTGGGAAATTTTTAGCTGGTTGTATGTTGAAATTGAAAAATCTTTAATAACTGAATTTCAACAAGACTTGCACTGTACGTATATTTATAATGAAAGTAATATTCTTTCAATAGTAGGTACTTGCTTGCATTTTGGCAACTACTTTACAAAATGCCTAGAGCAAATTCCAAGCATTTGTTGCACGGTAACCAAGCATTCAAAGCTCATACTCATCTCCCTGCTCAGAGCAAATGGAAGTATTCTACTACAGAGCATAACCATTCTGTAAGTGCACAGCCAATGCACACTTATCCATTTCCATTAAAGCAGTTGGGTTGCAGGAGAGAAGTTCCCCCTTTTGTAAAAGTTCTTTTCACAATGGAAAAATCTCAGGCTACACCCACCCAAAAAAACATGCATACTTAGCAAATAGTGTATACCACCTATCCCACTCAATCCTGTTTTTACAGAGTACGCAACGCAATGTTTGCACTCTGATGCATTAACACAAGTTAATTAGATCACCATTAAGGTATCTTTTTTCTAGGCCAAATAAGTCGTTTATCTACCATTTCCTGGTAAAGGAGACCCTCAAACCCCCTGAGGCCCTGGCTGCTTGGACTCTCAAGCCACAGGAAATATACCTATCTGATATCAGGTAATACCCATCTGTCCTGGGACTCTACTGTAGTAGTATTAAAGCAGCTTTTCAAAACTAGCTGTTTAGCTAGTGTCACAAATATCTCAAATCCTGAAGTCATTCAAGATATTTAAATAGGGGATACTAGATTTTCTGCTGTTTGGCATCATCCTTTCGCTGAACCTGGACCACAAAAAGCAAATAAATACATATGATCAAAAAGAAGCATCATAGACAAACATGTAAAAAGCCAAAGCTAGAATACAATCTAATCTAACAAAAGACGACTATACTTAACACAGCATGTGAAGGAGGCTCACAGAACAAATAAACCTAAAGACTATCGAGACATTCTGTAGTGAAAAATTCTGCCCAGTGACAGAAAGCCCTTTTGGAGACACAGCTCATGGATCCTCAAACATAACTCAAAACACTCAGCTAAAAGAAACGAAGAATAGCCAAGAGCTTTTGCTCTATTCTGAAAGGACCCATTAGGTTAGATTTGAATCCCAACATACATACACAAAGTCTGGAGAAGGCATCCTTTAGACCTGACAAAGCTGGATCAGGCAGCATAGGTACAGTGATCCAAACTAAAGGCTCATACACACATCTGACTATAGTCTTTGGAAAATGAAAGATCACAGACCAATCTTACCACTCGTCATGTAGTATGAGAGCCATACCTTCAGTCTTTTCTATGGAGCTGAACTCCCCATCAGAAAAAAATCTTTGCAAGATGCTGCACAGACACAAAAGATCAGTATCTGCAAAAGATCTGTTCCTGCCAAAGATCCGTTCCTGCAAATTGCATTCATTGCAGATCCTCATACACACCTTGTTTAAAGGGACACTTAAGTCAAAAAAAAAAAAAATGAGTTTTACTCAGCTGGTGCTTCCAATAGCCCCCTGCAGCTGTCCGGTGCCCTCGCCGTCTCCCTCCGATCCTCCTGGCCCCGCCGGCAGCCACTTCCTGTTTCGGTGACAGGAGCTGACAGGCTGGGGACGCGAGTGATTCTTCGCGTTCCTGGCCACAATAGCGCCATCTATGCTGCTATAGCATATATCATATACCATATAGCAGCATAGAGGGTGCTAATGTGTCTGGGAACGCGAAGAATCACTCGCGTCCCCAGCCTGTCAGCTCCTGTCACTGAAACAGGAAGTGGCTGCCGATGGGGCCAGGAGGATCGGATGGAGACGGCGAGGGCACCGGACAGCTGCAGGGGGCTATTGGAAGCCCTAGGTGAGTAAAACTCATTTTTTTTTGTTTGACTTAAGTGTCCCTTTAACTGACATTCATCTGCAGATCAGACAATCATCTGCAGATCTGAAAATCCATCCTGGTGGATCTGATCTGCAGATGAATGTCTGTTAAACAAGGTGTGTATGATGATCTGCAGATATCATAGACTATGAATGCATTTTGCAGGAACGGATCTTTTGCAGGAACAGATCTTTTGAATGTCTACAGCATCTTTGTGTGCAGCATCTTGCAAAGATTTCTGTCTGATGGGGAGTTCAGCTCCATAGACTGTGTAGGTATGGCTCTCATATTACAAGGAAGGGGGTAAAATTGGTCTGTGATCTTTCATTTTTCAAAGACTAGGGTCTGATGTGTGTATGAGCCTTAACAGTTGAAAGGTGTAGAAGACTAATCGGATCCCCATTTCACTGGGTCCTGGTCCTCCTCAGAATCACATTTAAGCTACTTTGCCTAGTTTATAAATCCAATCACCATACATCCACCTCATACAGAAACATTCTCACCCGCTGCTCAGTTCCTCTGCTCTCCCTCTCTGAACGCAGGCCTAGGAGTTCTTCTATGTAGCCTATGGGAGTAACACATCTGCTCCGGGCTGCAGCCGAACCATCAAAGTGGACATTACACTGTCCGGCACGAGTGGGAACCAAGCCTGAAGCACAGTGTCCTATCTCCCCAACCCCCTGCTGATGAAAGTTTTTGTTTGCTCTCTGCTAATATGTGAAATAGATCACATCAGTCCTTCTTTGCCTGCAATGTCTGCTGTCGGGCAGGCCCTGCTGTCCGCAGAAGTAGGGTAATAAAAAAAAGTCTCTGCTAAACTTTTAAATTTAAAGAGGCATTTTTTTAATGAATGAGCCACATCATTAGCATGCATTTTTACATGTGCTATTGAGATGCCCTTGGTGCTAAAAAAAAAAATAAAAAAAAATAATGATGCTTGGTTCCCTTTAACACTACTTTTAAGAACCATCTGTTCACCATCGCCAACCCTCCATCTTCCTCATCCAAGACCCCTCCCTTGAATATATATGCATCCCTTCCAACTGATGTGTCCAACTTTCCTTAGATTGTAAGACTGTTTGGCAGAGCTCTCTTTCCCTATGTTTTGTCACTCTACCAGCGAATGGACCTCGTGGCTCTTACACACTATTTCTCCTAATTTTTCTAAAAGATCATTTTAACCACTTCACCTCCAAGAGTTTTCCCCCTTAAAAAAAAAACAGAGCAATTTTCACCTGGCAGCGCTCCTTTCATTCATTCGCCTATAAAACTTTACTACTAATCACAACAAAATCTATATCTTTTTCCACCACCAATTAGGCTTTCATTGGGGGGTACTTTTTGATAGAGAATTATTTTATTACAAATGTGTTTTAACAGAAAAACTGGAAAAAAAATTATAATTTCTCAGTTTTTGGCCATTACAGTTTTAAAATAATACGTGCTACTGTAATTAAAACCCACACATTTGCCTATTTGTCCCGGTTATTGCAATGTTTAAAATTTTTCCCTAGTACAATGTATGGCGCCAATATTTTATTTGGAAATAAAAAGGTGCATTTTTTCAGTTTTGCCTCCAACCCGCATTACAAGCTTATAATTTCAAAAGTAACAGTAATATACCCCTTTGACATACATATTAGAAAAGTACAGTCCCTAAGGTAACTATGCATTTTTTGTTTATTATTTTTACAAAAAAAAAAATTGGGGGTTAACTATTGGGGAGTGAGGGAGGTAAGGGGGTTCATTTTAACTGAAAAAATATGTCTCAATAAAAAAATATTTTGAGATGTAATTTTACTATTTGGCCACAACATGTCCTCGCACATAACTAGTTTTACTATGCAAAGAGGAAGTTATGCGTGGACATGTAAGTATTGACTTTTGTGAATGACGGCGCTGTCCCATGGATGGCCGCGGTCATTCACACGGGGACTTAGATCAATTAATGGGATTTCTTCAGGTTCCTACAATTGAGACACGCATTTGATGCCCAATTTGGTAACAGCTCAGTTAGAATTAATACTTCTGACGTTGAAGATTTATTATTAAAAGAAAATCTAAAAGCCCTTTCGTCACTCTATCAAAGTATTATTTTATTAACAGAACCACATCTTACCACATTTAGCAACAATGGGTTATCAATGATTATTTACATTTGTATAAAGCAGCATATATGGCTAGATGGTGCCCACAGAAATTTGAAAAAATATGGAAGCCGTGGACCAGTAACAAAAACACTAGTTAAATAATACTAAAGGATAGTGCTATTGAGTCCTGTGCTCAAGATAATTATTGCAAATGTAACGAAATGTGATATACCATATCAATAAATTGTACTGAATGTATCTTGTTAACATGGCACATAATCGCATAAAATTGGTTAATTTGGGGGAGAAGGGTGGATGGGGGGGGGGGGGGGGGGGGGTCGGGTGTGTATTCATGTGTATGTTCTCTTTCTTTAATGTTTTCTTGTTACTCACCTGCGCGTGTGTGTGTGTAGGTGTATGTAGGTGTGTATAGGTGTGTAGGTGTGTATAGGTGTGTGTAGGCGTGTGTGTAGGTGTGTGTGTGTGTGTGTAGGCGTGTGTGTAGGCGTGTGTGTGGGCGCGTGTGTGTGTAGGTGTGTGTGTGTGTAGGCATTTAGGCGTGTGTGTAGGCGTGTGTGTGTGTGTGTGTAGGCGTGTGTGTAGGTGTGTGTGTAGGCGTGTGTGTAGGCGTGTAGGCATGTGTGTAGGTGTGTAGGCATGTGTGTAGGCATGTGTGTAGGTGTGTAGGCATGTGTGTAGGTGTGTGTGTGTAGGTAGGCGTGTGTGTGTAGGTGTGTGTGTGTGTGTAGGCGTGTGTGTGTGTGTGTAGGCGCGTGTGTGTAGGTGTGTGTGTGTGTGTAGGCGTGTGTGTAGGTGTGTGTGTAGGCATTTAGGCGTGTGTGTAGGCGTGTGTGTGTGTAGGCGTGTGTAGGCGTGTAGGCGTGTGTGTAGGTGTGTAGGCGTGTGTGTAGGTGTGTAGGCGTGTGTGTAGGTGTGTAGGCGTGTGTGTAGGCGTGTGTGTAGGTGTGTGTGTAGGTGTGTAGGCATGTGTGTAGGTGTGTAGGCATGTGTGTAGGTGTGTGTGTGTGTGGGTGTGTATAGTGTGTGTAGGTGTGTGTGTGGGTAGGTGTGTGTAGGTGTGTGTGTAGGCGTGTGTGTGGGCGTGTAGGCAAGTGTGTAGGCGTGTAGACATGTGTGTAGAGTTTGTGTAGGTGTGTGTGTGTGTAGGTGTGTGTGTGTGTGTAGGTGTGTGCGTGTAGGTGTGTGTGTGTGTGTGTAGGTGTGTATGTGTGGGTAGGTGTGTGTGTGTGTAGGTGTGTGTGTGTAGGTGTGTGTGTAGCTGTGTGTGCAGGTGTGTGTGTAGGTGTGTGTGTAGGTGTGTAGAGTGTGTGTGTGTGTGTAGAGTGTGTGTGTGTAGGTAGGTGTGTAGGTGTGTAGGTGTGTAGGCGTGTGTGTAGGTGTGTAGGCGTGTGTGTAGGTGTGTAGGCGTGTGTGTAGGCATGTGTGTAGGCATGTGTGTAGGTGTGTAGGCATGTGTGTAGGTGTGTAGGCATGTGTGTAGGTGTGTAGGCATGTGTGTAGGTGTGTAGGCATGTGTGTAGGCATGTGTGTAGGTGTGTAGGCATGTGTGTAGGTGTGTAGGCATGTGTGTAAGTGTGTAGGCATGTGTGTAGGTGTGTAGGCATGTGTGTAGGCATGTGTGTAGGTGTGTAGGCATGTGTGTAGGTGTCTAGGCATGTGTGTAGGTGTCTAGGCATGTGTGTAGGTGTCTAGGCATGTGTGTAGGTGTCTAGGCATGTGTGTAGGCGTTTGTGTGTAGAGTGTGTGTAGAGTGTGTGTAGGTGTGTAGAGTGTGTGTACGTGTGTGTGTAGGTGTAGAGCGTGTGTAGAGTGAGTGTGTGTAGAGTGTTAATGTGGGGGATAAGGGTGGATGGGGGGGGGGGGTGCAGTCGTGATGTGCATTCATGTGTATGTTCTCTTTCTTTAATGTTTTCTTGTTACTCACCTGCGCGTGTGTGTAGGTGTGTGTGTAGGGTGTGAAGAGTGTGTGTGTATTTCTTTTTTGAAAATTCAATAAAAAGAATCTTAAAAAAAAAAAAAAACTGCTGCTTCAAATTACTTTTCACCACCATACAATTGAAAAAAAGTACCAAAAAGTAGGTGAAAAAAGTACCATCAAAATTATTGTGATTATGAGCTTGCTTGCTGGTGGCTAAATAGGCATTTTATTGATAAGGTATGAAAATATCACATAGGAAGAAACTTATGAGAAAATGTAATTTAATAAGGACCTATGATTCCTACTTGGATATTGAATCCCCTTGTAGGCCCAGTGCACACCGAGCGGTTTTTGGAGCGATCCGCCGGCCGCATCCGCCTACAAAAACGCTTGTCTAATGTATTGCAATGGGATGGTGCACACCGGCGGTTTGCGGTTTTTGCCAAGCCGCAAACGCGCCTCCTGCTGCGCGTTTGCGGATTTCGGAAGCGTTTCGTCCTCAATGTAAAGTATAGGAAAACCGCAAACTGCTCTGAAAAACGCTACTTCAGAGCGGTTTGCCAGGCATTTCTGTTACAGTAGCTGTTCAGTAACAGCTTTTACTGTAACAATATGTGTAATCTGCTACACAAAAACGCACCCAAAACCGCTAGGTAGGTTTAGAAAACCTCTCTAAACATACCTAGAATCGCTCTGAAATCAGCTCCCAAAACCGCTAGCGGTTTTGGTGTGCACTGGGCCGTACTGTTATGTGGGAACTGTCTCCGTATCACCGCCTAAAAGAGAATCTGTACTGTACTATACATACATAGATATATATGTATATATCTATATCATACAAGTTTTGAATACATTGCACTCCAGTCTGGGATTCTCAGCATGTGACAGGCAGCACCCTCCCCCCTCAACCTCACAAACTGCATCACAGACAAGCTGAAACTGAGAGCAGAGAGAGGAGTAAACAAAGCACACAGAGTCTGCAGGGAGCGTGCATAACTTGTATTCATTACAACAGAGGCAGCCCATTCCGCCCTGGGTCGACAAAGCTTGACAAAGAAAAGATTACATATATTACAGAGACAGTGCAACTAGAAAAGGCTGCAGTAATCCAGACCACATTAGAACGGGTATAGGAACTTATAGGATAGAAGAAAAGGCTGAAAATTGTTACAGAGTCTCTTTAATGTTACATAGTCTCCCCATTTACTGCATAATATTTGGCACTTAAAAAATAATGTACAAAAGAATATCATCATTTTCATATGTTTTATTTAAAATACTGTTGAATAAAAAAAAAAAAATATATTAGTAAGAAAATTCGGTTTTCTTTTTTCCTCCAATGCAGATCTAACAATGATGGGTGCCTATAACTTTTGTCTGTTTTAAGCTAGTTCAAAGAGGTTTTTCTTTTAATTAGACATACAGTGCTAACATCAACCATAGCACTGTACAAAGTACAAAATAGAAAATAGTGAGGAGCATTGATACATAAGTAGTTCACACCGTGCAGTCATAGACAAACATTTAGAGAATGTCACAAATGCTTGTTTTCACAAAGTTTGCTGCTTCAGTTTTTATGATGGCAATTTGCACATACTCCAGAATGTTAGGAAAAGTGATCAGAGGAGTTGCAAAGTTTTTCTTTGCCATGAAAATGAACTTAATCCCCCAAAAACTATTTCCAGTGCATTTCAGCCATGCTACAAAAAGGTCCTGCTGAGATAATTTCAGTAATCTTCTCATTAACACAGGTGAGAGTATCACAAGGATGGAGATCGTTCTCTCATACCGATGAAGTTAGAATAGTAGACTGGATGCTTCCAAAGGAGGTTGATGCTTGATATCATTGTTCTTCCTCTGTTAACCATGGTTACCTGCAAGGAAACACGTGCAGTCATTGTGTTGCATAAAAAGCTTCACATGCAAGGGAATTGCTGCTACTAAGATTGCACCTATATCAACCATTTATCAGATCTTCAAAGGAAAGAGGTTCAATAGTGGTGAAAAGGCAGCTTCAGAGTGCCCAAGAAAGTCCAGCAAGAGACAGGACAATCTCCTAAAGAGGATTCAGCTACAGAATTGGGGTGCCACAAATGCAGACGTTGCTTAGAAATGGCCGCAGGCTGGTGTGAGTGCATCAGCACGCACAGTGAGGCAAAGACTTGGAGGATGGCCTGATGTCAAGAAAGGCAGCAAAAAAGCCACTTTTATCCAAGAAAGATCATCAGGGACAGGCTGATATTCTGCACAAAGTGCAGTGATTGGACGGCTATAAAGTAGTTTTCTCCGATGAAGCCCATTTCCAAGTGCTTAGGTTATCTGGCAAACTGATTGTCCGGAGAAGGAAAAGTGAGTGCTATCCTCAGTCCTGTCTTACACCAAGAGTAAACCATTCACATGTGGGGCTGCTTCTCATCCAAGGAGTGGGTTCACTCACAACTTTATCTAAAAACACAGCCATGAATAGAGAACGGTACCAAAACATCCTCCAACTGCAACTTCTTCCAGCCATCCAAATACAGTTTGGTGAAGAACAACGCCTTTATCAGCATGATGATGCACCGTGCCAAAAAGCCAAAGTGATAACTAAGTGGCTCGGGGAACAAAGCATTAACATTTTGGGTCCATGGCCAGGAAACTCCCCAGAACATAAACCAATTGAAAACTTGTTGTCAATCCTCAAGAGGCGGTGGACAAATGAAAATCCACAAGTTCGGACAAACTCAAAGCAATAATTATGAAAAAAAAAATTGGTTGCTGTCAGAATTGGCCAAGAAGTTGGTTGACAGAACGCCAGGGCAAACTGCAGAGGTCTTGAAAAGAAGGGCCAAAACTGCAAATACTGACTCTTTGCATAAACTTAATGTACAAAAGCCTTTGAAACTTATGAAATGTTTTCAATTATATGTCAATACACCACAGAAACAGCAGACATAAAATGATTGAAAACCAGAAGCAGCAAACTTTGTGAAAAACAGTATTTGTGCAACTCTGAAAACTTTTGGCCAGGACTATACAACAGAAACGTGAAAAAAAATAAAAAAAAATAAAGCCTAGTACGCACAATCTAAACCCTGTACAGACAATTTAATCTTGATTGGCCAGTTTTACCACTTCCTTGTGGTGGAAGAGCATACCTACATGTTAAAAGCATTTATTGGACCTCATAGACTTGGAAGTGAGAACACTGGACAATCAAGATTGGATGCTCACACAAGGCTTATAAAGGACAACTGAAGTGAGAGGTATATGGAAGCTGCCATATTTATTTCCCTTTAAGTAATACCAGTTGTCTGGCTATCCTGCTGATCCTCTGCCTCTTAGGGCCCCTTTCCACTAGAGCAAATCTGCATGCGTTTCCTGCATGCAGATTCACATAGACAATACAAGTGGATGGGACGGTTTCCACTTGTAAGGATTTGAGCGTTTTTCTGTGCAGAAAAAAAAAATCTGCACGGCAGAGCCCTCAGAATTTGCACACCGCCTTGCGGTGTGCGATTCACATACAATGTATTTAATAGGAATTTCGCACGCGTTTTCGTATGCGAATTTTACCGCAAATTTGAGTGTGTTTACGCATAAAATCAATGTAAAGCGCACGGGCACTGACATGGTTAAATTCGCATACTCATTAACATATGCGAAAACGCCCACGAATTCGCAGTAAAATTCACATCCACGTGCAAATTCGTTTTTACATTTTCCGTGGCTAATTCGCACAAGTGGAAACGGGTCCTCATACTTTTAGGCATAGACCCTGAACAAGCATGCATCAGATCAGGTGCTTCTGACATTGTCAGATCTGACAAGATTAGCTGCATGCTTGTTTCTGGTGTTATTCAGACACTGCTGCAGGCAAATAGACCAGCAGGGTTGCCAGTCAACTGGTATTGTTTAAAAGGAAATAAATATGGCAGCCTCCATAGTCTTCCCTCTACAGTTGTCCTTTAAGGGAACCTGTTGTAAGAGGAATACAGAAGCTGTCATATTCATTTTCTAATAAACAATGCTAGTTGCCCAACTTCTGTTGCCTCTAAAGCCTTGTACATACATCTGCCAAAAGTCGGCTGAGGTGGCCAGTAACAACCGCCTCTGCCGATAGACGTGTACACGCAATCTGCCCGGTGGATCAACTTGAGCGAGCAGCGACCAACTTCTTTGTATATGCCCCCCCATAGCAACAGAACGTGTTGTCAGCTGCAAAGCTGACATGCGTCTGTACAGAGGTGCCCAGTGATGTTGTCACGGGCGACATGAGTCAAAGGTGTGTGTACACACCTTAAAGCTGGGTACTTATGAGATAAGTCTTTGGAAAATGAAAGATCAAAGATAATCTGCAGAGAATCTTTGTACAAAAAAAAAAAAAAAAAGAAAAGAAAAAAAAAAAAAAACAGTTTACAAAACACCTCCAAAGATAGCGATGAAAGATATTGGTCTCAATCTTTAAGATCAATTCCAGTGTATCTGATTTGCAGGCAATGGTTTGTTAAACCTGGTGTATATGAGATCTGCAGACATTTAACTTATGTGTGCACAGGACATTCATGACAATGGGTAAGTCAATTGACTAAAGAATCATTTCTTGAGTCTTTTGCATGAACTGATGTTTTGCATCTGTATTCAATCTTTAGAACAATCGGTCATTTTTAAACCTTGCTCACAAACCTCGGCGGCAGACTGATTCCTAGTCTTCCATAGACTTATGTCATGTGTGTACACAGCTCAAAGGATCCAGAGCCGAAACCCTTAGGAGAAACAGGGGCCGGTATATAGAGCAAGCTGTCCTGATGGCCACCACTCCATCTGTTCTCCTGTGAAGCTTGACTCTGGCAACCCGGAAGAGGCTGCCAGAGTGGCTTTAGTTATATAAGGAGGGGAATACAGGAGAACAGGGGGAGCAGTGGACATCTGGACAGCTCGCTATACATGCTGGCTCCCCCTTTTCTCCTAAGGTTTCGGCTCTGGTATCCTTTAATATTTCAATTCAATGACCCAGAATGAGGAAGTAGATCAGATGCTATTGCTTTGACTCTGGTGTGACTCCACTGGCTGCATACTTACTGCAGATGTGACTCAAAAACCGAATAAATCCAAAAGCTCAGCATAAAAGCCAGGCAACTGGCATGGTTTAGGAATGAAGGTGGCTGCCTCTGTATTCCTCTTAGGGCTCAAACCCACTAGCAGCAATGCTATGGGAGATTGTTATAAAATCATATCGCTCAAG
Organism: Hyperolius riggenbachi; assembly: GCF_040937935.1. NCBI lineage: Eukaryota > Metazoa > Chordata > Amphibia > Anura > Hyperoliidae > Hyperolius > Hyperolius riggenbachi. Next base: position 218,674,176 of record NC_090652.1, read on the forward strand.
TGGGATAACACCCATAGCAATACAATAGCAAGAGCTTTTCAAATCACAAAGTGCTCAGAAAAGCGCTCCTAGTGGGTTTCAGGCCTTACTTTGAGTTACCTTTAAAAGTAGAGGTCCAAGCTACTGTGCAGTACAGACCTGATGACGTCGGCTAGACCACATGACCCGCGAGGTGGAGCGCACAAGAAGCCGACCTGGCGAGGTCGGCTTCTGCAGCGCAGGACACCGGGAGCCACCGGAGCTGTGGCGAGGACACAGGACGGTTGCCAGGGGCTGGAGGAAGCCCCAGGTAAGTGGATTTTGATTTTTCATTTAGCCTGTATGTATCCTTTTAAGAAAAAAAGACCCTGCCTTTGTAGTTGTAGTTTCTTTTGCAATGGAAAGATACCAAATATTTGACCACTTATACATAGAGTTCATTTAACTAACTGAGGTATTTTCTGAACTTTCCCAGCCAATATGATTTATAAAGATAGTTATATTGGGAGGAGCAGCAGCGTCCTCAGCAACCTCTACTGAGAAATTATGTAAATGTCATTTACGTTTTTGCCTGCGGGGATTGCCAAGGACTGTGCATCTCATCACTGGGGGGAGTCACTTAGGTCCCCTAAATTACTGTACTCTACATACAGAGGGGACTGTCATCTCCAACTCAAAATCTTCTTGCTTTCAACTATTTCTCACTCAGGACACAACTAAAATCTTAATACGTTCTCTTATAATATCTTGTCTGGACTATAGTAACATATTACTTTGTGGACTACCAATTAACAGACTGGCACCGTTCCAATCTGTACGGAACTTGGCTGCTCGTCTCATCTTTCTTCTCGCTCTTCCTCTGCTGCTCCTCTCTGTCAAGCTCTTTATTGGCTACCAATTAACCAGAGGATCCAGTTCAAACTCTTAACTCTAACTTAAGCCTGGTGCACACCGAGCGTTTTTTGTAGCGTTTTCCAAACCGCTTCTGCCTGTGAAAACGCTTGGCTAATGTATTTCAATGGGATGGTGCACACCAGCGGTTTGAGGTTTTTAGAAAACCGCAAACGTGGGTCCTGCAGCACTTTTGTGGTTTGCAGAAGCGTTTTTGCCTCAATGTTAAGTATAGGGAAAGCTCAAACCGCTCTGGAAAACGCTAGATCAGAACAGTTTTCAAGGCGTTTTTGTTACAGAAGCTGTTCAGTAACAGCTTTTTTTTTTTTTTTTAAACAAATTTTATTAGAATTTTAACTGAGTAACACCCCATTGGGTCAATCCACATACACTAATGTACAGTTGTCTTTTACAAAATATTAATATAAGGTAATCATCTTAAAATAATCCGTTCATATAACTGAAATGTACATTCTTTTATAGATTAACCCCCAATAAACCCACCCAAAAGGCATCCCTCCCCCCTGTCATTCCCGACCAGTTAACCTTATCTTTTTTTAACAAAGAGTTTCAAGAAATATCTAGTTTCCCCAACGTGCCCAACAAGTGTTCCGTTAAGTACCACTTAGTATATTTAAAATGTTCCATCAGGTTTTTGATATCCTGTTTAGAGTGAGTCATTAAAATGAATAATTTCCATTTTTTGAAGAAAGACTTTGTTTTTTTGTCTTTGTGGCTCATTGTATCCAGTTTGTCCAGCTGGAATAAATGTAAGAGTTCCTCTTTCACGTCCCAGGTTGAGGGGATACTTGAATATATCCATTTGTTGAAGATTACTTTTCGCGCCGCGATTATGGTCAAATGAGCTAGTTTGCTCATACATTTTTGAGTAGATTGGTGATTGCCTTCTAATGAAGAAGGAGGTTCTTCATAATTAAATAATAACAATAGTGGTACTAGTTCCAGTTGGATTTTACACATTTGCTTAATATACTTTAGTACTTTTTTCCAAAAATCTACTATTACTGGGCAGCTCCACACACAATGAAATATGTCTGCGTCAGGATAGGCACACTTAGGACATTTTGGAGTATAATGGGCCGGGGGGTTTCTGTATTTAATATTGAAGGCATATTTTGCCTTGTGTATAAATTTGAGGTGGGATTCCCTCCAGCTTTCCCCCATAATCAGTTTATGAACTACTTTGTAACCCTCTAGGATTTTCGTTGGTAGGTCATTGTTCTGTAATTGTTTAGACCAGCTGGCCAAATTATTCAATGCTTGTTTGGAAACGGACTGTTGTTGGATATCTGCCTGGATTGTGGACAAAGAAATTTTGGGGACGTGAGGGGCCAGGAACTCGTCTAAACAGTTTAATGTGGAGATTTTTTTATATTGGGCCCTTTTGCTTTCTACGAAAGATCTCAACTGGCCATAATATAGGAAATGATGACGGGGGATGTTAAATTTAGATCTAATGCCCACAAAAGACAATAAACTACCCGATTTTAGATCAAGCAGTTGTCCTAGCCTGTGTATCCCCTTGTCTCTCCATTCAAAAAAGCCTCCATGAGCTAAGCTTGCTGGAAATTCAGGTAGCCCACATAGTGGCATGTATTTGGAAATCAGGTAAGGCATATGGAATAGTTTACATAACTCTCTCCAAGTCACTATTGTATCGTTAAATATCTTACTGCTTTTAATTTTTGGTGGGAGATGCTTATGCGATGTATGCAGTAGGCCAGCCAATGACCAGGGTTCAGCATATGAAGATTCTAAGGTATGGTTGGAGAAGATACTCGAGCCGTTTATCCAGTCTTGCACATGTCGAGTTATGCAAGCCAGGTTATACCGCCTGATATTTGGTATGGCTAGGCCCCCCCAAATTTTAGGAAGTTGTAGCTTGGAGAGAGCTATCCTTACCTTTCCGTTTTTCCATAAGAAGCGGGAAAATGCTTTGTTGAGATCTTTCACATCAGAGTGTTTCAATAATACAGGGATCATTTGCAGGGGGTAAAGTAGTCTACCAAACGACACCGATTTAATCAAGGAGGCCCGTCCCATTAAATTAATAGGCAACTTCTCCCAATTAAGTAATTGTCTCTTAATGTCAGTTATCAGAGGGTGGAAGTTATTTACATACAGCAGTGTAGGGTTTTTAGAGAATTTGATCCCCAGATATGTTACCTGGGTGCATATTTTTACCGGAAGGTGTGATAACCCAGTGTTAGGGGCCAGTGGGGATAAATACATCAGTTCACATTTGGAAATATTCACTTTAAACCCACTTAGGTTACCAACCTCCTCAATGGTATTTAATATGCTTTCCAATTGAAGTAAGGGATCCTGCAAAAATAATAGAATATCATCAGCAAACATGGCCTGTAATACCCTGTGATTATCAATATCGAGTCCCAGGAAGTTTGTCTCTAGGTGGCGGGTCATGGGCTCTAGTGCCAGGTTGAAGAGCAAAGGCGACAAAGGGCAACCCTGTCTTGTACCTTTCTCAAGTCTAAAAGTGTCTGATAAAAAGCCTGGGGTATAGATCCGAGCACAGGGATTTATATGCATAGCATTAATCAAATTTCTTATTGACCCAGTGATTTTCATTTTGTCCAGTACCCCGTTTAGCCAGTCCCAAGAGACATTATCAAACGCTTTTTCCGCGTCAATCATAAGGATAGCGTAATTTTTGCATGTTTTAGGGTAGGCCTTTACATAGTCCTGGACTAGGAGTAGTTTTCGGATATTAGAGATTGCGGACCTGTTTCTAACAAAGCCAACCTGATTAGGGCTAACCAGCTTCGGTAAGAGACCGGCCAGGCGATCAGCCATTAATTTAGAGAGAATTTTAATATCTTGGTTAATTAAAGAGATAGGGCGGTATGACCCAGGTAGTAAAGGATCCTTTCCAGGTTTGGGTAATAATTTTATATAAGCCATGTTTGCTGTCGATGGGTATCTGCCCTCTTTTAAAATCTTATTGAAAAGAGAAGCCAGGTATGGAACCACCTCTTGTCGGAGTAGCTTAAAAAACTCAGAGGACAGTCCATCAGGACCCGGTGCTTTACCATTGGCAAGGTTTTTAATTATACCATGAATTTCATTCTCAGTAATCGGTGTGTTTAATTCCGCAAGGTCATCCTCTGAGAGAGAAGGAAGGGATATTTTTGATAGCCACTCTCTTATACTGCCTCCCATGTTAAGCGAAGGTGGGACAGAATACATAGGTTTATAATAGTCTCCAAAGATATTGTTAATGTCTTTGGGGTTATGGCTTATATGGCCCGAAGGAGAACGGAGGGATGTGATTACTGTCGTGCCCAGGGGTGGTTTAGACATTCGAGATAGTAATGTACCTATTTTATTTCCAAATTTATAGAAATATAAGTTTATACGATTTTAGGTACATGTCGCGAGATTTTAAATTAATTTCCATATCTCCTTTTGCTGCAAGCCATTGTGATCTTGTCTCAGGTGAGGGATTAATTAAAAAATCCTTGTGTGTTTTCCGGAGTACCTCCACCGACTTCATATAGAGGTCATGTGAGGTCTTACGTTTTGTAGCCAAATAGCTAATAATTTTCCCCCTCAAAGTTGGTTTAGCCGCCTCCCAGAAAAGAAAAATATCCTTTATGTGCAAATGGTTATCATCTTTATATTCCCACCACCACTGTTGGAGCAATTGAGCGAAGCCCTCATCCTCGTATAAGAACGAAGGAAACCGCCAAATAATATCGGACCCCCTTGGAATAGTTGGTGAGAAGACTAGCTGTACTGGTGCATGGTCTGATATCACTAGATCAAGAATGTCGATAGATGTCACCTGGGGCATCGCATTTTGAGATACTAAGAAGTAGTCTAACCTTGACCATACATCATGCGGGGCAGAATAGAATGTATATTCTTCACTATCTGGATGTAAGGACCTCCACCCATCACATAATTGAGAGGTTTGGATATAGTCTTGAAATAGTACAGATTTGGCCGCTGATAGGGTGTTGACACTTTTTGTTTTGGACCTGTCCTCACAGAGGTTGACCATTGCATTAAAATCCCCTCCCTGTATAACTTTACTTGCCCCCACTGATAAAGTACTTGCCAATAGATTCGCGAAAAATGGTTTGTCCTCATTGTTAGGACCATAGACATTTGAGATAAATACCTCCTCCCCTGCTAGCCGGAGCTTGATCTTTACCCATCTGCCCTCATTGTCACATTGTTCCTCGAGAATCTGACCCTGCAATTGTTTGTGTATTAGAATGAGTACCCCTGCTTTCTTTCCCTGAGATGGAGACCCAAATACTTGCCCAACCCACGACTTGCGCATGTAGTTAAATTGATCCCTCTGCAAATGACACTCTTGTAGCAGCGCAATGTCTGTCTTAATTTTTTTAAGGTGTCGAAGGATTATGGACCGTTTACCCGGAGACCTGAGCCCCTTCACATTCCATGTCGTTACCCGTATGGCCATTGCAGATTGAGTAATGGACCAAGCGCCAACCAGTATCTTGTACATAACTCACAGAATATGGTCAGGAATGACAAGCTGAACTCCCTACCCACCCCTTCCCCCCCCAATAACATCCCCCCAATACTAACATATTGAAAGTAAACAATAATCATCACAGCATAATGCGACTTCACTTCTTTCCCGGGTGACCTCCTTTAAACTCCAAGATCAATCCCCCCCCACTAATTATAGGCTTAACTGGTGAAAAAAAAAATAGTTCAGAGAGTGATCAGAAATTATGCAAAGTTAGAGTCCCCTTAATAAACTATGCTGTTAACCATGAAGCATATAAGGGAACATATGAATTGCTGTAACTGAGATTCTGGGTATCACTCTACTTATACAGCAGCACCCCCTGCTGGGCAAAATTATACGCTGAATATAAGTTCATGATTGAGTTTTCAGTCCGTATTATTATCCGGAACAGAGCGTAGAAAAGATAGAGCTTCCGTTGCTGATGTAAATAGGTGATCCTCATTTTTATCATCTGTGATCCTCATAGTAGCAGGGTACTGCAGCGCAAATTTCCACTTCCTTCCTATGCACATCTCGCACGCAGATTTAAACGATTGGCGTTTTTTTGACACTTCCACAGAATAGTCATTAAACAAAAGCAATTTTTTCCCTTGATATTCAATAGGGTGACCCAGATCCCTAAAAGCCCTTAATAAATCCGACTTTTCAGCGAAATCAAGATATCGAGCCAGTACCAGTCTGGGAGGTCTTGAGTCCTGATCAGGGCGAGGTGGGCCGACTCTGTGTGCACGTTCAACTTTCATCGCTCTTTTAAAGCCCAGAAGTTTAGGTATGGTAACCATGCATAATTCTCTGAGGGCAGATGCAGCAATACTTTCGGGGACTCCCACCACCCGCAAATTGTTTCTGCGTGATCGATTTTCTAAGTCTTGCAGTTTATCTTTTATAGCCTTGTTTTCCTCCAAAAGTTTTTTGTTCCCCGAGTTCCCCTTTGCCATATCATCCTCCAGTGCTTGAATCCTATGCTCTGCATGGGTTAACCTCTGAGCATGAGCCTGGATGTTGCTATTTATAGCCTGGATTGATTTATCTAGGGTCGCCTGTAGTGTGACCTGAAGCTCTGGTGCTAATTGTCTGGCGACTTCCATGGCTAGTAATTTGTAATCTATAGCCAGACGTTCCCCCTCACCTGACATCTGTGGGGAGAGAGCCTCTTCTGTCTCCCAGTCTGCCGCTGGCTGCTGCGTGTCTTCCTCCAGCGTGTCTGGTCTCTGCTCTTCATTGTCTGGAGGGGCGGAGTCAGCCATCTTGGACTGTGCTGGGCCCGTCTGCTGCTTCTTACGGGGAACAGAACGCAGCAGGTACCGTTCCATATGTGGTGATTTGAGGCTCTGGAGACTCCGGGCAGTTCCCTCTGTGGCTGGTGTGAGCAGGGGGTGCTTTTTCAGGAGGTGCAGCCTAGCGAGGGGGGATCAATGCACGGAGCTCCTCTCTCACACCACTGCCATCCGGGCGCCGGAACCGGAAGTCCAGTAACAGCTTTTACTGTAACAATGCCGAGAATTGCTCTGAAATCTGCTCCAAAAACTTCTAGCGTTTTGAGGATCTGCTAGCGGTTTTGGTGTGCACTGGGCCCTACAAAGCTCTCCACAATCTCTCGCCTGTGTACATCTCCCACTAGTTTCCAGATACAAACCCTCCCGCAATCTCAGATCTGCATGACCTATTGACGTCCTCTAGAATCACCTCCTCACATGCACATATACAAGGTTTCACACATGTTTCACCCCTTTTCTGGAATGCCCTTCTACAACACATCCATCACTCTCCAACCTTTGAGATCGTTAAGCGCTCCCTCAAAACTCACTTTTTACAACAAGCATATGCTCTACTTTAGGTCATTCCCCCTTTAACCTAAGGCCAAGTTGCACTCCTACTAGATATCCGAACACACACTGCCTCTAGGTATGTTTATTGTATACTACCCCACCTCATTTTTCCTCCCATTCCTTTAGATTATAAGCTTGGAAAGTCAGGACTCTCTTGGAGTTTGTTATACATTTTATTCAACATGTTACTTTTGTCACTGTAATTAGCAAGTCTGTATTTTGTATTGATTCAGTATTTTGTTACCTTTTCTGTACACCATTGTCCATATTATTATTATTAATGATAATAGCTTACTCCCACTATATCCATTGCACATTTCAGGAATCTGTATAAAGTGTAACACAAGGACTTAATAGAGTACATAGATTGCTCAGTCTGGTTTCCTACTTGAAAGGACTGATGCACACATTTTATTTTTTTGTCTGCAGTGCAATGTCTTTAACAGACAGCTACACAGGTGCCCTGCATTGAGACACTGAGACACACACACACACACACACACACACACACACACACACACACACACACACACACACACACACACAGGGAAGGAGACCTTATGCTGGGAATACACAATGAGATTTCTCAGTTGATTCGCTGTCCGAACGATTTTCTTATCTTTTGGAGTTAGGAGGCAGCAGTGAGCAGTTACCAGGCCTCTTTTCCATGGACTGTTGATAGGCAGTGAAATACCTCTCAAACTCTCACAACTGCTCACTGATGCCTGGTAACTGCTTGTTGCTGCCTGGTAACTGCTCACTGCTGCCTTGTAACTGCTTGCTGAGCACACAGCACAACAGTCCATGGAAAAGAGGCCTTACTTGAGGAGTGCTTTAAAGATTTTAAAAATAAGCCTTCTACTGGCACAAAAGGAAGATTTTAACGTTTCTGTTGCCTCCAAGCTAGAAACTTTGAATTTGCTATAATTACCTACATCAAGCCCAAGTATCCCCTGGACCCTTTAGAAGTACACACTAGAGTAAACAATCTACTGGTTGAGAAATTTGGAGCTAAATCTAGCAATGTTTTGCAAGATCCACATTCCTTGTTTCCAGTCTGAGACACGCTCTAGTATTTACAATGAAGCCCACAACCTACTTGTCACTTGAAACAATTCCTGAGTCAATCTGTCACAGCATCATTTTAATGCTGGGCATACATGGAGTTTGTTTCCCTTATCAATCGAGCCGCTGATGGCTCGATTGATAATATCCGACAGGTCCGATGACCTGCCGGATAGATTCCACGCTCGATCGGGACAAGCGGGAATCGATCCACGCGCACGAGCGGGAATGCACCGGTATCGAGCCAGTGGCTCGATCCGGCGCATAATTGGTCCCATGTATGCCCAGCATTAGGCACAGCTCCACAGTACATTCCCCCTGTATGTGCAGCTCGTGCCCTGTTTGGGAAAGTTGAGCTAAATTGTAATAAACTTATATAATATAAATAACACAAAGAATGGAGAAATATAGTTTTGGTATGGAAAGACCTACTCCTGGAAATTTTACACCATGGAATACCTGAATTGTCTCATTTCGGTTATCACTGAAGAATGGAGCCATGCAGATATATCACCAGTCAGATCAATGAGATGCAAATATTTCAAGTTCATGCAGGATTATGCAAATGTGTATGCAAATATATGCAGCTTGAAAATTGACCGATCAAGTCCCACTCAGGTTTAAACTGATTGGTCCATTTTCAAGCTGCATAATTTGTATAAAAAAAAAAAAAAAATGTACATAATTCGGCATGAACTCTGACATATTTTTGCATTCAAAATGAAATTCTCTACTACCCAATGAAAGCATGCTACAGAGACCTTAAAGAGGAAGGGCCCTTTTCCACTGCCAGAAGGGATGCAATGCGGCTACTGTGTCGCATCACTTCTGCTCCCATTCACGTCATTACCACATCTCCCGATGCAGAAGTGTATTGGAGGAGACGGCAGGCGGATGCGGCAGTGCGAGAATCTGTAGCATGCTGCAGATTCTCGGATCACTCCGCATAACCAGCATGCAATGGAAACTGTTACATTAGCGTGCAGTGGTTTCAGTTCGGCCACAGTGTGATATGGCTATGTAGCCATAAAATTGCTTATTTTTTTTTCCAATACTGATTTAGGGCACACACTATAAGCGCTTTTGGCCTCCAGAGTTTTCTAATAGCTTTTTGAAAAAATGCTCCCATTGACTTACATAATGGGAGAGTTTTTCAAAAAGCTCTCAGAAAACTTTGGAGGCCAAAAAAAAAAATCGCTTGTAGTGTGTCTGAGCCCTCAGTCTGTGTTTACCTGTGGTGGCTGGATAGAGTACTGGTTAAGGGCTCTGCCTTTGACATGGGAGACCAGGGTTCGAATCTTGGCTAGGTCAAGTACCTATTCAGTAAGGAGTTCAAGGCAAGACTCCCTAACATTGCAGGGTGGCCTCTTGAGCGCGTCCCAGTGGCTGCAGCTCTTGAGCGCTTTGAGTCCGACCGGAGAAAAGCGCTATACAAATGTTCAGATTATTATTATTGTAAGATCTATATTCTCCCTGATTTAGGCCTGGAACCCACTAATAGTATGTTACTAAGTGAAAAGCTCTTGCTAATGTAATGCTATTAGTGTGATCACATGTAAACGATGTGATTTTATAAAAATCCTCCATAGCATTGCATTAGCAGCAGCTTTTTCATATCACTAGCGCTTAGAATAGGCTGCTAGTTGGTTTCAGCCATTAGGTTCTAAAGTGTATCACTGGTGGTGACATATTTAGTCTTGCCAGGTGATCTATATGGAATGTCTGTAAGAGCCCGTTCACACCTAGGGCGTTTTGCGTTTTTTTTGAGTGCTGGCTGTGACGAATATTACGGAAAGTTGTGCGCAAAATCGCCATCGATTTTCACATGGTCGTGCACAGTTACTGTCAGCCCTGGGTAGAATAACAAATACCTTTATTTTGCTCTTCTTCTGAGAGCATTGCAGAGAGTACAGTGACCTTCCCCAACATCCTGTTCAGGTCAGGAAGGAATTTAACAAGTGGCTAACTCCCCTGGGGAGCAGCCATTTGGTCGCTCAGCTCATCTCCACCAAACCAGCTCAAACTGGTTGAAATTCAAATTTCCCTCCAAGCTCATAGCTTCACACAATGGGAACATTTACTTTATTAATAATTCAAAATAGGTTTGGCACAGCAAGACCAAAATTACATTTTCCGATACCTAGGAAACAGTTCTATCGTTCACCTGAAGTATAATTTTCTAGCTATCAGGAATCCATATAGAAACCACTTTATCCGGCCTGCGTAGAGCGAATGCGACAGACTAGGCATGCATAGCCTCGTTTAATAGAGGGTCGCGAGCCGTTTATGAATATAGTCTCGGATTTGCGATACACTAATCTCGGGCCGAGTCACACAAATTATTAATAAATTGGTACATTTCTTGCTCTGAGTCTGTGGGTGGCAACCTGACTGTCAGGAGGTAACCCTGCCTTAAACACACCTACTTTCCAGGTAGTGACCGCCCCAAAACTCAGGTTAGTAAAAAGTGTTGCGAGGAACTCCGCCTCAGTTCTCCAAATTCCATCGACTAAGGAACGTCTATGCAGGCGCTAAGGAGAGCCAGCGCCTGCAGTGTTCAAGACTTAACCTGAATGTCTACCTTTAAACTGGACTATTTTTCTTCATGCTTCAAATGGACTGCTCAGCTAACTAAGTAAGAACTTTCTGATTTTATTCCTTTTATTTTTAAGCTCTGTGTTTATATGTCAATAGGTGTATAACTGTATGTAATGCATTTTTGTTATTAAACGTTTTAAAAATCGTTTAGCGGTTATGACCTGTTGCTGAACATACCCAATCGTACCTATTCTCCTGAAATCGCTACCCTGTGTTAATAGAAGTATACACTTATAACCCGTATGCGAGAACCCGGCCCAGATATAACGGTCTGACCCAGGTTCCTGCATACTGCTAAGGGTTAATAGAGCGTTCTCGAAGTCCTAGTAAAATTACAGTAGCGGGCTGTGTAACTCGCTTGGTGGCAGATCTTTGAATTGTATGTGTGTGGTGAATCGGTTGGTATCAGAACGCTCCCTTCGCGAGTCAGTTCATCAAATTGCGAACGCGGGTTACCCTTCGTGATGAACAAATGACCGTGTGAGAGGATTTCTGACGCTGATCGACTGACCCACCCGCAGACCGGCCTAGCGGTCTGTGACACTGGCAATTTAAAAAAAAATCCCTAAAATCGCTTGCGCAATGAATCCTTATGGGATAGTTCACATCAGCGCGTTTCATCTGCTTTCCGCTCAACAAAGCGCTGCCTTTCCCATTTTTTGGGGTGATTTTGCTACAATGGAAGTTATTGGAAAAATGCAAAATGCTCACAAAAATCGCTTTCTGCGTCGATTGCATTCGCGCTTTTAAGAATACATACATTGTATTTATTATTTTCCGGGTCAAAGAGTTCACTTCCTGACTTGCAAAAGCGCTTTGAAAAGCGCTGTACACAAAATCGTACCGTGCAGGTAAGAGCCGGGAGGGGGGAAAAAAAATTCACAAAAATTCGCAGCAGTCTGCAGTTTTGATTTTAGATGTGAACAAAGCCTAACTGAATGTTCTATGCACAGAGGAAGATATTGCTTGCTTGGCAGCTGGAAAAGGCCATTATTACACACAATACAACGAAGATCACAAACAGCAAAGTGTCAGGACCATGGTTACATTTCCTCTTTAAGACAAATACTTTAAGCATAACTGAAGCAAAAGGGATATGGAGGCTGCCATATTTATTTTCTTTTAAACAATACAAGTTGCCTGGCTATCCTGCAAATACTCTGCCTCTAAAGGCTCATACACACCTCCAACAGAGTGCACGACCAATTCCATGACTTGACCGATCCCACAACTTGTACTTTCCATTCACCAACCAATTCATTTGTAAAAAGCAGAATAACGGGACTGCACAATATGGCCGCATTCAAAACAAGTGCACATCTTTCAAAAGACTTGCACACACTTGGCCAACTGCCCAATATCAGCCCCACAGTCATCTGAGTTGATCAGTCAGTTGGATTGGGCAAACCGCTTGTTATCAGCTGCTTATCTAGTTTTTTGCCACCCGTACACACACCTTATTGTTATCCAATAGACCAAATTCAGACGACAGTTGGGTGGATATGTTGGATGTGTGTAGAGACTTAATACTTTTAGCCATAGACCCGGAATAAGAATATGCAGATTAGGTGTTTCTGACCACTGTCAGATCTGACAAGAATAGCTGCATGCTTGTTTATGGTGTTATTCAGACACTACTGCAGCCAAATAAATCAGCAGGGCGGCCAGGCAACTGGTATTGCTTAAAAGGAAATAAATATGACAGCCTCCATATTCTTCTCACTTTGGTTGTCCTTTAAAATAGTACTTTTTAGGAAGTGCAGGAATCTTAATAACTGCTGTGTCTCATAGTAAAATTCAGTGATGGGCAACTAAAAAAAAAAAAAAAAAAAATAGTCCTCTGGGTCATATCAGGGGATGCACTTGAGGCACTCTTTTAGCCATCACTGACCTAGACTTTCCCATGCTATGACAGTGTTTTTTTTTTTTATTTATTTGTCTCTACTAGGAGTATATTGAAAACTCTTCACAAACAATATAGGACATGTGAATATCATCTTCAGTACACAGGTGCATCACACCCTGTGCCAAAAGCATTCCCTGCTGCATTGCACCCCCTGTAGCAGTACACTCCATGCTCAGGAGCAGCTTGCTTGTATAAGTACACTCCATGCTCAGGAGCAGCCCCCCTGCAGCAGTGCACTCCATGCTCAGGGGCAGCCCCCTTTTAGTAGTGCACTCCATGCTCAGTAACAGACCCCCTGCAGCAGTACACTCCAAGCTCAGGAGCAGCCCTCCCCTCTGTAATAGTGCACTGCATGCTCAGGAGCAGCCCCCAGTAGCAGTGCACTCCATGCTCAGGAGCAGCCCCCAGTAGCAGTGCACTCCATGCTCAGGAGCAGCCCCCCCCCCCGTGGCAGTGCACTCCCATGCTCAGGAGCAGCCCCCCCCCCCCTGGCAGTGCACTCCCATGCTCAGGAGCAGCCCCCCCCCCCCCCCCGTGGCAGTGCACTCCCATGCTCAGGAGCAGCCCCCCCCCCCCGTGGCAGTGCACTCCCATGCTCAGGAGCAGCCCCCCCGTGGCAGTGCACTCCCATGCTCAGGAGCAGCCCCCCCGTGGCAGTGCACTCCCATGCTCAGGAGCAGCCCCCCCCCTGTGGCAGTGCACTCCCATGCTCAGGAGCAGCCCCCCCCCCGTGGCAGTGCACTCCCATGTTCAGGAGCAGCCCCCCCCCCGTGGCAGTGCACTCCCATGCTCAGGAGCAGCCCCCCCCCCCGTGGCAGTGCACTCCCATGCTCAGGAGCAGCCCCCCCCCCGTGGCAGTGCACTCCCATGCTCAGGAGCAGCCCCCCCCCCGTGGCAGTGCACTCCCATGCTCAGGAGCAGCCCCCCCCGTGGCAGTGCACTCCCATGCTCAGGAGCAGCCCCCCCCCCGTGGCAGTGCACTCCCATGCTCAGGAGCAGCCCCCCCCCCGTGGCAGTGCACTCCTATGCTCAGGAGCAGCCCCCCCCCCCCCGTGGCAGTGCACTCCCATGCTCAGGAGCAGCCCCCCCCCCCCGTGGCAGTGCACTCCCATGCTCAGGAGCAGCCCCCCCCCCCCCCCCCCGTGGCAGTGCACTCCCATGCTCAGGAGCAGCCCCCCTGTGGCAGTGCACTCCCATGCTCAGGAGCAGCCCCCCTGTGGCAGTGCACTCCCATGCTCAGGAGCAGACCCCCTGTGGCAGTGCACTCCCATGCTCAGGAGCAGACCCCCTGTGGCAGTGCACTCCCATGCTCAGGAGCAGACCCCCTGTGGCAGTGCACTCCCATGCTCAGGAGCAGACCCCCTGTGGCAGTGCACTCCCATGCTCAGGAGCAGACCCCCTGTGGCAGTGCACTCCCATGCTCAGGAGCAGACCCCCTGTGGCAGTGCACTCCCATGCTCAGGAGCAGACCCCCTGTGGCAGTGCACTCCCATGCTCAGGAGCAGACCCCCTGTGGCAGTGCACTCCCATGCTCAGGAGCAGACCCCCTGTGGCAGTGCACTCCCATGCTCAGGAGCAGACACCCTGTGGCAGTGCACTCCCATGCTCAGGAGCAGACCCCCTGTGGCAGTGCACTCCCATGCTCAGGAGCAGACCCCCTGTGGCAGTGCACTCCATGCTCAGGTGCAGCCCCCCTGTGGCAGTGCACTTCATGCTCAGGAGCAGCCCCCCCTGTGGCAGTGCACTCCATGCTCAGTAGCAGCCCCCCCTGTGGCAGTGCACTCCATGCTCAGTAGCAGCCCCCCTGTAGCAGTGCACTCCATGCTCAGTAGCAGCCCCCCTGTAGCTATGCACTCCATGCTCAGGAGCAGCCCCTCTGTGGCAGTGCACCCCATGCTCAGGAGCAGCCCCCCTGTGGCAGTGCACTCCATGCTCAGGTGCAGCCCCCCTGTGGCAGTGCACTCCATGCTCAGGAGCAGCCCCCCTGTGGCAGTGCACTCCATGCTCAGGAGCAGCCCCCCTGTGGCAGTGCACTCCATGCTCAGGAGCAGCCCCCCTGTGGCAGTGCACTCCATGCTCAGGAGCAGCCCCCCTGTGGCAGTGCACTCCATGCTCAGGAGCAGCCCCCCCTGTGGCAGTGCACTCCATGCTCAGGAGCAGCCCCCCCTGTGGCAGTGCACTCCATGCTCAGGAGCAGCCCCCCCTGTGGCAGTGCACTCCATGCTCAGTAACAGCCCCCCTGTAGCAGTGCACTCCATGCTCAGTAACAGCCCCCCTGTAGCAGTGCACTCCATGCTCAGGAGCAGCCCCCTGTGGCTATGCACTCCATGCTCAGGAGCAGACCCCCTATTCTGGAGTGCTATACTACTTGTAGACATGGGCTGGGTGAGGCCTCCCTGCACATATATACTCACAGACAGCACGCTCATCCGGAGCGGAGGCTCCAGCACACACGCCATCTTGGTCATCCCGTCTGCATTCGCACTTTCCCCACAAACGCTTCTATATATACCGCTAGGAGCTACCCAGCGTTAGACATCGAAATAGCAAAAATATAAGTTACAATTAATCTGATTTTTTTTCCTAGGTAAGACCGGTATTGTGAAAGCCAGGCTTCAGCGCGCCATGTGTGGAAAGTGCGGATGGGAAAGCGGAGCAGATTTGCATGGAGTGACAGCTGTCCCCGGAGTGGGCAGTGCGCGACTGTTGGGCGTAGCCATGTGTGTTTACATCCCTAGGTACATGCAGGACGTCTACACTCACTGCTGACTGCTGGTCTTTCTCTTCTAATGGTCCTCCTTTTCACCTGCTGCATAGATTTCTATAGATATACATGTATTTATCTACAATGCAAGTGGCTGTAAGGTGCTAAACTATTTCCAGTCTCTAAATTATTGCCTTGCCAAACTCCACTCCAAATGCTTGTATGGCAGAAACGCGATGGAAGGAAGTGATTTGATCATGCAGATTCTTCACTCATTCCTAATGGTGTGTCTGGCAAAAGGAGTGTTGACGGTGTGACTGAAACTATGGTGGGGCTTTCACAAAAAAACTGTTCTGCCTCTGCTTGAAAAGTTTTGTGTGCATACATGGGTATATAGTAATGGTTCTACTGTGAGGCTGCAGGGCATGGTTTGATGCAAAGGGGGATAGAACATATCTCCAATCAGTAAGTATAGGAAACTGAGCGCCTGGGTGCTCTTATGTTAAATAATTATATTAAACGAACCTCCCCCTAAGGCCCCATACACACCTGCAAGCGTTTTTGTTCGCTGTTTTTTCCCCCCTCCTGGCGCTTCACTTTTTGTAAAAAGCACTTTTCGAAGCGCTTTTTCAGAGCGGTTTTG
Source organism: Hyperolius riggenbachi (assembly GCF_040937935.1). Lineage (NCBI taxonomy): Eukaryota > Metazoa > Chordata > Amphibia > Anura > Hyperoliidae > Hyperolius > Hyperolius riggenbachi. The sequence goes on from NC_090652.1 coordinate 218,690,340, forward strand.
TAATTCACTCCCTGACACGAGTCAGGAAGTGAACTCTTTGACCCGGAAAAGAATAAATACAATGTATTTATTCTTAAAAACGCTCACGCAATTGCTGCACCAAGCGAATTTTTTGAGTGCTTTGTGTTTTTCCTATACCTTCCATTATAGCAAAAACGCCTCAAAAATGGTACAGGCAACGCTTTGCTGAGTGGATCGGAAACGAACCTCTCAGCTATGAACTCTCATACGGAATCATTGCAGAAGCGCTTTGTGGGCGATTTTGAAAATCGCCAGCGCTTGAAAAAAGACGGAAAACGCCCCTAGTGTGAACGGGCCCTAAAGGAGGTTTGTAAATGGTTTGGGCTTTTGGTGGTGCAGTATGCTGCTCTGTAGTCCCCATTTATGTGGTGGCCTCCAATCTTCTTTTTTTTCCAGGGGCGCCTCTAGCCATTTTGTCACTCGAGGCAAGAAAACCTGTGCCACAACCCATCCCCCCCCCCCCCATGAAAATAATTGTAATCGCGCAATGTTTCACCATAAAATAATCGTAAAGTGGCAATGTTTCCCCATAAAATAGTTGTAACGCGGCAATCTTTCACCAGAAAATAATCGAAATGCAGAAATGTTTTGCCAGAAAATAATCGTAATATGGCAATCTTTCACCAGAAAATAATCGTAATGCAGCAGTGTTTCATCAGAATATAATTGTAATGTGGGCAGCGTTTCACTACAAAATAATGTACACCTGTAAAAAAAAAAAAAAGCATTTACTCACCTGCAGAAAACTCTTCTTCCGGCGCGCAGCTCCCCCAATGATCCTCCTGCCTGCAGCCAGACGCTGTGAAAGTCCCGCGCTGACAGGTAGAGAGCAGGGCTACGGAAAGATGGTGCCTGAAGCCCTGTACTGGAGACACATAGGGCCTGATTCATAAAGCGGTGCTGAGGGCTCGTTTCCACTAGTGCGGCGTGCGTCTCGTAGACGCACGCCGGCACTGAGCGGGTGGGCGGGATCGCAGGCGAATCCCTTGAGCCGTGCCATGCACGGCTATGGGAACCGCAGCCTCCGCCGCGAATTCTGTAGGGGGTTCCGGCCGAATCGCTACTGCAAGCGCTTCGGCCGGCGGCGCAGTTATCCCCTATGGCAGAGTTTCCCTGCCCAATTTGCCTGCGGGGAAACTGCGGATTCGCGGCCGTTACCGCGAGAGTGGACACGGCCCCTAACAGTTAGCACGCTGGTGAAAAGCCCTTTATCACGCCTAAACTCAGTTTAGGCATGATAAGTTGAGGTGTGATAAGTTTAGGCGTGATAAGTTTAGGCATGATAAGTTTAAGGTTGGTGGAAGGTAGCAAAGATGAGACTCCAGCACTCTCAAGACTACAGCAGGGGACTGGACTCGACTCCTGGCATTGGACTGTGGCAATGTAATTCCCTTGGAAAACGCGTGCACGGGCTATATAGCAGCAGGCAAACTTGTGTGGAGGAGAGAGATGAGATAGAGCCAGCACTGCAATTCGGGTTATTTATTCAATCAATAAAAGCAGAAGCACTTACAGTCAGCAAGGTCGGATGCAAAGCGGAAAGGTGGGCGCCAGGTCTATGTCCCCCTGCGGACGTCCGTTTCGCGCCGCTGGCGCTTGTTCACCGCAATGGGGAGAGTTGGGGGCGGGCCGCATCAGCGTGGGTTACATACCCACGTAACGGCGGCACTTCCGCCTACGTCAGCCTGCCACGCCCCCGGTTTCTAGAGCAACCAATGACGCCCACCTCCTCCGCGAAGAGGACGGAGTGCGTCCTTGTAACTAGGCAATGGAGGACCTGCGCAGCGGCGCCACCCACCGTACCAATGAGAGCCCAGCTCAGGTGCCGCAATGTAAACAAAGCACGGAGGCGTACAAACGTAGCGTCCAAGCGTGCAAAGATAAACTTACTGTATTAGAAGCGTAAAGGCAGAAGAGCACGGGCAGTCACAGGACGGTCAGAGGCACCGGCGCGCGAAGACCCCACTCCAATACAGCTGCACATAAAAACCAACTGAAGTTTAAGCTAAAGGAAGAGAGGGAGGGGAGGGAAAGGTGTTAATGAGGTGGAAATACAAAAGAGGGGGGGATAGGGGGGGAAGGTGGGGGGGGGCGAGGAGAAGACATGCGAAAGAGCCAGAAGGAGGCAGGGAGAAAGGGAGAGGAATACATATGTGAGGAGCGCAGGATACGTAATAAGGCCCAGAACGGTCCCCAAAAAAGGAGAGAATGCAGGGTGAAAAGAGTCAGCTGAAAGCCTGTGGAGGCAGAGGACCCAGCGACCCAGGAACCTAGACATCCCAAAGGATGCAGGTATACAATCTCACATACATCCTGTTAAAGCAGGTAAAGAGGTGGGCGTGGGCAGGGGACACAGAGATCACTGAAAGATTACTTCTCCAAGAAGCAGGCTAACTCATTTTTATCATTGAACCCAAGCGGTCCAAGGGCATTGGTTCGTATGATCCATCTGGCCTCATGCTGTAGCAGGGTGCGTTCTCTGTCACCACCTCTAGTTGTAAAAGATATGGTTTCTAAAGCAAAGAATCTCAAACAGTCAGGATCTCTATTGTGGCACTGGGCCATGTGCTCTATCAACCTCGTATGTTTGTCCTTAGACTTTAGTGAGCGAAAGTGTTCCTTAATCCTGATCTGCAATTCTCTGGTGGTTTGGCCAATATAAAATCTCTTACAGGGGCATAGAAGACAATAGACTACAAATTTAGATCTACATGACAGAACGTCCTTGATCCTGACCGGTATACCTCCCAGAGTCTGCGATCCGTGTTTAAGGATCTGGTTGCAGATGCCACATGTGCCGCAACGATAGTTGCCTGGCTGTTTAAGGGTATTCAGCCAGTTGGCTGATTGCGATCCCTTATATTCACTGCTGGTCAGCACATCGCCTAAAGTTGGGGCTCTCCTAAAGGTTACTAAAGGGGGCATTGAAGTGACGTCGGTGAGGAGTGGATCTCCTTGTAAGACGTGCCAATTTTTACGGATAATGTCTTTGATAGCATTCGCCATTGGCGAATATTCGAATGCAAACACCTGTCTGGTGTTGGTGCCCGACTGGTTCCTAGGGGTCCCATATTGGCGTCTTCTCCTAATTAGCTCGCTCCTGGGTCTCTTAAAAGCTCTATCTTTCGCTTGCTCAAGTAGTAAAGGGTCATAGCCTCTAAATTGTAGGCCCAGTGCACACCAAAACCGCTAGCAGATCGGCAAAACGCTAGCGGTTTTTGTAGCGTTTTTTCTCGCGTTTAGAGAGAAAACGCTAGCGTTTTGTAAAATAAGTGTTGCGTTCGGTTAGCGTTTGCGTTTTGCGTTTTTTACTTTAAAGTGGTTGAAATAGCTTAAACAAAGGGTGAAAAGTGTTATATTGATGATGTATGTGTTCTGAGTTAAGTAATCAAGCAGTAATTAAGGTCAATTGAACAATATAAAAAGGGTGTTTCCCTTCACAGTCTTGTGGGTTTGTTGAGGAGTATCTAGAGAGGTTTTTGGAGAGTAGAGTGGTTGGTTTGCTGAGAATGTATCCTGATCTGATTTTGTTATTTGCTGTAGCAGCATATATAAGGGGCAGACCAAGGGCCCGGAGATTCTGGGTCCATCCTATGCTGCAGGTGCGGCATAGGAAGGGGCAGTTTTGGATTCTCTACAGTGATTTGAGGCGTCATCCTGAGAAATTTTTTGGCTACACCCGGATGTCTATTGCCAGGTAAATGTTCATCATGTTATGTACATATCTAACAATCTGTGTTAAGAATATATGTATAATATATACCTTGAAATGTGTTGTATGCTTCATAGCAAACTTAGTTTTGCATCACATCATGTTACAAAATGCTGCCTAAACATAGATCTCTACATTTCTTGTGGTGTTTACATTAAACCAGGTGCCTGATATTCCTGCTAATTGAGTATTTGGGATCATTGTCGCAACAGCCCCTGAAGAAGCTTGCCATTCAGGTGGTCATAGTCAAGGCACAGTCTATTATTGTTAGAGTTGTGTTAATCAGACACTACTGCAGTCAAGAAAATGTTGAGGACAGTTGAGTAACAGGTATATTTAAACCAGCAACATACACCTCCCTAGAAGTTGTTTTTCACTTATATTAGCATGCTGAAAGGAGGTGTTTGATGTCAATTGATCATGCAGTATTCAACATGTTAGACACAGTAATGAAAACCTTATATGGTGCAATGGTTTATTTCTCACACCTTTCTAAAGTAACAATGCCGCTTTATTTTTTACAACAAAGTATTTGTTTGAAAATGGCAGACATCCACATGTATGAATATATAATCGCATCAATTTTGAAATTGAAATCAAGATTGCCATACCAACTGCAATTTACATTGTCAACCTATCGTTCTCGTTTCACAGTTTTGATACACTGTTGGAGAAGTTGAGGGATGGTCTTAAACGCAAAGATACAAATTATAGAAGAGCTATTTCGCCAACTGAAAGACTCCTCATAACATTGAGGTAAACATTATTAATCAACATTTTAACATAAAACATTCTTTTTTCTCTAGCTGAAATTACTAGCAATCTTGTTGGAATAGAAATTCGGTCATTGTATTATCAGCATTGAACGATGGTGGTGTACTGTCAGAGCTGCTTTGTGAGGTGTTTTGAAAGTTCAAATCAGTGTACACTGGATTTTCATGTGACAATGATGAAGTATGATAGCTATGAGGTGGCTCATTACGTACAGGGGGTGGCATGGGGAAATGACCATGGCGACCATGTCGGATGTTTGGCCTATGCATAGCAGGGTAAGTAGGTGGCTCATACATAGGATGAGTATGGTAACGTTGTTGTTGGTATTGAGGGTAGTGATGTTGAGGGCCAGACATGCGTGGTTGAGAAATGAAATGGTGACTACCTTCTGATGGCAGTCTGTCAGTTTGTAAATAAGTGTCCAGGGCATTTGAGATAGCAAGCCTGGCTGCCCATTGCTTGTCTTCAGGAACTTTTTGCAGAAAAGGCACTAAACTTAAAAGATATTGTGTGCATGGATCTTTAATTTTGCTACTTCTTCCTCTCTTTTATCCATGTGATCAACCGCCTTTTCTATCGAACTAATTAGCTTCTCATCATACTCTGCCCTGCTTATACCTCTCCCCATTCTCCTTCCTTGTGTAGATGCCCTGAACCCTCTATGTGTCACATTGGTGCGTGTCCTGGTAGATGGGGACCTGTTTTGTGTGTCTTGTGGTGGAGTAGATGCACTCTCATCCTGTGTTGCTGTCTCTTGGTCCTGGGAACAGACATCTTGTGTATCAAGGTCACTGTCTGTTTGTGCCAACACTTCTGCATCTTCCTCTGGTGGGTCTGGTGGTAAGCTATCTTCAGTTCTTAAAATAAAAATATAAAAAGATATACTAAGCATATATTTAATCATGGTATAGCAATAGGCTCACATTTGCGCTATACTTACGTAGGATCAGTGGCGGCTCCAGGAATTTTTTTTAGGAAGTGCTAAGCAGGTGCTGGACCAATTTCCGGGGGAGCTGACAAAAAATGGGTGTGGCTACAACCTGCGAGCCGCGGCGAAAAAATGGGCGTGGTCATGACCGGATGAGGGCGGGGCTAACTGTAATTTAAAGTGAACCCAGGGTGAGAGTGATATGGTGGCTGCCATATTTATTTCCTTTTAAACAATTCTAGTTGCCTGGCAGCCCTGCTGATCTATTTGGCTGTAGTAGTGAACTGAATTACACCAGAAACAAGCATGCAGCTAATCTTGTCAGCTCTGACAATATTGTCAGAAACCCCTGACCTGCTGCATGCTTGTTTAGGGTCTATGGTTGAAAGAATTAGAGGCAGAGGACCAACACGGCAGCCAGGCAGCTGGTATTACTTAAAAGGAGATAAATATGGCAGCCTCAATATTATTCTCACCTCGGGTTCCCTTTAAAAGTGCAACGCAAAGACAGAGGGCCCAAGTATTGGTGCCCCTTTCCCCAGAAAATTCACATAATTGTGCATGTTTTCTCAAGAAAATAGACGTAATGTGCGCAGATTTGAATAAAAAACATGTTCAATAACCCCAATATGCACAATCAGTAGCAGATATGGCCCCAATATGCACAATCGGTAGCAGATATGGCCCCAGTATGCACAATCGGTAGCAGATATGGCCCCAGTATGCACAATCGGTAGCAGATATGGCCCCAATATGCACAATCGGTAGCAGATATGACCCCAATATGCACAATCGGTAGCAGATATGACCCCAATATGCACAATCGGCAGCAGATATGACCCCAATATGCACAATCGGCAGCAGATATGACACCAATATGCACAATCGGTAGCAGAAATGACCCCAATATGCACAATCCATAGCAGAAATGACCCCAATATGCACAATCCGCAGCAGATATGACCCCAATATGCACAATCCGCAGCAGATATGACCCCAATATGCACAATCCGCAGCAGATATGACCCCAATATGCACAATCCGCAGCAGATATGACCCCAATATGCACAATCGGTAGCAGATATGACCCCAGTATGCACAATCGGTAGCAGAAATAACCCCAATATGCACAATCGGTAGCAGAAATAACCCCAATATGCACAATCGGCAGCAGAAATGACCCCAATATGCACAATCGGCAGCAGATATGACCCCAATATGCACAATCGGCAGCAGATATGACCCCAATATGCACAATCGGCAGCAGATATGACCCCAATATGCACAATCGGTAGCAGATATGACCCCAATATGCACAATTGGTAGCAGATATGACCCCAATATGCACAATCGGTAGCAGATATGACCCCAATATGCACAATCGGTAGCAGATCTGACCCCAATATGCACAATCGGTAGCAGAAATGACCCCAATATGCACAATCCGTAGCAGATATGACCCCAATATGCACAATCCGTAGCAGATATGACCCCAATATGCACAATCCGTAGCAGATATGACCCCAATATGCACAATCCGTAGCAGATATGACCCCAATATGCACAATCCAGAGCAGATATGACCCCAATATGCACAATCCAGAGCAGATATGACCCCAATATGCACAATCCGTAGCAGATATGACCCCAATATGCACAATCCGTAGCAGAAATGACCCCAATATGCACAATCAGCACCACCTGAAAAAGAAAAGAAAAACTCATTTACTCACCTACAGCCAGAAGACCTTCTTTCCCGACCACTGGCACGACCTCCTTGTGGCGCGAAGCGCCCGCGCGCCTACGATCCTCTTCCTTCCCGACGTCACGACGAGACTTCCTGCTTGCATGCTGAGAGCAGGGCTACAGGAAAATGGCCGACCGAAGTCTGCAGAACAGGGCTTCGGGCGGCCATCTTACCGTAGCCCTGCCTGCTGCTCCGTGCTGCCGCTGTGTGAACTGACTTGGCGTCTTTTAGACGCCTGAAGTCAGTTCACTCCAGCTGGTGCTTTGGGGGTGCTTGGACAATTCTAGGGGGTGCTCGAGCACCCCCAAGCACCCCCCTGGCGCCGCCCCTGCGTAGGATAATCATGATGTGGTCTGAGGAATTCTAAGATGGATGTGAATTTGTATTTCACCCGTTGTGAGCTGCCAGAACCACTTTTGGATTCCTGAAACTGTTTTTCCAACTCTTTCCGATAACTATCACGTACCGACTTCCATCTTCTACGAAGAACAGCAACTAAAAAACATAATTTAACATATTTTTTTTATTTACAGATTCTTGGCTACAGGACAATCGTATGCAGCACTGCATTATCAATATAGGATGGGAAGAAGTACTATTCGTTATCTGGTTTTGGACACCTGCACTTTACTTTGGAATGTGCTTCAGCCAGACTTTATGCCCACACCTGATTCTGCTATGTGGGAGTCAAACATTCAGATGTTTTGGGACAAACACCGGTTTCCTAACTGCCTAGGAGCAGTGGATGGCAAACATGTCAGAGTGGTCATGCCTGCCCGCAGTGGCAGTGTTTATTACAATTACAAAAAATACTTCTCACTTGTGTTAATGGCTGTGGCTGATCCAGAATACAAATTTATATATGTGGATGTGGGTAGTTATGGTAGTTCTCATGACTCAGCTATATTTCGCCATAGTCGCTTTGGAATTAAACTTCAAGCTGGCACTTTGAATATGCCTGCAGCACGACCCTGGCCTGGCACACAAGAACCAAATTACCCATGTGTGTTTGTGGGTGATGAGGCTTTTGCCCTTTCTGACCATGTCATGCGCCCCTATGCTCAAAGACATTTGACTGAAAGCAAAATGAGATTCAACCACCACCTCACACAAGCAAGGCAGGTGGTTGAATGTGCCTTTGGGATTCTGAACAGTAAGTGGCGCCTTTTCCACACAGCCATAAAAATGCAGCCTAAATATGCTATAACAGTTATTAAAGCCACCTGCATACTGCACAATTATGTCCGAACCTTAGATGGGGTACAGGTGGAAGAAGATATTCCACCAACTGTACTACCACCTGTTGCTGCTGCTACATTACGTGGATCTTATACGGCACTGCAAATTAGAGACAGACTAGCTGAATATTTTGGGACCTAAGTTTATGATTCTCCCATTTCTAATCTAAACACTTGTACATTATGTGAATAAAAATCTAATTCTGTATCATAAAAAAATGCCTGCAAATACTGTGCTTATATTCAATAACATATACTAACTGAATCCAGCATCATCTACATTTAGGCACACACATCCACCTAGCCATGATAAGTGAACACACAAATCAGCACAGATATAATGATGATATATATCATTAAACCAATGTTGTGCAGGGGAAGGGGCTACAATACCTAAAGTAATGCAAGGAATATAAAAAATGACATTGATAACAAATGCTATATAAAAATACATGACACTTACTTTTTGCTTCTTTGGCCTGTGGTGAAAGTTTATCCCAGGTGCTCTGCAGAAAATCTTTGGCTATACGACTCCAATAAATATTGCCTCGCCCAACCTCTTTATAACCAGGTAAACTTTTATCATACATTTCTGGTATATTTTGTATTTTTATGATTAAGGCTTCTGTATCAAACCACTTCTGTGCCATCTTCCTTGCTGTAAAGCCTCGCCCAGATCCAACAGCTCACAAACAGGAAGTCCACTTTGACCTGGAAAAAAACATCTCCCTCAAGAAAACGCAGGCCAAACCGCTTGTTGTAGCGTTTCCTAAAGCCGTTTGCGTTTTCCTATACTTTACATTGAGGACGAAACGCTTCCGAAAACCGCAAACGCGCAGCAGGAGGCGCGTTTGCGGCTTGGCAAAAACCGCAAACCGCCGGTGTGCACCATCCCATTGCAATACATTAGACAAGCGTTTTTAGAGGCGGATGCGGCCGGCGGATCGCTCCAAAAACCGCTCGGTGTGCACTGGGCCGTAGTCGTAACTGTAATTCTCCTGCCTGTTCAAGGTATTTGGAGTCCTCGCTGTTGTTTCTTCGGAGCCGCAAGAATTGTCCATAGGGGATTGATTTCGTCACCCAAGGCGGGTGGAAACTCCCTCCGTGCAAGATTGAATTAGTGGCCGTGTTCTTTCGATAACCTCTTGTCACTAGATGGTCATCCTGTATCACAATTTCAAGGTCAAGAAAGTTAATTTGGCTTGTGCTTAACTCTGATGTAAATTTCATGTTGACCTGGTTGAGGTTGAGATAATCCATAAAAGAGGAGAACTCCTGTTCAGTACCCGACCAGAACACCAGGACGTCGTCCACGTACCTCGACCACCTCCGCAGGCACCCGCGGAAAGGGTTGGCACTGCCATGCACGCAAATCTCCTCCCAGCGAGCCAGGAAGAGGTTTGCATACGTGCAGGCCACCGTCGTTCCCATAGCGGTGCCTGACACCTGCTGGTACCACTTCTCCTTAAACAAGAAGAAGTTGTGGGTGAGTACAAATCGTAGACATTCGCAGATGTAATCGCAGTAGTCATCCGTCCGTGTGCCGCGTTTAAGAAACGATTCGACGGCCGCAATGCCGTCTTCGTGTGGTATTCGACTGTATAGGCTGACCACATCGATAGTGGCCAGCCTATCCCCTGTACACCAATCGACGTGCCCGACGCCGTCCAGCACATCTATGGTGTCAGCAAGGTGCGATGGCACCAAAGTCAAAAGTGGTCTAAGGAGGTGGTCGAGGTACTTTGACAGCCTCTCGGTAATCGAACCGATACCGGAGACTATCGGGCGTCCCGGTGGTCTGGTCCTGGACTTATGGATCTTGGGTAACATATACCACACAGGAAATCTGGGATGTTCTGCTAACAGCTGTTCCCCCATGTTCTTGGTTAGAAAGCCTAGTTCCACTCCCTTACGTAGCAAGGATCGTAATGCAGATCGATATCTCCAAGTTGGATTGCTTGTCAAAGGTTGGTAAGTTGAGGTATCCAATAATTGGCTCATTGCTTCTTCTTCGTATTGGGTTTTGGTCATAAGGACGAGATTCCCTCCCTTATCTGCTTGTTTTAGGATTAAATTGTCCCTTGTTCTCAACCATGGAGAGCCGTTACGTGGGTATGTAACCCACGCTGATGCAGCCCGCCCCCAACTCTCCCCATTGCGGTGAACAAGCGCCAGCGGCGCGAAACAGACGTCCGCAGGGGGACATAGACCTGGCGCCCACCTTTCCGCTTTGCATCCGACCTTGCTGACTGTAAGTGCTTCTGCTTTTATTGATTGAATAAATAACCCGAATTGCAGTGCTGGCTCCATCTCATCTCTCTCCTCCACACATGATAAGTTTAAGCACCAACTGGGTTAGCACCGCAGTGCACAGCTGATCAAAAGTTTTGCGCTAGCAAAGTCTGGTGCACTTCGCATAGAGTTTAATGGCGCTGCTTTGCGTGCGGGACTTTGCGCCCGATCTAAACTTATCACGCCTAAACTGGCTTTTCACCAGCGTGGTGCAATGGTTAACACGCCTAAAGTCTCTAACTGGGTTAGCACCGCTTTGTGAATCGAGCCCAAAGTATCCAGTGCAGGGCTTCAGATGCTATCTTCCTGTAGACCTCCTCTGCCTGCCGGAAGACTCCGCAGGCTGAGGTGGGCTGCAGGGAGTGAACTGGCGCAACGTCTAATAGACACTGCAAGCTAGTTCTCCATGAGGGGGTCTCACAATCTGGCGGGGGGGTGCACAGTCCCTCAACTCCTAGGAGTGTGTAAGGGGCTAAAGGTGCGTACACACATGCGACTATAGTCGTTTGAAACGATCGTTCCCCGATCATTTCAAACGACGAACGTTTGAAAAAAAGCAGCCAACGACCATGAAGTCTAACGACGGACGAGCTAAATCGTTCAAAATGAATGATCTAGCTTGGCGGATTTTTCTCAACGACGATCGTTTGCAAAAGTAGTACATCGTTGGAAACGATCGTTCGTACTAGGCTTGACATGCGCATTTCACTATTTCTCCATGGAACTTTTCAATTTTATGCGCAAGCGCAATCGTTGCTTTATTTGTTGTAAGTTCGTTTTAACAATCAGATCGTTACACACCTTTTACAACTAACTTTACTTAGGTCGTTCTTTCTTCAATTAAAAGTTCGTTCCTCGTTCATAACGAACGATCGTTGTCGCATGTGTGTACGTAGTATTAGAAGGTCCAAAAAGTCCTCTTACTAAAATGCTACGCAAAACAGAAATTTGCCTTCTTAAAACAGAAGGCATTTGAGATTATTCAGGTTTAAGTAAGCATCATTGCTGAATATGCTATGCAAATCATTCCTTTGCTGTCCCTGAATTCTGGAGGCATGTTTTGGCTTTCAAGGACAATAAAGGGGCAAGTTGCATATTCAGCAATGATGCATTGTGGGAGACCTCCCATGCTCACTCCAACCTGAATAATTGCAAATACCTTATGTTTTAAGAAGGCAAATTTCAGTTTTGTCATATATTGGATATGGGAATCGAGTCTGAGTAAGGCTTCATAACCAAAAGCTTACTCCTTTTCTTCTAAGTTAGCCAATAAATGGTATAATCCTGATTCAAAACGTTTGTCTTTTAATACATTGAAGATTGCCCAGCAAGCTCATGGTGAACCAGAACTAGAAGTGTAAGAGATCAAAAACTAAAATGCTAAAAGCATCACTGCTGAATATGTAAAAATTGCTTCTTTGTTGCCCCTGATAGCTAAACACACCTCCAGAACCACTGGAATGCAATGATGTGTCAGCTTGTTAATATTACAGAGCCATACCAATCCAACATGCATAAAGACTGTTTCAGGCCCAGTGCACACCAAAAACCTCTAGCAGATCTGCAAAACGCTAGAGGTTTTTGGAGCAGATTTCAGAGCGATTCTAGGCATGTTTAGGCCCCATTCACACTAGAGCATTTTGCCGCGATTTCAGCAAAACGCTCAACGCTAGCGCTTTTTAAAAGAGCTAGTGTAATGTTACCCTATGGGCCTGTTCTTACTTGGGCGATTTGCGCAAATTGCCCAAAAACACAAAAGTGTAGCCTGCACCATTTTCAGGCGATTTCCAGGCAATCGCGTTTCAGTGCTATAGAAGCGCGATCGCAGCAAAATTGTCACAGTGTTCAGTGATTTTTCCGCGCGAAATCGCGGAAAAATCACTCCTGCAAAACGCCGGCAAAAAACGCCAGCATTTTAAAAACGCAGGTGTGAATAGAGCCTTACAGACATTTTCTAAACATGCCTAGCGTTTTTGTGTAGCAGATTACAAATATTGTTACAGTAAAGGCTATTACTGAACAACTTCTGTAACAAAAACGCCTGGAAAACCGCTCTGATCTAGTGTTTTTCAGAGCGGTTTGAGCTTTTCCTATACTTTACATTGAGGCAAAAACGCATCTGCAAACCGCAAAAGTGATGCAGGACCCACGTTTGCGGTTTGCTAAAAACCTCAAACCGCTGGTGTGCACCATCCCATTGAAATATATTAACCAAACGTTTTCACAGGCAGAAGCGGATTGCTAAACGTTTCAAAAACCGCTCGGTGTGCACCAGGCCTTACTGATTGATCCTCATCAGTGCATACCATGGATTAATATGGGTCTATTGGGTACGACTTGAAACACATATTCAGCAGTGATGCACCTCAGAGCTCACTCCAACCTGAATAATCGCAAATACCTTCTGTTTTAAGAAGATAAACTTCTGTTTTGCTAGTGGACCTGAACTCAGAACGTCCTCTCTGCTCTAAAAGATACGCAACAGCATAATAACCTTGAGGGCTGGAACCCACAACAACGCTTTTCAGAGCATTTAGGGAATGCTAGCGATTTCCAAAAACGCTCAGCTAATGTTAACAGATGTGCCAACTTCCACTGGAGCTTTTGCGATTCCCAAAATCGGAAAGCGCAGGACATGCAGCATTTTGTTAGCGTTAGTGCTTCAATGTAAAGTATATAATCACTGGCGTAATCGCTCATCAAAACTTGCACGGAGCGATTTTGCTAGCGTTTTAAAGTTAATGTACACTGTAACAAAATAAAAAATAAATTAAAGGACCAATCAGACTTTAAAACGCTAATCGCTACACAACTGCTGGAAAATTGTTTACACTTTCTAAAATCGCTCCCTAAAACGTTCATGAAATCGCTTACAAACTGCTCATACAAAACGCTTGTGATTAGCGGTAGCGTTTTGTAGTGGGTTTCAGGCGTTAAACAAAAACATTTCTTAGTTACAGCCGATACAAATCCTAAAATAAATCTACACTGTTTTTACTTAAAGGGAAGGTTCAGGGTGGCTCTTAAAAAAATAAAAATGCGCATCCACTTACCTGGGGCTTCCTCCAGCCGTGGGCAGCCAGGACGTGCCCTCGGCACCGCTCCGCAGGCTCCCGGTCCCCTCTGGTGGCCGACCTGGCCAGGCCGGCTGCCAGGTCGGGCTCTTCTGCGTTTCAAAATGCGCCTCACGGGGGCGCGCTGACGTCATCGGACGTCCTCCGGGCTGTACTGCGCAGGCGCAGTAGTTCTGCGCCTGCGCAGTACAGCCCGGAGGACGTCCGATGACTTCAGCGCGCCCCCGTGAGGCGCATTTTGAAACGCAGAAAAGCCCAACCTGGCAGCCGGCCTGGCAAGGTCGGGTCGGCCACCGGAGGGGACTGGGAGCCTGCGGAGCGGCGCCGAGGGCACGTCCTGGCTGCCCAAGGCTGGAGGAAGCCCCAGGTAAGTGGATGGGCATTTTTATTTTTTTAAGAGCCACCCTGAACCTTCCCTTTAAAGATTCATGGAAGCAGACATATTGTTTACAGCCTGTGCTTTCAAATGGCATACATATGAATTGGCCGTCGGGAGACTTGGGGGCAGGACATAGCCAGTATATGGCTTATCCTGCTGCTGAACAAGTTCCCAGCGGCATAATTACTATTCCCCCCTCCACGTCCACATGGATAGTGGGGAATGATAGAATTCGGTCTCCAGCTATTGCTAGAGGCCGAATTACAGTGTTTTAAGAGCAACTTCAGCTCCGTCTTCTGACGGCACTGAAGTTATTTACAGAGCGCTGTCTATGGTGGCGCCGGGCTGCGCCCAAATCTCCTGCGCTCTTATTACAGCGCTTGTTTCAAATGAGCTTATCTGCCATGGCAGTGACACAGGGGAGAGATCAAATTACAACTTGTGGTAAGACGCAAATGAGGGGGAATTAAACAAGCTAAACTCTGTAAATACATAAAGGCTGAATCTGTCCTGTGCAAGCATTCAGATCCACTTCAATATTAAAGCCAGTGTAATAACAGCTGCAGATCCGTTATTCCCCACAAGGTGGAGCTTCGACTTATACCAGGCAGATAGCACAGGTGGGAAGCTAAAGCGACAGGTAGAGGAGGGGAATCATTGCTGAGACTGACAGCACAACTGGTAAAGTAAAAGGTTAGCATCACCTGCACAGTATGTCTAGTGCATACATTTTAAATCGGCGACGGTAGACTTGGGCGCAGGATACAGCGGTATATGGCTGATCCTGCTTCTGCACAAGTCCGGGCCGTATTAATTACTATTCCCCCTCCAGGCCGCCATGGATGGTGGGGAATGATATAATTCGGCTTCCAGCGATTGCTGGAGGCTGAATTATTGTGTTTTTTAATCAACTTCGGCTCCGTCTTCTGACGGCGCTGACGTTACTCACTGAGCGCCGCTATAGACTGATTCCTATAATAGTCTATGGTGACGGTGGCTGCGCCCAAATCTAGCAGCGCTGAAAAGCACTGCTGTGTGTCTAGTAGTTACTAGAAAAGGATTTCCTGCCTGCTCTGCTTAGCAGTATAGAATTTAGCGATAGACAAGTCCCAACATAGTAAAAGTCTTAGCATGGTGGCTGAGATATGTAGTTCTTGTTGCCCTTTGAGTAAAAAAAACTTATTTTTTATTTATAATTAGTCTAGGATCACGGTGGGGCATTCCTTTAAAGTAACAACACAATGGGAAAGCACATTGCAGATAATGGAAAGTATGCTACACTGTCACTGTTAACGCATGTGTTTTGCATTAACGGACTGTATGCAGTGTGTTGGGATGCTGCATGCCGAGACAGCACCGCAAACGTGGCTGTACAAAGCAGCTATAACACCGCATCACTGCACTGTGAACATAGCCATGGATTTTTTTTTTTCAGATTTTATGAGCAAGGGTTGTCATCATTGGTGTATTTGGGTAGTTTCCAGGTTCAACCATAAGTGGGACAGGTAGTTAACCACCTGTCAGTAGAATGTTGAGGGGTTGCGTCATGTCTCCCATGTGGTTTACGTTGTGTATCGCTCCTTTCTTCCTGTCTGTTGGCTATAGAATACTCTCCCCTCATAATTTTCTCATGTATGGATGCGCCCACTATTTTTACACCTCTTCATTATTCGTCCCCCTTTTTCCTGCCTTCAGAGGTTAGGAGGTATAGCACAGAGGCAGACAACATCTGTGGGGAACAGTTCTACTCTATATACATATTTAAAATCCAGTGTAATGTGTTATGCACAGACATTCTCACATCGGTTATCTAGATTCCAGGTCTAAGCTGCCATTATTCTGGCTAGGTAGAATTAACATTCTAAAAATGGACATTCTGCCCAAATTATTCCATGTGTTCCAGGCTATCCCCTGTAACCTCCCTCGCAAACAATTCTCTGCTGAGATTCTATGCAAACAAAAAGTGTCAAGCAAGGGTCTAGAATACATGCCGCATAAACCGTAATAAAAATTTCAGGGCCCCTTTACACTTAACCCGTTGCATTCAGTTGCGTCGCGTTCACAACTTAACGCAGCGCATGAAGTGTGAAAGGGCCCTCAAACTCAAGTAGAAAAATATTTAGCGCATTCTTTGGACCATAAGACATACTTTTTCCCCGAAAAAGGGGAAAATGCTGGTGCATCTTATGGTCCGCATGTGCCACCAAAGACCTGCCTCCCATAAAACCCTGGTAGTCTAGCGATCCTCAGGCACCCTTAGTTTCAACTGGTACCTGCTGTCAGCTCAATGGTCACCTGGAGGGGGTGGATTTCTGCCAGGGAGTGAAGAAGCCCGGATAGCGGCACCACTTGTCTCCTCTGCACTAGCCGCAGCCAGAATTAAAAAGCAAGCATGGAGCCTGCAGTGCAAGCCTGCAGGCTGAGTCAGCGCTGGCATCAACAAATGTTCCTGTGCTCGGAAGGAGAGAGGCTCTGCAGCGGTACTTTGTCCTCCATGTGGCAGTGCCGTGCGGCTGTGTGGTACTGGTCACCCAGAATGTAAGCACAGCCCTGGCTTGTATAGCAGTTGCGCTGGGCAATGTCCCCCCCTATGCTACCTTTGTCCTGCAAGCAGTAGCTCTGCTCACTGTACACTGGCGTTCCTCTGTACTGTAACCGGTGTATAGCAAGCAGAGCTGCCAATCCCAGAATGGACGGGGTGAGTAACACTGATCCTCCCTGCGCATCGGAGGGAGGGAGGAAGGAAGGTCTAGCCCAGGCATGAGCAAACTTGGCCCTCCAGCTATTAAGGAACTACAAATCCCACAATGCATTTGCCTTTATGAGTCATCAGCATCAACAGCTGGAGGGCCAAGTTTGCCCATGCCTGGTCTTGCCTGTGGACATTGCCTAGCCCTAGTGTAATCATACTATACCACCAGCATGGGGACAGAGGAGGAAACAAAACAGTGAATGAAAAGAGGTCAGTGGAGGAAATGGCTACAGAGGACTAAACAGAGACAGGGGGTAATGAGGACAGTGGAGCAAACAGGGAGACAGTGAAGGAAACGGGGACAGTGAAGAAAACACAGGGACAGAGGAGGATAAAGAGGATAGTAGGGGAAACGGGAACAGAGGGGGATGCAAGGCGGACACAAAAAGGTACAAGAGGGACATAATAATTGGGGGGGGGGGAGAAGATCCATAAGACACCCCTGTACCATGGACGCACCAGGTTTAAAATAGGTTTTCCATCTTTTTGTCCTCTAATCCTAGTTGCATTCTATGGTCAATAGTGAATACGATAATTTCATTTTCCATTACTGACAGTTTACAATTTCTCTACTCTTTGAATGATGAATGAGTTTTTTTAATGCATTTTTCACATTAAAATTCATGTTCGTGTGTGAATTTTCACGTGCAGATTTCCAGAGCATGCAAAAAGCTGTATACTAACACTTTTTAATGTGGAAAAAACACATGCAAAAAAAATAAAAAAACCGGAACCTTGCCTCAGAACTGCTGGACAAGCCTAACTCGTCCATACTGTTTTCAGCTATTTTTCCCTGGATGAGTGAGGCGTGTCCATACCGTCAGGAGGTTAATAAAGGCAGATCCTTTCTTAATCAACTTAGGACAATATCGATTTGCTTTGTTTGGGCTGGGAAACCCCCCACAGGTTAACATTTGCTATCCTGACTAGAGCTAAGATAACAGGAGGCCAAGGCCTAACCAGACTCCAGCCTGGATCATAAACCAGCATTGGTGTCTAAAATAGTTGGAGGGGCCTATGCTTAGAGTGTCAGGGAAGAGACCTTTTGCCAAAAATCAACCAACATCAAAAGCATTCCTTGAATCTTGCCTCCTTATCGCCTCAATTCCCATGTATTGCAGATATGGGATGTTATAGTTCAGAAGTTCAACCTATCCTCCTATATTAGTTTTCCAATGCTGGTATTTTGGCCCAAACTATAACTTTTTTTTGTTAGGCTAAGTTCACAGTGAGGCATTGTGGTGCAATGTAACAGAGGCATTTTAACGCACAAAATCGCACTGCAATTGTAAGTCTATGCGACATTCAGTGTGCATCTGGTGCAATGTGATTCCATGGACTCAAGTATCCCACCGCAATGCATGCAGTGTGTTGCCGCATAATGCACACGTTAGAGGCAGTGACGCATACTTTTCATTGGCTGTATACTTCACTGTATGCAACGCAACACTTGCATAATGTGCAATGCAACTTTTCCCCTCCGTTGCGACAAAGCACCCACTGTGAACCTAATCTTATATTCATCTAAAAGCGTGAGGTGGTGGATCCCCGCACTAAACGACATGGATGGACGCCAGCACCCATCCGTATGAACCTTCCCTTACTCATTCCAACTATGAAGCTCTATCGATGCTAAAGAAGTACAAAAGACCATTCTTTTTCACTTTATCCTTTTACTTAGTAAATTGTACAGTATACTGTTATTTTTTCAAACAGTATAAATATATTAATGGAATTTAAAACAGTTTACCAAACAACTGGTTTATATGTACAACACATACATTATGTCATATAAACACAAACATTATTATGTCATATAAACACAAAAAACAAACATTATTATGGCATATAAACACAAACATTATTATAGCATATAAACACAAACATTCACTTCTAACACCTTCAAATTTTTTTTTTTGAGTGGAGTAGGGTTAGAAGAACATCTCCCAGATTATTAATGCTGACTGGTTTCCAGTTTGAGAGTTCTGTAGCTCACTTTCTCTTACACCTGAATAACAGATTAGAGAAGATTAGGTGACATTTAGTAAGCGACATCATTATTTTGCCTCACACACCCCTTATGGTTCTTGCCCAGTCTAATTAGCCACCGGAACTCATGTACATTGCATGCACTGGACTGATTTATGCCTTCAACAAAACAGTTGTCCCGTAATGTTGGATAACTCAGCAGCGACAATTCTAGGACTGTATTTTTCACTCTTTGGGAGTACCGACTATTGTTGATTGTTACCGTTTCTTCAGTGAGAACACACTAACAAAAATGTGGGCGGTGTGGAATGTAAGAGGCTTTTATTACGGTTCTTGAAGATGAATTTGTTGAAGTGCACTTCACTTCCAGCTCTGCTGACAGGTCGCTGGGTGAAAGGGGGGAGCTGTACATCAGGGACACAGATAGGTTTCTAACCTTCCCCCTCATAATTCAAAACTAAACATTTTGTGTGGAACAACAGTGTAACTGAATACTAGTAATGGCCAACGAGATGCAAATAACTGTACAAAACTCAACCCTGAACTACTTTTTCATGCCACCCAGCTACTATTTCATGCCACTCGGCTGGGAAAAAATTCTGGGGAGAACACTGGGGTCTTTACATATTTCAGTATTGAGCATTAAAGGATCAATGCTTCTGGTAGCTGGTCACTGCTCCTAATGCACTTCCAGATACACAGAGCCTCTCCACTGCTTTTTTGATTGTTGAGTATAACAACTAGACAACTGCTAAAAATTCGGACTTCAAACAGATGAACTTCCTTTAGTGCAAATCAGGAATAAGATATAAACAAACTGCCATCAATAAGATGTCATCAATGAAAAATAAGGAAGCAAAGGAGCTCAAGTTGCTTCATGTTGCCTTTATTGTCGGCAGAATATGTGGTGTATTCACACAAATTTAATTGTGCTGGTAGCGTGCTAAAGGGTTAACCAGTGTTTTGCAAATGGCGTAATGTGTATACTACAAGGTTGCCCAATCTACGTAACACACAACACATGTATTGCCTGTATTATGTGCATTATTGGCCAATCGGGTCAGCCAAAGAACACGGGTAATACAGGCAACGTATGCATTGTATGTATTATGCGGCTGTGCAAGATGCGTGACACGTTATGCAATCTGTCACTTGTCTTAACCCTCACATGCGTTGTCAGCACACATTCGGCGTTTGAGAATCAGGCCCCAGTACTCTAAATCTACTTATCCTGGTTTGGGCTTTTTTTTTTACATTGTTTTTCACCTTATCAGGCTCGTTTTACATCCTATTTGACATTTAAAGCTAACCTGAAGCAACTTAAATCATGACGTAGATACTAACCTAAGAAGAACGAAGGCTCAGGATCTCATATAGCCTTCCCAGCCCTCTCTCAAGCTCCTCATTCCACTGCTGTCCCCCGTTCAAAATTCGTGCCTTCCGAGACCCCTCGGAAGCACTTATGTCCCCAAGTGCTTCTTAAGACAGGCATATCTGTACTTTGCATTTCTTTTTTAGTCTGAGGTTAGGGATTTAGTGCATAGTTTAGCATCTGTTTAGAATATGGTGTGTATTTGCCACTGGGGGACTCAGCACGCCTCTATTGGTAGTCATTTCAGGTGGGGCCTGGTTTAGGAACACTGCCATTTCTTCCCCATCTTCTAGATTAGAAAATACAAACTGCATGCAGCTTAGAACTTGGCACATCTCAATTGGCAGGCAATTGACTGTGCCATTTCCAACAACTTGCATTATGGTAAATCTGCATGCAATCTGGATTATTATTATTATATAATTGACAATCACTAGTAGACAGTGTCAAGGCTAACACAGATATACATGTAGGGGACATACACACTGGAGGTGATCAGGAAATGCTTCACCTTTGCTAGAGTTGCATGCCGCTGACTGATACTAACAGACATTTAGCCATTACTGCCTAAGGAGAGTCAGAACCTCAGCTCAATGACTAGTCTTATGGGGTATTCCTGGTATGCAGTGGTTAGTAACTATCAAAAGTAAGAAGAAAAGGAAGAACTGCCAAGAAGGGGATCGGTGGTAAAAGCTCAGATGTGCCAGAGGAGATAAGGCTATCCCATCTGCTTCAATCCCACAGAAGATCTACAGAAAAAAATGTAATGCTGGTCATGAAAGAAAGGTGCATCACAGCTTGCTGTGTAAGTAACACATAACTGTTGGCCAATCAGCGCTAATGCTGCACCTGTTTACCCCTGAAAGAACCTACAATTGGCTTGTTTGTATCAGAACCATACCATGGTGGCACAATGGAAAGAGCTGGCCTGTTCTGATCCATGCAGTATTAGGCAAGTGGTTTTAATGTTCTGGTAGATCAGTTTATGTCCGTAGTAAGGAAATTGCTGACTCAGTAAATATGCTAAAAACAAGGTAAAGTCAACATTTACAATAGAACTTATCACAGGAGAATACCCATGAAGGAGATCGCATAGACCGCTTGCTGCAGCTTCAAAGATATAAGATGAACAGTAGCGTGTTGGGTCACTTTGGACCAACAAAAAAAAAGAATACCAGTTTGTGAGGAATTGGCTATAAAGTAAACTTTGATCAAGGAAAAAAAAAAAAAAAACAGAAAAACCAAACACATTTAAAGGGAAACGACCCATCTTCCTCAGGATGTCAGTGTGTCAATATATAACATAATGTAACAGAATAAATAAATAGAAGAGAAACAGGAAATGGTCAGACAAAAAAAGACCAATCATTGGTGCTTGCACAAATGTGCAAATCTGAGACTAACATCCTTGTAGCTAAATACGGATACCACACAGGGCACTCAAATAAGTATTTATAAAAAAAAAAAATACAGTATTACTAAATCTATAAAACTGCTTAAAGAGAACCAGAGATGTTGGGGGAAAAGATTTTATACATACCTGGGGCTTCCTCCAGCCCCATAAACCTGGATCGCTCCCACGCCGCCGTCCTCCGCTGCCTCTATCCCCCCGGTGGCGCGTCCTGTAGTTTTGGCCAGTCGATGTAAGCACGCGGCCAATTTTCCGCATCACAGGGGCTCCCTTCGTATCCTTACGTGTGCGGCTCCATACTACGCAGGCGCATGCGTAAGGATATGGAGGGAGCCCCTGTGATGCGGAAAATTGGTCGCGTCCGCCAGAAGTGACGGGACCTGGCCCGGCGGATAGAGGCAGCGGAGGATGGCGGCGTGGGAGCGATCCAGGCTTATGGGGCTGGAGGAAGCCCCATGTATGTATAAAAGCTTTTCCTATTTTTTATTTTCCTTCCTCTCTGGTTCCCTCTAAGTATACATCTATATAGAACGCTAAAATCAAAACAAAAATCTTATATGTCTTATTGCTGTTGGCTTTAAACCACCCGAGGCAGCATAAAGACTTTATTATCCAAATACAGGTAGTCCCCGGTTAACGAACGAGATAGGGGCTGTAGATTCGTTCTTAACCTGAATCTGTTCTTAAGTCGGAACACTGTGCCATCTCTGTCCCCTGCACCTCTTCTGTGCCTCCAGTGTCCCCCTCTGTGTCACCTCTGTACCTGTTTATACAAGTTTAAAAGCCATTTTTTCTTTGTTTTTTTTTAGCGATTTTCTCAAAAACTACAAGTCCAATTTGAATTTTTTTTTTTTGACTTGTTCTCATGGAAATAGAGAATCCATGTCGTTCGTATAGGCGGGTCGTTCATAAGTCGGGTGTTCGTAAGTTGGGGACTACCTGTATGGAAAAAATTAAACCAAACACCACATAGTGTAAAGGTGCCCATTAACGATGCAATCTTGATCGTGCGCCGAGTGCAAATAGGATGGGACTGGTCCGCTACATTTAGTTGTATTCAAGCTTGGAATAGGGTTTAGTGTTCCAGTGTGCTGTGTGTGGCTTGAATTTGGAGTCCAGGTGTGTGTTAGACCCGCAGTGCTAACCAGCCTGGTTCAATTTTGGACATTTCACTTTCTATGTGTATTTTATACATTGCTACTATATTTTGAATATTAAAATGTATTTTATGAGCACAGGCGCTTGTCAATATTTTTCATTTGTTATGTTTGAAGTGGGAATGAAGAAATCCCATTAAGCTCCTAGCTGCCTGTGAATTGTCTATCTGTGAGCGCTGCAACTATATAGATCTGTTTTAAATGATTGGTATCAGCATTAGCAAGCAGGAGAGAACACTGACAGTCAGTGAGGTGAACCAGGTTCAGATACAATTACTGTCAGTTTCATTGATTCTCAGGCTTATGAGACAAGAGTGTCAATGAAACAATAAGCTGAGTCAGAATACCACCAGAAAGTACCATATATAACTACTATAACTACTTAATTAAAAGTGCAATTTGAGCTACATCTGTATGAAGGACTTTACAACGAATCCTTATACAGAATTGCCTACCTTGTTTTTTCCTTCCTGTTCTATCCTATATTTTGCTAACAGGTACGAGATCTTTGACACGGATACCTAATTCCGTATGTGACGAATAGGGATGGTTAATGAGATGCAAAATAATTCTGAGTTGATGCAGAGTTATGCAAAATGAGGCAGCTTAAACAGACCAATGACATTCCATCTTAAAAGGGAATTGATTGGTGCCTTTTAAGCTGCACACACAACATTTGCATAACCCTGCATCAACTCAGAATCATTTGCAGCTTGACCATCCCTAGTGATGAGGAAATATGTATAGCACATATTTATTATGTGTCCTTTAAAATAACAATTGACATTTATTGAAACTGAAAAAATAAGTAACGTTATTTTTCCCCCAACAGAAACACAGACAAAAAATAAAAGCTCAGGAGAGTTTCTAACCCTTCCTTTTATTTCCACAACTAAAAGAAATGTTCTCTCAAAAGGCAGATCTTAAAAAGGCATTACAGCGAAAAACTGTAAAATTTAAAATATGTGCAAACATATACAAATAAGAAGTACCGGTACATTTTTTCCCAGAGTAAAATGAGCCATAAATTACTTTTCTCCTATAATGCTGTCACTTACAGTAGGCAGTAGAAATCTGACAGGTTTTGGACCAGTCAATCTCTTCATAGGGGATTCTCAGCAAGGCTTTTATTCTTTATAAAGAGATTCCCTAAAAAGGATTTAAACAATGATGCTGGCCAGCCTCCCTGCTCGCTACACAGTTTTTTGGCAGTTGGACAGAGCAACTGCCATTCACTAAGTGCTTTAGAAAATAAATATATCCCTGAGAATCCCTTAAAAAGAGATGGACTAGTCCAAAACCTGTCACTTCTGGCAGATTTCTACTACCTACTGTAAGTGACAGCAACATAGGAGAAAGGTAATTTATGGCTCATTTTACTCTGAAAAAAATGTACTTCTTATTTGTATATACTAACCAGCAAGATCATGGTGACCCAGAACTCATTGGAGTGTGTAAGGGACTACAATGGTCCTAAAAGCCCCCTTACTAAGATGTTAAGAAAAACAAAAATTTGCTTTCCTAAAACAGAAAGAATTTGCGATAATTCAGGTTGGAGTGAGCTCGAGATGTCTCCCAGGCACCACTGCTGAATATATGCAAATTAACCATTGTACCCTTAGAAGCTAAACACACCTCCAGAACCGCTGGAATGCAATGATGTGTCAGCTTGTTAAATTGTTCAGAGCCATAATAATCCAACATGCATACAGACTGTTTCGGATTGTTTGATCCTCATCAGTGCATGGCATGGATTAATTTGGCTCTATGGAGTAGGGCTTGTAAACCGAGAGGTACAGACTAACCAGCAAGCTCATGGTGACCCAGAACTCATTGGAGTGTGTAAGGGACTACAATGGTCCTAAAAGCCCCCTTACTAAGATGTTAAGAAAAACAAAAATTTGCTTTCCCTAAGGCCCGGTTCACACTTGCGGTGGCCCTCCAGAATCGCCGTGCCGGAGCCGCACCGCTTGCAGAACGGACGCACGGCATAGCAATGAAAGCCTATGCGTCCGTTCACATGCGTCCGTTCTGCCGAACCGGAGCCGGACCGGATCCGGACTCCGGCCTCCGTTCCAACATGCGCTATTTTTTCATCCGGCTCCTCCGGCAGCCGTATCCGGGGCGGAGCCGGACTGCACCATCCGGCCAATACAAACCAATGGGAACCGGAGAGCGCACAACACACTGGCTGAGAAATCCGGATGTTCTACCCCACTTCCTATGGGGATTGTTGCGGCGATATTGGATGGGGACACATGGGCAAGCATTTTGGAGTGGAGCAGCACAGCTGGATCCGGATATGTTGGCAGCATGTCGCAGGTGGAGGTGAGTGGTAAACAGCAGAGGGCCTGATTCCACAGGTCCCCCTTCTGCTGACCTCCCAGACCCCAACATTTTTTTTTGTTTTTAACGTTACTTTTGCCAAACGGATCCGGATCGCATCCTGATGGACACCTGATGCAACCTGACCGGATCCGGATCAGAACCGTACGGTTCCGATCCGGATCCGGTCAGGTCATCCGGTCCGTTTGGCAAACAACCGCAAGTGTGAACGGGGCCTAAAACAGAAAGAATTTGCGATAATTCAGGTTGGAGTGAGCTCGAGATGTCTCCCAGGCACCACTGCTGAATATATGCAAATTAACCATTGTACCCTTAGAAGCTAAACACACCTCCAGAACCGCTGGAATGCAATGATGTGTCAGCTTGTTAAATTGTACAGAGCCATAATAATCCATGCCATGCACTGATGAGGATCAAACAATCCGAAACAGTCTGTATGCATGTTGGATTATTATGGCTCTGTACAATTTAACAAGCTGACACATCATTGCATTCCAGCGGTTCTGGAGGTGTGTTTAGCTTCTAAGGGTACAATGGTTAATTTGCATATATTCAGCAGTGGTGCCTGGGAGACATCTCGAGCTCACTCCAACCTGAATTATCGCAAATTCTTTCTGTTTTAGGAAAGCAAATTTTTGTTTTTATTTTTGTTTTTATTTGTATATGTTTGCACATATTTTACATTTTACAGTTTTTCGCTGTAGTGCCCCTTTAAATGTTCTGTTTTCACTGACCTGAGCTACAATGCAAATATGAATGTTTGGGGGGAAAATATTTTACTTGCAATTTGAGAAATATGTCCAATTTACAATCGGTTCTCATTAACAATACCACTTCTTAGGTATTCGAAGTTGATTCTTTCCAGGGTCTCCCTAAAACTTGGATAGTGCACATGAGCAGCAGAGTTGGATAACTCTTCACGGAATCTTCTATTGCTGTGCTGAGGGTTGGAATGAAACGTCGGCAACCGTGTGGCATGTTCTTTGTCCTGCATGGCTGATGAATGTAGCATACTTGGAGAATCAGGACTATTGTGGTGCTTCGTTGTATTGTCAGATGCCATGCTGATGTCTCCGTATCTCTGTAACCTTTCTTTTTCCATGCCCTCACCGGTTACCTTATACCTTTTCACATTAAGCTGGGCATCCTCTTCATCACTGGAATCCAATGCGAACACATAGCCCTGTTTCTTCCTTTGGGAGAAGAGGCGGCAATCCTTTCTCTTCTTGCACGTAGAACCTGGCTTCTCCCGCTTCTGAGGGCTTTTAAGATTGCAGAGTAATTTCTTTTTCTTGGTACATGCTTGAAAATTTCTAAACAGAAAACAATATGCACATTTATGAAAAAAAACTCAAAGGTTCGCAAAAGTCAACTAATGTGTAGGCAGACTAAGGCCTCGTTCAGACTATACGCGCTGCCGTGCGCATTTTGGCAGCGCGTATAGTGTGCGACACGCAAGAACGGTAGAAGGGCATAGACAGCCCTTCTACCGTTCCCATCATATGCGCTGCGTGGCAGCGCGATTGCGCTATCGCGTACTGCGCGCATTTTTGGGAAACGCAGCGCAGATCCCATTCATTGTAATGAATGGGATCTGCAGGGCAGCGCATAGGAGCGCAGATGGCGTGCGATTGGACGCGTTGCGTTCCGATCGCACAGCCATCTGCGCTAAATGATGTGAACGAGGCCTAAGAGTTGGACCCTAATTATGCAGCCTCTGAAGGACCACACTTTTTTTTTTGTTGCACAAAACGAGCAGTGACCAGTGTGATTTGCTCACAGTGATCACAGGGTCAGGAGGCAATGAAATTAGCTGCTGACCGAGATATGGAGCTCTGCTAACAGTGTGACAGCAGAACGAGCAGGTTGCAGCATTGCAGTATTGGCACGAATGACGGGAGTGGCGAGTGTAAGCATACACTGAAGTTGAAATCTACGCCCTGGCAGGGTAAATGGACATAAACTGGGCATATATTTAATCTAGCTTGGCCCGAGAAATGGTAAAAAGTATTCTACTACATGCGAAAACTAACAGAATTGCTAGTGCTGACTAGTCTAGTACTGCCTTGCAACTTTCACCTTCCAAATACCACTCCCTGTACATAGTGGCTAAAGCTAACTAATTTAGTACTGCCCTGTACCTCTTACTTTTCCTTACCAGTCTCTGTAGTGGTATGTGTGGCCTCCTTGCTGTCATGCATCTGTCCCTTCCCCTCACCTAAGACCATACATCATTCTATTTCTGGAGAGTTTAGCACCAATTCACAAATGGCAGGTGGCCTAACACTATTGTACTAGTTACTTATAGGTATAAAAAGTTGAGCCGATGCCCAAGCTAAGAGGAGAACAAATGCCAATGTTAAATCAGTAGGGGTGGGTGTGTGTGCGTGCATTTTCACCGCAATATTGGGAGAGGGGGGTGTGTTCCATGCATGCCATCTATTAGAATCAACAGGCTAATATCTACGACCCTGGAATAGAAACATTTTTTTCCAGCATTTTTTTTCTTGATGAGCTTCAAGAGGTAGTCACCTGAAATAGTTTTCACTTCACAGGTGTGCCCTGTCAGGTTTAATAAGTGGGATTTCTTGCCTTATAAATGGGGTTGGGATCATCAGTTGCATTGTGCAGAAGTCAGGTGGATACACAGCTGATAGTCCTACTGAATAGACTTTAAGAAATTAAGGTCAGTCAGTCCGAAAAATTGGGAAAACTTTGAAAGTGTCCCCAAGTGAAGTCTCAAAAACCATCAAACACTACAAAGAAACTGGCTCACATGCGGACCGCCCCAGGAAAGGAAGACCAAGAGTCACCTCTGCTGTGGAGAATAAGTTCATCCGAGTCACCAGCCTCAGAAATCGCAGGTTAACAGCAGCTCAGATTAGAGACCAGGTCCATGCCACTCAGAGATCTAGCAGCAGACACATCTTTAGAACTGTTAAGAGGAGACTGTGTGAATCAGGCCTTCATGGTAGAAAATCTGCTAGGAAACCACTGCTAAGGACAGGCAACAAGCAGAAGAGACTTGTTTGGGCTATAGAACACAAGGTATGGACATTGAACCAGTGGAAAATCAGAGTTAGTACCTGCTAACGCTGTTTTGAACAATCCTTCAGGGCAAGGTGAGACGCAGCTCCACCCAACGCAGGAACAAGCAGCACTTCCCCTATAAAACAATCACATGGTTAGTCCACCCTCAGTGCTTTTTATACCAAGTACCCGACAGGTGAACCTCCACTAACCCACATACGTGCCACTATCTGACATAGACAATAACACCCGGGTGGGATCGTTGCCCTGAAGGATTGTTCAAAACAGCGTTAGCAGGTACTAACTCTGATTTTTTCCCACAATCCTTCAGGGCAAGGTGAGACGATTAACAAGTAATACAACCTTAGGGTGGGACCACCGCTTGGAGAATCTTTCTTCCAAACGCTTGATCCTGAGCCGAAATTGCATCAATTCGGTAATGGCGAATAAAAGTTGAGAAGCTTGACCATGTTGCCGCTTTGCAGATTTGCTCTGGCGAGGCCCCTGCATTATTTGCCCATGATGATGCCACTGCTCTGGTTGAATGGGCCTTGAATGAGGCTGGCGCATCTTACTGCATTGCCTTATATGCTTCGCTAACAGCTAACTTTATCCAATTAGCAATAGAAGACTTTGAAGCTCTCTGACCCGCTGTCTTTCCCGAAAACAATATAAATAAAGAATCAGACTTCCTAATTTCTGATGTCTTTTTCAAATACTCCAAAACACACCTAACATCCAAGGTGTGAAAAATCTTTTCTTTTTCACAACCCGGATTAACACAAAATGTAGGAAGCACAATTTCTTGAGATCTATGAAATTTCGTCATGACCTTTGGACAAAATTTAGGATCTGTTTGTAATACTATTCTATCTTGGAAATCCTGAAAATATGGACTTTTCATCGACAAAGCCTGAATTTCACTAATTCTTCTAGCAGACGTAATTGCCACTAAAAGCACTGTTTTCAAAGTAAGCAATTTTAGAGAAGAATCCCCTAAAGGTTCAAAGGGTTCCTTACATAACCCTTTAAGAACTGTAGATAAATCCCATGGGGATACATAAGGTTTGAAAATTGGAGATTTTCTGGACAAGGCCTTGAAAAATCTTATAATCAATGGAGAAGAAGATAACGGCCAACCTGAAAAGGCCGATAGCGCTGCAATCTGTACTTTCAATGTACTGAGAGAAATATTCTTATCCCATCCGTCTTGAAGAAACTCTAAGACAGCTGGGACCGACAACTTTCTAAAACTTGAACCCTTCAGCCAAGAATGGAATGTTCTCCAATACTTAAGGTATATCTTTCTAGTTACCTCCTTGCGACTACTAATCAGAGTAGACGCTACCTTGTCTGATACTCCCAAACCTCTTAGCAACTTCAATTCAGGATCCATACTGCTAGGTTCAAATGATCCAGATTCGGATGCCAGAGTTGACCCTGACATAATAAATCCGGTCTGCTCGGAAGAATCCACGGATCTTCCACTGCCAGGGATTTTAATGTTGCAAACCAACTCCTCCTTGGCCAAAAGGGAGCAATCACTATTATCCGGTTTTGATAAGCTCTCCATTTGCTGAGTACCACTGGTATCAGCTTCACTGGAGGGAATGCATATAGAAGTGGAAAATCCCAGCTTTGATTGAAGGCATTCACTGCTAGACAGCAATCCCTTGGATTCAGAGAAAAGAATTTCTGAACCTGCGCGTTCTCTTCTGTTGCTAGCAGGTCCACATCCGGAAGCCCCCACTTCCCTGCTATCTGAGCAAATATCTCCTTGTTGAGAGACCACTCTGAGGAGACAACTTGGTTTCGACTCAGCTTGTCTGCTTCCACATTTAAAGTACCCCTGAGGTGTACTGCTTTCAATCACAATATGTTCTTTTCTGCCCATGAAAAAATCTGTTCTGCCTCTTCCTGTAATAACTGGGATCTTGTACCCCCCTGTTTGTTTATAAACGCAACAGCTGTCACATTGTCCGATTGGACCAATACATGACTCTGTGCAATCTCGTCTTGTATCTGAATTAGAGCTAGTTTCACTGCTCTTAATTCTCTCAGATTTGACGATTTTTGAGATTCCCACTTGGTCCACTTTCCCTGTAATGCTCTGTGACCTATATGAGCTCCCCATCCCCACGAACTTGCATCCGTGGTTAGGATTTTCTCTACAGGTTCTTTCCAAAGCCTGCCCTTCCTCAGATTGGATTCCTCCAACCACCAAGGCAGGGATGATACAACCATTTGTGGGACTGTAATTATGAAATCCAATGTTTGTGGACGACCGTCCCAATTTTCCAAAAAACACCTCTGCAGGGGTCTTATATGTGTCAAAGCCCAAGGTACTGCCACAATTGTTGATGACATTATACCCAATACTCGAGAAATCTCTCGTAGTGACGCTTCTGGCTTTTTCATTAAGGACTGGACCGCCAATCCTAAATTCATTATTTTTTCCGGAGGCAGAAAAATCATTTGTTTTATTGAATTTACGATCATTCCTAAAAACAAAGCCTCCTGGTTTGGTACCAACATGGATTTTTCTGAATTTATAATCCATCCAAGAGACTTTAGATGATCTGAGACGATCTCTAAATGATCCTTCAGTTGTTGAACTGAACTTCCCAAGATTAATAAATCGTCCAGATAAGGGATGATTTGCACTGCTCTTTGTCTCAACGGGATCAATGCCTCTCCCAGAACCTTTGTAAAGATTCTTGGGGCAGATGTTATCCCAAACGGGAGGCAAACGAATTGGTAATGTGTTAAAATTCCGTTTACTTTTACCGCAAACCTTAGAAATCTCTGAGATTGCGAGTGGATTGGAACATGCCAATATGCATCTCTGAGATCTAGAGACGCCATAAATGCTCCTGGAAACAAAAGATCCCTTATTGAAAAAATTGACTCCATTCTGAATTTTTTCTTTTTCATAAACGGGTTTAGACTCTTTAAATTTAAAATCAGCCTGTACTTGCCCGATGGTTTCTTTACAACAAACACTGTTGAATAAAAACCCTGTTTTTGTTCCGCTTTTGGAACCTTTCGAATCACTTTCTGACTTAACATGCTTTCTAGGATCCTGAGAATCTCGGGAAGTAGACATGGGTCTCTTGGATTTTTTGTTATAATGAATCTTGACGGAGGAGGAGCCGCAAGTTCTATCTGATAACCGAATCTTATCAGTTGCTTGATAAATGGACTCTTTGATATCAGAGACCATTTTTGAGCAAAGAACTTTAATCTTTCTCCTACCGCCATAAAGGAGTCATTGTGACTTGGACTGTGTCTCAGGAATTTTAGACTTAAATCCCCCTTTCGCTGATTTATCAAACGTCCATTTCCTGCCCTTTGTTTGATCCTTAAAGGATTCTTTCTGATCATTACCCGGCCTACGAAAAAACCTCTTTTTAGGAGTTATTTTCTGTTTTTTTTGGAAAAACCTTTTTGTTAGCCGTTCTCTCCAGTGCTGAGTCCAGCTCTGGTCCAAACAAAAGATCGCCTGAAAACGGAACCCCACAAAGCCTATTTTTTGACGTCAGATTTCCGTCCCAGGTCTTTAACCATAACGCCCTGCGTCCTACATTAACCAGGGCTGTAGTTCTTGCCGTAAATCTAACAATCTCAGCCGAGGCATCTGCCAAATAAGCAGCAGCCTTCGTCAATATAGTAATGGAATTTAACATTTGTTCCATAGGAGCTCCCGCTAAAATACTGGCTTTTAACTGGTTTATCCAGAGTTCAAGTGTTCTGGATACACACGTGGATGCAACTGCTGGCCTAAACGTCGCCGCACTAGCTTCCCAAGATCTTTTCAAATAAGCATCAATTTTCTTATCGATTGGATCTTTTAAATCCCCTAAATCCTCAAAAGCTAAATCCCCCTGTTTAGTTACTTGAGAAAAGGGAGTATCCAGTTTAGGGCACTTATCCCAAAGAATCGTATCACTAGCTGCAAACGGAAACCTCCTTTTAACAGCTTTTGATAACAATAATCTTTTCTCGGGCTCATTCCATTCTTTGACAATTGATTGAGCAATTGATTTATGAACCGGAAAAACTAGGCCTTCCTTTTCTTCCATACCTTTGTATAACTGATCATGTAATGACAACGTGGAAGCTACCTCTTTATTTAATTCCAAAGTATCATTAATTGCTGCAATTAGTGTCTCCGTATCTTCAATGCGGAATTTAAACCTTGAAGATATCTCAGATTCTAGTTCCCTGGAATCAGATTCCTCTGAACTATTGTGAACCTCTATCTGCTCTTGACTGTCTTTCTCTAAGGGCTCGTTTCCACTATCGCGAATCTGCATGCGTCCAACGCATGCAGATCCGCACATGTAATACAAGTGGATGGGCCTGTTTTCACTGTAGCGTTGTTGAGGTGCGTTTTTTTTCAGCGTGAAAAAAACGCACAAAAGAGCCAACGATTTCGCCTGCGTCGGGAATCCGTGCGAATCGCCGCTAATGTATTTAATAGTAAAAACGCATGCGTTTGTTACATGCGTTTTTACCCGCGATTTCGCACCTTTTTAAATTTTATTTAGCCCTGGCAGTGTCATGGTTAATTTCGCATGGCACCCTGCCATGCGAAATCGCATGCGAAATCGCGGGTAAAAACGCATGTGGAAACGCATCCGCATGCGTTTTTACAAGCGTCGGAATGCGGCCGAAATCGCGTCGCAACAGTGGAAACAAGCCCTAACAAAGTAGGTATAGAAACCTCTTTTGCAGTAGATGGACCAGCCTCTGACAGGGAGGATTTAAATGAGGCCAGAGATGCATTGATTTCTTCTCTGAACGCTTGTAAAGTGTCTTGAATAGAGACACTAGGCTGTTCGCCTAACACCTTTTCCATACATAATTGACATAAAGTTTTTGTATATGGTAAAGGGATCTTAATGTTACAAACAGGGCATCTTTTGTATGTAGGGGGTTTAGGTCTGTCTGAAGACTCTCCCGTTTTTGCCTGCAATAAAAACAAACATATTCTATGTACATAAAGAACATGCTGTTTTTAAAAGTAACATTATAACATGTGCTTTTAACCAAGAACTGTATCTTTCCCACATACACCACAGTAGTAAAGCATAAGATGCCACAGAAAGAGATTAACCCAGTCATCTCACCTTCTGGGCGGCTGAGGCGCTGTCCGTCCGTCTGCTGCTGACATAGTTATGTGCAATACAAAACGCCGTCTCTTCTGCAGCCGCCATTACAGCCCGCGCTTCCCCCTTATACTTCCTGCCTATGACGTGTACGGTGGGCAGGGACCAGGATCATGGAGACGATCGGCATAAAGAGCGTACTTCCGCATACCCGCCGGAAGCTACGCAATGCGGAAGAGAAATGCGACCACGAGGTCGCATGAACACCGCCCCGAGAACGCTCTCAGCTTGCCGCTCACCTTTCTATCCCCGCCACCTCCGACATCCGGCAGACCGGGGGACCTTGCGCCTTCCACACTTGCCTCCCAACCATCTGGGAAAGGAAAGGTAGGTTACCCGCATAGATTCCAGCATGGGGTAAACGGCCAGACTGCCTCAGTTCCACAGTCTCAGCCACCCTAAAGGAATTTAACCTGCAGCCCAGCACACAGATCCAACTCCCAGGGGAGATGCTGACCTGCCTGGACGCAGGAACAAACAGCACTGAGGGTGGACTAACCATGTGATTGTTTTATAGGGGAAGTGCTGCTTGTTCCTGCGTTGGGTGGAGCTGCGTCTCACCTTGCCCTGAAGGATTGTGGGAAAAATCTGTGCTTTGGTCTGATGAGTCCAAATTTGAGATTTTTGGTTCCAACCACCGTGTTTTTGTGCGATGCAGAAAAGGTGAACGGATGGTCTCTACATGCCTGGTTCCCACCGTGAAGCATGGAGGAGGAGGTGTGATGGTGTGGGGGTGCTTTGCTAGTGATACTGTAGGGGATTTATTCAAAATTGAAGGCATACTGAACCAGCATGGCTACCACAGCATCTTGCAGCAGCATGCTATTCCATCCGGTTTGCGTTTAGTTGGACCATCATTTATTTTTCAACAGAACAATGACCTCAAACACACCTCCAGGCTGTGTAAGGGCTATTTGACCAGGAAGGAGAGTGATGGGGTGCTGCGCCAGATGACCAGGCCTCCACAGTCACCAGACCTGAACCCAATGGAGATACTTTGGAGTGAGCTGGACCACAGAGTGAAGGTAAAAGGGCCAACAAGTGCTAAGCATCCCTGAGAACTCCTTCAAGACTGTTGGAAGACCATTTCAGGTGACTACCTCTTTTGGTTATGTACTATACTTCCACATGTGTTAATTCATAGTTTGGATGCCTTCAGTGTGAATCTACAATGTTCATAGTCATGAAAATAAAGAAAACTCTTTGAATGAGAAGGTGTGTGCAAACTTTTGGTCTGTAATAATATATATATATATATATAAATATAAATATATATATAAATATAAATATATATATAAATATAAATATATATATATAAATATATATATAAATAAATATATATATAAATATATAAATATAAATATATATATAAATATAAATATATATATATATATAAATATAAATATATATATATAAATATAAATATATATATATATATATAAATATAAATATATATATAAATATATATATAAATAAATATATATATAAATATATAAATATAAATATATATATAAATATAAATATATATATATATATATATAAATATAAATATATATATATATATAAATATAAATATATATATAAATAAATATATATATAAATAAATATATATATAA
This sequence comes from Hyperolius riggenbachi, assembly GCF_040937935.1. Taxonomy (NCBI): domain Eukaryota; kingdom Metazoa; phylum Chordata; class Amphibia; order Anura; family Hyperoliidae; genus Hyperolius; species Hyperolius riggenbachi. The sequence continues at coordinate 218,725,349 of NC_090652.1, forward strand.
ATAAATATATATATATATATATATATATATATATATATATATATATATATATATATATATATATATATATATATATATATATATATATATATATATATATATATATATATATATATATATATATATATATATATATATATATATATATATATATATATATATATCTATCTATCTATATCTATATATCTATATCTATATATCAAAAACACAAAACATACCACGCACAGAGAGACTAGTTGGTGGCGAAGAAAATCAAGATATAGATCATTTTGTTGTGATTTGTAGTAATAAAGTTATAAGCAAATGAATGAAAGGTGCACTGACAGGTAAAAATTGCTCTGGTCCACAAGGGAAACAAACCCTCAGTGGTGAAGTGGTTTTAAAGATTAGAACAATAAAGATTGTTACAAAAAGATTTTTTTTTTTTTTTTTTTTTTTTTATAGAATAGTGAGACCTGTTTATAATCAGCAGGACTGGAGTATACTTTAATAGTGTATTCTTGTTTTATGAAAAACAGATTGCACAGAGAGAATATGACACATGCTGCCTGCTTACCGTTTCAGAAATGAGTGATTCCTGGAACACCTCACTTGTGGACTGGCTTGTGGACTGGCTCTTTGTTTCCTGCTTTTAAGTTTCTTCATAACATTCTCCAAAGATCTAAGAAAAGAAAAGAAAGTTAATCTACTATTCCAACCTGAAATATAAGATGCAGCTTATTTTTTTACAACCCCATTTGCTAAAATGTTGGAACACTGGGAAGTGCAGTCATTTGCAAATCACGTAAACCCTACAATCAACTGAACAAAGGGAAATCAACAAACGTGGGGGGGAGCAGCATTACTGTTTTTTTTAACACTTATTTTGTATTTGATGTCTGCAACTTGTTTCAGAACAGCTGGAATAAGAGGAAGATTACCTTGATGTTGTAATACAATGTTTATTTGGTGCTGCAACAGCAATATTAAGCGACCATACTAGCCGAGTAAGGCTTTGTGTTGCTAAATAAGCATGGCTTGCCATTAAAAAGATGCCATCTTAGGCTGGTTTCACAGTGGGACGTTACAGGCGCACGTTAGTGCAGCCTGTAACGCAGCCCACCGCACAGCAATGAAAAATCAATTGGCTGTTCACAGTGCCCACATTGCGTTACACAGTAACGCTGCGCCATAAGTCAACGTACTGCATGCAGTACTTTGTAAGCGGTAGAGCCGCGTTAGACTGCTTGCACATGCTCAGTAACATTGGGGAGGAGCGGAGAGCGGCCAGGCATATGGCTAATTAATATTCACTGCACTCAGTGACGTGCAGTGTTTACTTCTTGGAACGGCCGCTCTGTTCGGCGATTCGCCGGCGAGACCACGTGATGCCGCATGCGTCCAAGAGTGCGCATCACGGACGCCAGAGTGAGCTGCACAACGCGGCTCACTCTGACGTCCAAAGCAGGGAGCACCAGGCGTTGTGTTAGGGGCACGTTATGCGACCATAACGTCCCCTAAAACGCAACGTCCTGGTGTGAAACCAGCCTAAAACAACATGTTTGGCTCCAAAATGATGTACTATCCATCATAAATGGAGCCTTCCCAGTTATGCAAGCTACACATGCCATGTGGTCTAATGCTGTGTTTCTCAACACGTGGTATGCGTACCCCAGGGAGTATGTGGGACCACAGCCAGGGGTACACAGTAGTATTTTCTCTAGCTGCTCCGGCCTGACAATGTGCAGTGTGTCTTCTGTTGCCTCACAACAAATCATGTGCCTGCCCCGTTTCCACAGCCCTCCCGTCATGTGAATCACTCTAAGGGCTGGAACCCATAAGAGCGGTTTTGTGAGCAATTCTGGAGCGATATAAAACGCTAGAGTTTTGCAAAAACCAGGGCTGTGGAGTCGGTCCAAAAATCCACCGACTCCGACTCCTCAGTTTAGGATTCCACCGACTCCGACTCCTCTAATTTGCATATTACAATTTTGTTGATTAAAAGTATGTAACATGAAATTCGTCTCTTAACTGCCAACGCTTAGGAATTTTACAAGACAACTGTAGTGTGAAGGATATGTAGACTACTATATTTATTCCCTTTAGACTAAAACTAGTTCTTGGTAAAAGTACTTGTAAAAGGTACAAACCGGAACAAATAACATCTATCAGGCCCTAGGCAATGTAAGTGTGGGTACATGTAAGAATGATGTGCAGGTACTCTGCAGGGGAATGAGGAGATTCTTCCTCTATTACACATTCTTCATGCACAATCAGGAACAAGGTTTATGGGTGACAGACAACACCTCTGTGTTCAATGTGCACAGCATTCTCAGTGGATTCCCTGCAGCTCTGTGGGGAGTGCATATGTAGAGTATAGTACTACTGTGCAACAAAGTAAACCTGAGACAGATGAAATTAAAATTTTATACATACCTGGGGCTTCCTCCAGCCGCCTTCAGGATAATCAGTCCCTCGTTGTCCTCCTCCACCACCTGGATCTTCTGCTATGAGTCCAGGTACTTGAGCCAGTCGGGCGTAGTGCGCATGCACACACTCCGCCGCCAGGAGCATACTACACCTGTGCAGCACTATTGCGCAGGTGCAGAATGTTCCTGGCTGTGGGAGCGGCATGCGGCTGGACAGCGCTGACTGGCTGAATTACCAGGACTCATATCAGAAGTTCCGTGTGGTGGAGGACAGTGAGGGACTGATTAGCCTGAAGGGGGCTGGAGGAAGCCCCAGGTATGTATAAAACTTTACTTTTCATCCGTCTCAGGTACCCTTTAATTTGTAGTCACCAAACCAAATTGTAACAACATATCAAATTATTTGATTTCATCAGCAAAGGGAGTGCATACATTTGCATAAATCAGCATCAGTGCAGAATTATTTCCATCTCATTGACCATCTCTATTAGTGACACAGCTACACATCAGGCTTTATTCTTACAGCATAGATGTTATTTAGTATATAAAAAAGATTCCTGTGTACACATCATATATACAGTCACAATCAGATATGTATATCTGACCTTAAAAATACGGGGACTGCTTTATTGAAGCAGCACAAGTAACTAATTTTGATTGGTTTATTTCATTTTTGTGGACTAAGCACAGCTATTACTTTATATATACTGTATATATACATTATTTTTAATGACTATTATCTGAGAAATAGAACATTTTATCATATTTTCTATTTTAATTACAGTTACAAATTAATTAGGAGTCGGAGTCGGGAAAAAATGCACCGACTCCAGGCACCCAAAATTGCCCGACTCCACGACTCCGACTCCACGACTCCGACTCCACAGCCCTGGCAAAAACGCTCAGCTAATGTTAATGGATGGGGCAACTTCCACTGGAGCGTTTGCGATTCCTCAAATCGCAAACGCAGGACATGCAGCATTTTGGGAGCGTTAGCGCTTCAATGTAAAGTATATAAACGCTGGCTTAATCGCTCATTAAAACCTGCATGGAGCGATTTTCCTAGCGTTTTAACCTTACCACACACTGTAACAAAATTAAAATTAATTGAAAGGACCAATCAGACTTTAAAATGCTAATCGCTACACAATCGCTGGCTAATTGATACACCTTGTAAAATCACTTCCTAAAACGCTCATGAAACCGCTGACAAACAGCTCAAACAAAATGCTAGCGCTTGCGATTAGCGATAGCGTTTTGCAGTGGGTTCCAGGCCTAAGGCTGCGTGTAAATGCAATCTACTGGCTGAAGCTGCACATCAAGTTTGCACTTACATTCCTGCTGTCTGCACCCACCACTAGGGATAATCAATGAGATGCAAATTCTTCTGAAATTATGCAATTTTTTATGCAAATGTTTGCCGTTTGAAAATGGACCAATCAATTTAAACCCAGGTTTAAATTAATTGGTACATTTTCAAGCTGCAAACATTAGCATAAACGTGCATAAATTTGCATCACCTTGGAAGAATTTGCATATCTGAGATCATCCCTACTCACCACTTGCCCAACTTTTGCAGGCTGCAAAGCCATGCGTGTAAGTCACACGCAGAAAGATGCAGACAGAACACACGCATATGTTGTACAAATATACACCCCTTTTTTGTGGGTGTGGCTGTTCCCCTTGTCACAGATTACCATTCAGCCCTCAGACGCTGAGGGTATTCTGAAAGGAGACACCACTGCAGGCAAAGTAACCTTTTGGATTGGTTGGTGAAATTGAGAAAGAATAAAGGAGAAATAATAACTGCATAAAGTCTGAGCGGTCTATGGAATTACCGTATATTTTGATTATAAGTCCAAGAAGATGATAAAAAGTTCTGTTAATGCAAACATATCTGTGATGGATGGATCAGCATTGAAGGACCATTGACAGCCTGTGTATCCAGACTTTTAACCCCCCCCCCCCTCTCTTGGGGTTGAGAGCGTAATGAGAGATGGGCAGTATCTCGGCCCCTCTTAGAGAATGAAGAGATATGAAATGTCTGTAAATATATATCTCTGTGGAAATATATCGGGCAGTGCAAATAATCATGGATTCATCAGGTTCTCTGGTGTTGGCAGGTATCAAACACTGATTAGTTATCAGCTTTTATAACACAGAAACCCTATCTTTGTGGCAGAAGGTGCCATCGCTATGACTGTCGATTCGGGATGTTTGTATTTTAACCAGTGATGGTCCCACTCGTTTTTGTGTGGTTAACATTAATGAAAATATAAACTTTTGATAGAGAACGGTTATTACATACTGTATTACTAGCTGAATTAAAGGACAGAGAGCTGTTCTTCCTGGGGACAGGACTTGGGGGATGTTTCTTTGACAGCAAATGTTTTATGATGAGTTCTGGTCTCCTTACTTATCTCAGTTCTCTGATGGTCGGATCTTGGAATACAAGTCAGTGTTGACTAATGCAATAAACGCACAATTGCAATGAGACACCGGTGTGCTGACCTAATCATACTTTTGCCTATTGACTTCATGGGGACGTGGCTTAGCACCCAGGTCAAACACCCAAAGTGTGGGTAAGGTGTGCCATACCAGAATATCTTTGTTGGATCTTGGAATACAGATCTGGCAAGCCAGAATCAATTATTTTGCCAAGTACAAAGGGGGGAGTTGTACCCGGAAATGGTTTCGGCTCATACAGGTTCTAGAAGGAAGGGGTTGGATGGTGAGACTAAGGTGGGGAAAATGTCCAAAAGCAAAGAGCTGAGGTTGCAATACTGCAGCACAAATCATCTGTTATTTCTGAGGGGACATCAATGAAGGGGGGGGGGGCAGACAGAGGTCGAAGGTCCAGCAGTAATGGCCCAGTTCTTCATGAAAGAAGCCGGCAATGATGGCTGACACTGCTGAGGATCCTGATTGCTGGCATCTGGCAGTGCTGGCCAAGGTGTTCCAGTTCAAAGGGTGCAGTAGTGTTTATTTCTGTGTGGGTGCTGACTCCTGGGCAGCATTCAGCAGGACAGGTCCAGATAATCAGGCTGTCACAGAAGCAACCAGTCGCAGCAGCACTTACTTCCAGCTTAGCATCTGGCATCATTGAGGGGCTTGTGTAGTTGCTGCACTGGAGCAGCAGCAACCTATGGGTGAATGGTTGGATGAATGGAGGCAGCATTCAGTGAGGCTGGTTTCACAGCAGAAACCAGTGTCAGCAATGCATCGCGTTCGACGAACCGCATTGTCATAAACAGGCCTTCAGGAAACACTGCACTATTGCGTGGTGCTCCCTGTCTGCCCACTGGCCAAGCAGGAAGTGACACGCGCGTGACACGTGCTTGCCTTCACTTCCTGCTTCGGGTATGCGGAGATGTATTGTTTTAATACACTTCTGCGCATGTGCGCCGCGACGTCGCCAAAACGTTAACGTAGTTCTTGACATGCGTCTGGGATGCGACGAAAATGTCACTTCTGTCGCGCCGCAATGTCCCAGTATGAAAGCCTTCATAGACTTTCATTGCGCGGCGGTGGGGTGCAGTAAAAATACCACACCGCCTCGGTGTGAAAGGGCCCTAAAGGTGGACACACGGCTGTACCTGCACAGACAACGGACCCAGGCAGAGGCAAGGTGGGAAAAAAAAACAAAAAAAAAACTCCAGATCCCAAACTCCCAACGACCCGCGCCAATGTCCCAGGCTACACCGGACCACACTGCACACCTTTGTGGTGGTGGGGGGGGGGGGGGGGAACAAGGTGAATAGGTAGTGAAAAGGGAAGAAAAACAAGAAAAGGACAGAATCCTGTGGCTGCCAATTAAGGCACCATTTTTCTGAAAGGTAGTTACCAGGAGGGGGTAATGGGTTTATTGCCTTTCTATACAGGGGAACTTTTACAACTCTGCATAGGAAAAGGGTAAACACTTCCCTGAAAAACTCTCTACAGACATACTTTCTTTCTAAGAAACCTCAAACTTAAGGGGAACTCTGGAAAGTCTTTGAGCGCTACTTTTGAACAAACAGTGAATCAGTCACAGTGGAGTGCGGAATTCAGATTCTACCAGAGTACATTACTATTATTCATCTCATCTGTCAATAATTTTAACGTTTTGGCTGATTAAAAATAGCTTCGTTATTTTTTTTCACACTACCTTATTTGGTGCTTCTTCATCCGTTTACTCTCCAACTGTGAAGGAATGCAGTTTACCATCATCCAGAATTTACTACACCAGTGGCCTGGGCCTAGAAAAGATATTGGTTAGTCTGAAAACCAATACAACACAAGAGCAGTTAAAGGACAGCTATCAAAGGGATTGATTCACTAAAGAAAATAGCGCAACTTCCTGTTACTTGAGCAATTTCCACAGCGTGCCTTAAATGTAACGGGCTGCATGCTACGTGCGTTACTGTCCGCATAATCACAGGCGTGCACGCTATGCTGTGGGTACTGCAGCATAGCGAACGCTACTAACTTACGCCGCCTCCCTGCAAACAAAGAGCGCTCCTCTCCTCCCACCATGAGCCCCTTCGGATCCAATCACTTCAAAGGACGTGATCCCCACACTCTGATTGGCCCAATAGGCTGCCTGTCACTTGACAAGCAGCCTATTGGGCCAATTAGAGTGCAGGGATGACATCCTTTGAAGTGATTGGACCCGAGGGGGCTCAGGGTGGGAGGTGAGGAGCTCTTCTTGTTTGCAGGGATGCGGCGTAAGTTACTCATTATGCTGCACTAACCGCAGCATAGCGTGCACTCCTGTGATTATACACACTACGCGGAAAGTAACGTGCGTAGCATGCAGCCCATTACATTTAATGCACGCTGTGGAAATAGCGCAAGTAACAGGAGGTCACTCACGCTATTATCTTTAGTGAATCAACCCCAAAGTTAACTAAAATTCTAAATGCCACATATTTCCAGTAATTAATAGCAAATAGCAATACAAAGGCTTTTTTTTCATCTTTTCATGTCGTATGTGAAGAAAATATGACATTTACAGAGAACAGTTTTCACTGTGGACATTACTATGGAGGACTGTGTCCAGCACATCTAGCATACAGAAACAATCTTCATTAGCAGTAATCCTGTGAGTGAAATGTGTTCAGAATGACAGGAAGCAGAAATATAGCTTCTAATGTGTGTAAATAACAGTTTGCAGCTCTTTGTGCCTGACCCTGTCTCTCTCTCTCTCTCGTACTCTAAAGTAAACAGTTTACAGCCAGGGAGATATTCTGATTTGGGGGAGGGGAGGGGCATCCAAGTAAGGAAAAAGTACAGGTCCTTCTTTTCAGATCCTTCTCGGTGTCTAAAAATCCCTCAGCTGTTCTCATATGATCTGTGAGAAAGCAAACAGGGCAGAAACAAAGTTAACCATTCCTCTGTGAAGTGGAACCTTGCTACATAGTATGGCTCTAGCTTCTAGCATTGACACGACACAAAATGTTACAAACAAGGCTATTTTTTTCACACAGGCTGTGATGAGACCTCTGAAAAGTTTTTATTGTTGCTGGCTAAAATCTCTATAGGTATGCAGGGTTTTCAGAAGAACAGTTTCTTTGATAGTTGTTCTTTAAGTTTTTAAAGCAAAATTAACTGGGGGGGGGGGGGGGGCAAATAAGATTCCATGGGCTTCCCTGAATCTCAGAGCCCACCATGTCCTCACTGGGGCTTTCATCATCTCTTGGCAGCACTCCTGCTACAGATGAGCACACATGGGTAAGGTCTGGGCATGCCTAGTAGAATGAGGCCTCTCATGCACAGAGGAAAAAAAGCAGTGCATGAACAGATTTGTTCTACTGGGCACACACGGTGCATGCCTAGTTTAAATGCACTAGTCTACTGCCAGGAGTGCAGCCAGAAGCAACCTGGTTGACAAGTTTTTGTTTTATGGGTATAGAAGGACCCTGTGCTGGAACAATGGGCTGTAGGATGACATGGGAAGCCTCTGAAAGATCCAGAAGCTTCTAAATACTGAGGTAAGTTGTAACGGTTTCATAAGTCAATTCAGTTTTCAGTTAAAGAGGAACTGTAAGTATTGAATTTCATCCCAATCAATCCCAATACTTTAGTCTCACTATAGAGTCACTTAAAGGTCTAGTTCACACTACAAAATCGCAAGCAGTTTGTGAGCGATTTTTTTGAAGCGATTACCCGTGTTTTTCCTAGCGATTTTGTAAGCCTTTTTGTTTTGCAATTTTCTGTGTGCAAACAAGTGCACTCTGTGACCTGGAACTGAATGTCTTTTAAAGCAATTCTGCTTAAAGGGAAGGTTCAGGGACCATTGAAAAAAAATAAAAATCCGCATCCACTTACCTGGGGCTTCCTCCAGCCCGTGGCAGGCAGGAGGTGCCCTCGGCGCCGCTCCGCAGGCTCCCGGTGGTCTTTCCGGTGGCCGACCCGACCTGGTCAGGCCGGCGGCCAGGTCGGGCTTCTTCTGCGTTCCAAAATGCGCCTCACGGCGGCGCGCTGACGTCATCGGACGTCCTCCGGGCTGTACTGCGCAGGCTCAGAACTACTGAGCCTGCGCAGCACAGCCCGGAGGACGTCCGATGACGTCAGCGCGCCGCCGTGAGGCGCATTTTGGAACGCAGAAGAAGCCCGACCTGGCCGCCGGCCTGGCCAGGTCGGGTCGGCCACCGGGAGCCTGCGGAGCGGCGCCGAGGGCACCTCCTGCCTGCCACGGGCTGGAGGAAGCCCCAGGTAAGTGGATGCGGATTTTTATTTTTTTTCAACGGTCCCTGAACCTTCCCTTTAAAAACCGCTCACAAAAATCGTTGTGCCAAACGCTTTTAAAGCAATTTGTGATTTTCCATTAAAGCGCAAATGCTTAGAAAATGCAGGACCCGTGTTTGCGATTGGAAAGAGAGCTAATCGCTCGTGTGAGAACAGTCACATGGGATTTCATTACACACACAATTTTACAGCACTTTTAAAAACGCTAGCGATATATAAAAAAGGTCAAAACACTTGGGCCCATTTGCAATTCATTTTTTCACCTGACTTTTCTCCCAGGAGATAATTTTTCATCTTTGATTTAAAATAACTTTTCAGCACATTTCAACTAAAAAAGTACCAAAAAGTAGGTGAAATAGTACTATCAAAATTATTGAGTATTTTCTTGCTCTCTGGTGGCTTAAAAGGCATTTTATCGACAAGTTTAAAAATATCACTTAGGTGAAAACTCAGGTGAAAAAGTGAATTGCATATGGCCCTTAGTGTGAACAAGTCCTAAATCTACTTCTTGAACCTACAAGGTGGGCAAAGCTGTCTCAGTTATGGAGAATGAAATGAAAGATGCTTTTTGGGGGGGGGGGGGGGGGGTAATGGCACTCAAAAGTGTACTGCATAGTGAAGGTGTAGTTGTACTAAACTTTATTTTTCAAAGTATACGTTTCAGTGGCATCTATGCCACTTCAGTTCAAGCAAGAATTCTGATAGCTATAGAAACTACAGAATTGCACTGCAAACTTATGATGAGTCTAGGACACCATAGTAAAAGCAAAATATTTATATGTAGTCTTATAGACATTCTAGATGAGTATTTATTATAAATATATATTATGCAGCTCCACCCCCACTGGGTACCTTAACTGATGTACCATGATAATTGTATAGTCCCAAGCTTACATAGAACTAGGCTGTGTTCCTTTTTTTTCCGCCATTCACTGTAAGAGTTAAGATTCTAGGGCTCTAAATTACATTTTACTTTTAGTAGTCTGAGTGAGTTTAGTAGCCTAACTCGCATAACTAATTACAGGCTATAGAACTCTTGCATGGCAGAGAGAATTTTGGGTGAAGGGAATAGAAGATGGGGGTTGTAAAACATCTAAAAACAGTCGTAATTCAGCGTAGACAATAAAAACTTGGATAAAGGTATTGTTTTTAACTTTTAAACACAAAGTAAGACCATGGGATGCCTATAAAATCCTATTTATGCATATAAATATGGATACAATTGTTTATTTCATACGTTTATTCTCAGTTAAGGAGTACTTGCATTTGTCTCACACTAACCTGGCTTTTTGGGAGTTTCTTTAGTAAACTTTTTCATTTTTCCAGCTTTCTTAAACAGACGTTTGCATTCTTTGCACAAGTACTTCCTGTCTTCAGCCACACCAGATTCATAGCCACCAGTTCTATCATATTCTGAGTCACTGAACAGTGAACTGAAAGAATCTTGGAAGTCAAGCTGTGGGAATGTATCATCTCCATTTTGCATTTTAATTGCACTAGCTGTTCTCAGATGTGAAACGACAGAAGACTTCTTATCTGCTGTACGTTCATTAAAGTGAATGAGTGGGTTGTGCTTTGTAATTTCCGGAGTCATCACGCTTAGGTCATTTTCAGAGTTCCTGGAGTCCTTGTTCCCAATGGAACTTGAAACTTTAATCTGTGATGCCATCTGATATGACGTGACAGAAAGTTGGTTGACCGTAACCTTCCTTGTTGAGGGAGAAATCTGACTGTCTTGATATAAACATTCTGTAACATTTTCTTGTAAAATAGACTTATATCTGTGGAAGGAAAAATATGACATAAATGAACAGTTAGGGAAAAAAAAAAGTGTATGGTACTATTACCAAAGAACAATGATTTTACTGGGTTCCTCAAGCCCTGTTTTTTAGCCTTTAAAGAGAACCTGAGGTGTGTTTAAAGAATGTTATCTGCATACAGAGGCTCTGGATCTGCCTATACAGCCCAGCCTCTGTTGCTATCCCAAACCCTACTAAGGTCCCCCTGCACTCTGCAATCCCTCATAAATCACAGTCGTGCTGTGAGGCTGTGTTTACATCTGTAGTGTCAGTCTCAGCTGCTCCCCCGCCTCCTGCATAGCTCCGGTCCCTGCCCCCGTCCCTTCCCTTCAATCAGCAGGGCGGGAAGGGATGCAGGCGGGGACTGGAGTTCTGCAGGAGGCGGGGAGAGCAGCAAACTGACACTATAGAGATAAACACAGCCAGCTCTGACAAGCTGTTTGTCAGCAGCGTGGCTGTGATTTATGAGGGATTGCAGAGTGCAGGGGGACCTTAGGGGGGGTTTGGGATAGCAACAGAGGCTGGGCTGTATAGGCAGATCCAGCCTCTGTATGCAGATAATATTCTTCAAACCCACCTCGGGTTCTCTTTAATAAAAATTCTAAGTAAATTTACCTATGAATCAGCCATGGTTTGCTAACAGTCATTCAGAGTATATGTGTCTCTAGTGGAATCTGGCATATACCATCAGTTATAAAGGAATTTTTGATGCATCTAAACTGCATATGCACTTTATTGCTTGTATACTTTTGCATTGGAATTGCTTCAAGTATCAGTATCAGCATGAGCGTTCTTGGAATGCTATATATTTGAGTCAATAGACGAACTGTGTACATTATTAACTTGGTTATTAATCATTGCAGATTATTTAATTACCCTGATTGATCATCTAAGGCAGATATGTATGGATGTGCTGGTGTGTTGTGGCGGCGCCATGATTGCGCTGGATGGCCATCCGATCTTTTTTAGATAGTGTTGTTTTTTTATATATTCAATAAATGTATATACTTTTAGAATATCTTGGTTTCTTAGGCTGTTATTGACCCGTACTCCTCCTTATTTCTATCCTTACGTTTATTGCAAGTCATTCAGAGTAGTTAGTTCAGTGTTTTCCAGCAGTTGCCAGGCAGAGAGAGAGATTCCGCACACAGTGGGATGCAAAAGTTTGGGCAACCTTGTTAATTGCCATGATTTCCCTGTATAAATCGTTGGTTGTTACAATAAAAAAATGTTAGTTAAATATATCTTATAGGAGACACACACAGTGATATTTGAGAAGTAAAATGAAGTTTATTGGATTTACATTTACATGGCAGCTGCAGATTTTAGCTGGTAAAAGTAGTTGCTTCTAGCTGCTCTCTTCAGAATATATGAAACACATTGCATTTAAAGTGAATGGGAATTAGCAGGCATAAGTTTGTAGTACTCGCTATGCTACTCTGATAAGGCATGTTATCTCTGATAAGGTGGGAACTCAGATAAGGCATGCTATTTGTCATATGCTAGATCCACACCATACAATTTTTCTGACGATTTACATGCACGATTGATTATCTCCAGCATGTCCGATCTGTGGTTCGATCGATTTTACAAATAGAAACAAATGGAAATGACTAAATGTATTTTTCAGCATATAAAATGCTCCGGACTATAAGACACACCTAGGTTTAAAGGGCAAAAATAGTGGGGAAAAATATATGCTAAACTTAGGCCTCAATTCACTAAGCTTTTTCAAAACACTTTATCGAACGTTTAACAATTTACCTCATGAGTAAAATCTAATTTTGAATTCAATAAAGTGTTATAGAATTGTTGAATGTTTTATTGATAAAATGTTCAATAAATCTATAACACCTTAGTGAATTCAAAATTAGATTTTACTCATGAGGTAAATTGTCAAACGTTCAATAAAGTGTTTGATAAAGCTTAGTGAATTGAGGCCATTGTGTGTCTTGTAGATATTCTCCCCAATTATTGTGTTCTCCTCTGCCCCTGTGCATAACTATGAGAAGCAGAAGCACAGCTCACCTCATCCACGGCTCCAGCGGCTATAACAGACTTCTCCTCTCCCGCACTGCTACCCTAGTGCCGGTTTCTGCTGATTGCGTCAGAAGTCTGTGATCGCCGCTGGAGACGTGGATGAGGGAAGAATACAGGGAGTTTCCGACATCGCATGCAGGTCATATTGGCAGGCGTTGAGAAAACTCTAGAGCACTACTGCTCCAAGCGACCAGCTAAATAGCCACTCACAATATGATGCCTGTTGCCATTCCCACTATGTAGTGAAACCCTACTGCCGTTTTTTTACGAAGGCACCATTAGCGCAAAAAAAAAATGTTTCCACCCAAATTTCCATCTGTATCCGGTATTTTACACTTTTTACATAGGCACTTATGGCAGAGCCCAACTTTCCCGCCACCTCCCACACCCAAATTGTCTGGTTCGGTGAATAGAGGTAAGGAAACAGTTTATTAAGAATTACCACTATTCATAAAAATCACAACATATGTGATGATAATCAATACGGCTGTAGTACAAGCATCAGGTGGCCAAATGAGGCTGTAACTTGTATATTTCCTATTGGTAGGTCAATAATTTTAATACTGGGAAACCGTGTAAACTGGGTCACCTATTTATCCACCTCCCAGCACACTCTTCCAACTTTTGGAGGCAAGACTTATTGTTAACATCCTCTGTTCACCTATTAGCTCTCTGCCATGGCAGTCAGTTGACATAGCTGAGCGATCAAATTACAACTTGTGCTTAGTCACAGATGAGGGGGAAATTAGACAGGCTAAACTATCTAAATACATCCAGGGTAAATTTCTCTATGCTTTCCTTTGCCCTGTGCAAGAGTTCAGGTCCATTTTAACCTCCTTAACTGTATGGCCGACACTGTGTCGGGCATGCCGCTCGCTGGGTTTAGAAGTCCCCCGTAAAAATCTAACAGATTGCACGCTTGCAAAAGCTTTAGCTAGGACTAGGCTCGCTAGTATTGGTGGCCAGCACCACCCCCCCCCCCCCCCGATCATTTCTGACCCCACCCCATCCAGCCGCTTACACATTACGCAGCCTCCCAGCACAGCTCCGGTCTTCTCTATGGGGAGGATCGTGACTGCGCATGACGTCGGTGACATCATGTACGATCCTCACCACAGATAAGACCAAAGATGTGCAGGGAGGCTGGTAAATGTATAAGCGGCTGAATTGGGGGGGTCCAGAATCAATCGGGGGGTGCTGGCCACCAATACTATCTAGCCTAGTGCTAGATAAAGCTTTTACAGGCATGCGATCTGTTAGATTTATACTGGGGGCCTATGAGGCTGCAAAACCTCTTAAGCGGCGTAATGCTCAGGAGGTTAAAGGAAACGTTAACTGAGAAAAAAACAACAACAATTGCTCAGTTACTTACCTGGGGCTTTTTTTCAGCCCCCTGAAGTCATTCCTGGTTCCTCACCATCAACTTGGTTGCTTGGTTCCCTTGGTGTCACCCTCCAAATGCTGGATGGGTGGCCCCCATGCCACCTCCAATGCTCACGCAGAATACTCCCGCCCGCTGGAAATCGGCCAGCGTAGTTTTCCGGCCTTACGGAGGGGGGGGGGGCACACAACAGAGGAACAGCAGAGTGCCGAATCATAGTGATGGAGCAGAGGTGGACTTTGGGGGGCTGGAAGAAGCCACAGGTAAGAAATGTATTTAAAATTGAAACCACAGTGGCCCTGTCATCATCAGTTTTTTCTTTCAAATTAACATTTGAAATTATGAAATAGATCAACTTAAATTATGAGGGAAAAAAGTTCAGTCAATTCAACGCATTTTTTCAGTAGAAAAATACATATATTTGTGTAATTCTGTATCCTGAAAGTAGGCCAAATTAAAAAGAAAGAGGGACAGAGGCATTTCGTTTGCAAAGAGGGACTGTCCCTCCAGAAAAACGATAGTTGGGAGATTATAGGACGGTCTGGCTACAGCAGCTTCACTGTGGAAGCGTCAAGCACCTGCTGCTAACAGAAACCGAAGCGGCCTGGAAAAGCTCTATTCCTTCCTTCTGACCGGTAACCGTAGGCCCACAGAACGTCCCCCCGCGGGCATATCCGTTCCACATACATCTTTTTGGAGTTTCTCCGTAGTTCGCCCGCGCTCCCGCCAACTCTTGTCCTAATCTTCATCTTCGCCACCTCAGCTTCTCAGTCTCACTCCTCCTCAGCTACAGCACACAATGCTCGTCACACGGGCTCGCCGTCCGTACGCCCCCAATGATAGGCCCAGAGCAGAGCGCCTTCCCTTGGTTCATGGCTATTGGTTAGATCGCGGCCCAGCCTCCAGCAATGCGCACATATCAATATCCGGCGTCATGTAGCCATGGATACCAGTGTGTTCTGCTAGGAGACGCCGAATCCACACATCTTCCCCGAGCCTGGATAGAGCCGAGCACCAGCAGTCGTCATGGGCAGTAAGAAGAAAGATATCACACTGCAGGTATAAAACACGTCGTTGGGGTTTTCTGCACTATAGCTTTCTGGCAGATTCGATCAGAGTGATCGAATCTGCTGGTAAAAATCTACACGTGTATGGCTTGTTTTACAGCCTACCAGGGGAAATAATTGTTATGAGCACACAGGTAGAATTGACCCTCTTTTGGAAGTAAATCCCCGTACCTCTTTCTCTTTTGTCCCTTTTGCTGAGGTACAGATCTACATAAATAAATGTATTTATCCACCAAAATGTGTTTATATTGTGCTAAATTTATATTAAAAAATTACCTTGTCTATCTCCAAATACTAAAGTAAATAAAGATATGTGATGAAAGAAAGGACAAACTGAATGATTACTATGAAATTGTAGAGAACCTAGCACACTAAATAATTTCTGTAATTAGTAGGAGCTCACAAAACTAATGTTCTTACCATAGCCATAGTCCAATATTCCTACCATAGTCTTGTTGTCTGTGTCCTCATTGAGATTTTTCTCCCTTCAGGCTCATACACATGTGCAACTTAATGCACAACATAATCAGTTGCACAACTTGTTGTTTACACGACAAGTACGTACACAAGCGCTGATCAACTAAGCAACCAACTCATTTAAATACTGCAAGTCCGCATTCAAAAAATAAAAGTTGTTCATACTACTTGTACACACGTGGCCAACCTGCATGATAGTTGGGCAGGTTGATCCTCCTGTTTGGGCAAACCCCCTGTTATCAGTTGTATGTCTTGTCTTTTGCCAGCATATACACGCCCAACTACCATCCAACAGACAAGCCCCATACACACACTCAACACAAGTATCTCAGTACGAACAACTACATGAAACTGAACAACTTTGAGGTGCGGGAAAAATGTGTTGTGATGTGCGCACAACTTTTATACACACAGCACGACTTAACGAGCGACTTTGAAAAAAAAGATGTGCAAACCACATCAATGTGCATATCGCTAGCTACAAGGAATGATTACTGCGTGTCTTTCAACGATTGTACACACGTATTGCAATCCGGTGTTTGTATCACCGACTTCATTACTCACATTGCAACTGTTTATTCACTATACCTGCATTGTAGTATTTGCTGTTGTTTTCACAATGGTATCCCGCCAGCAAGCAGCCGCCTGCCTCCTGTTGTTGTTGGATGAAGAATTGGAAATTCTTGAGTGTCGTAGGAGAAGAAGGAGTCGTCAGTCTGCTGGTAATGAACGTTCTCGGCGCTGTCTCTGGGCAAAAGAATGGCTTCAGGATCGTGATCCTATATCTCAAGAAGGTCTTTTAAGACAGTTGCGTACCTCTGCACCCGAGGACTACCGCAATTACTTGAGGATGTCTGATGCCTCGTTTAGATGATAGTTGGGCAGAATAGTTGCATGTGTGTACGAACCTTCCTGTCCTTTAACAATTGCGACAGCAGCAAGAAGTGAATGAAAATCTCCTCGCTGCAAACCTAGATAGTTAAGTAATAAATATGCAGCAGAGGTTCTAACACTTCCTTTGACATGACTTTCAGCATCAAGAAGCCCAGCCAAAAATTGGGCTACAGCTCAATGGTAAGTTGAAGGAAGAATGTGCTGGCCAGCACTCACTTCCATTAATTGACTTTCATTGGCATTACCACCTTCAGTTTAGTCAAGTCAATGCATAGTTGTCCTGACCGGCAACTATGCATCACTGCTATATAAATAGCTGTAGGCTGCTGTAAAACAAGGCCATCATATAGAGTGCCTAGCACACTAAGGCACGGAGTGGGGAGGCTCTGGAGATTGCTCTGTATGGGGCCTCACAGTGGGCTATGTAGTGTATCTTGTATGCCCCCAAAATGTTTTGTGGATTCAGATGGCAGCCCTGGTTTACAGCAATAAAACTGAAGACATGAGAGAGATGAGAGTGTCCGCCTTTCTGTTATTAACTGACACTTGATAAATCTGAAATCGTGGCAAAAAGTAAAGAGCAGAATTAAAACAACACTTAGGCCCGTTTACACTTGCGTTTTGGCATGCAAACGGATCGGATCAGGACCTGATCCGGATCCGATCCGGATCTGGTCCGTTTGCATCAGGAATGTATCAGGCTGTCATCCGGATCCGTGTGGTAAAAACAGCGAAATTACTAATAAAATTGTTGGGGTCAGCAGAAGGTGCTCTTGGTGCACCTGTAGAATCAGGTCCTCCGCTGTTTAGGCCTCACCTCCACCTCCGACATACACGTTAGTCACTGCTGCTCCACTGCTGCCCATGTGTCCCCATCCAAAATGGCTGCTGGAATACGCATAGGAAGTGGGGTAGAACATCAGGTGTTTGTATCCTGTGTGTTCTGTGCTTTCCGTTCCCCATAGTTTTCTATTTCCGGATGGTGCAGTCAGGCTCCGGTCCAGGTGCGTGGGCTGGATGATCCGGACCCGAAAAATAGCGCATGTTGGAAAAGTGTCCGGAGTCCGGATCCGATCCGGCTCCGTACTGTACGGAACGTACGCATGTGAACATCCGCATAGACTTTGCATTGCTATGCAGAACGTACGTTACGTTTGTACAGTATACGATCCGGATCCGATCAGGCGGATCCGGACAGGGAACGCTAATGTGAACCAGGCCTAAGGCTAGTTATACACCAGGACGTTGCGTTTAGGGGACGTTATAGGGCACATAACGTGCCCCTAACGCAACGCCTGGTGCTCTCTAGTGTGGACGTCGGAGTGAGCCGCGTTGTGCAGCTCACTCTGGCGTCCGTGATGCGTACTGTTGGACGCATGCGGCATCACGTGGTCCCGCCCGGCCAATCGCCGCACAGAGCGGTCGCTCCAGGAAGTAAACACTGAGTGCAGTGAATATTAATTAACCATGTGCCCGGCCGCTCTCCCCTCCTCCCCAACATGACTGAGCATGTGCAAACAGTCTAACGAGAACGCACAGCATGCAGCACTTTGCTGCGTTACAATGTAACGCAACATGGGCAGTGTGAACAGCCCACTTGTGTTACATTGCTGTGCGTTGGGGGGAGCGTTACAGGCTGCACTAACGTGCGCCTGTAATGTCCCTGTGTGCAAGAAGCCTAAATGCATATCATTAATGCTGCTTTATAAACAGGCCCCTGAGGTGCGTACATTTAAAAGTGCTACGTGTTAAAATAGTCACGAGATGTACGTGATAGTAGAATATTGGTAAATTTAAAGGGACCCTGAGCAGTGCATACAAATGAAAATCTGCAGGTACCTGGGTCTTCCTCCAGCTCCCCATAGCCCGTGAGGTCCATCCACATACTCTGGGTCCCGTCTGTGGTCTTGCTGGCTGCTAGGTTAAGCTGGTGCCTTCGACTGAATTTGTGAGCAACTGCGCCTGTGTGGCCTGTCTGCGCACCCGACTAGTCATGCGGGTGTCACCATTAGCCTCAAGCGTATGCTTGGTCCAGTCTTTTGAGAACTGCGCATGCACAGGAGGCTTACGCTGATGCACACGTGATACAGTCAGGTGCGCGGAGGGGTTGCACAGACGCAGTTGCTTACAACTTCAGCTGAAGTTGCCAGCTTAAAGGAGCCACCATAAGGACCACAGACGGGACCCAGAGGACACTGAGGGACCTCACAGGCTATGGTGGACTGGAGGAAGTGCAGATTTTCATTTGTATGCACTGCTCAGAGTACTATCTCCTTTTACTATTAGTAGAATATCGGTAAGTTTTCCAATATTCTACTGTCATTTACCCTTATTATAATTATTTAAAATCATCTTATTATTATGAAACCTAACTATCACATTACCCGTCCCCTACCTATGCCTAACATTAACCCCCCACCCCTCTACTTATGCCTAATACTAACCACTCCAACTAAACCTAACACTAAGCTTCCCCTATAACCATAGCTATCGCCGCTATTCTCTCTTTCTCCAGCTGCTGTACAACTCTGGCACAAGCTACTGTCACTAAAGTAAGCTCAACTAAATAGTAGCCCTTCTCCATAACATATCACAGCCACAAAATAATGCTGCTACCGCCACTAATAGTGGAAGCCAGAGTTTAGTTGCCACTGGCCTCAAGTCACGGAGCATTATCAAACGTTTATCAAACACTTTATCAAACATTTGATAATTACCTCATGGGTAAAATCTCAATTTTAAATTCACTAAGGTGTTATATATTTATCGAATGTTTTACCGATAAAACGTTCAACAAATATATAACACCTTAGTGAATTCAAAATGAGATTTTACCCATGAGGTAAATTATCAAACGTTTGATAATGCTCCGTGAATTGAGGCCTTTGCGTACTAGCCAGGCGCTTGTTGGTAAGAGGAATGGAATCAGGCAGTGAGTGCTGCCACATGGTGAAGGGGGGCATGTCTTGCATGGCACTTCCGTTCTGCCACTTGCAGTGGCCGTGGAGGAAAATGACTTTCATTTAGTAGGTATGAGATTGTTGGTTTTCCATGTATTTGATGTATTTTGCTTACAAAGACAAGCAAGCACGATGGGTACAGACACACAATAATGCCAATCCTGAATATGAAAACAATTGTAGTACCAACTTGGTGTTAAAAATGTCAATTTTATTTTCACTTGCTTTTTCAGGCTGCCATAAATAATCAAGAGCAATGGGAGGAAAGTCTAGCTTCCAAAGGACTTCTAGGTAAAAATGAATAAAACTTCATGATCACCTCTAATGTGTTCTTGTATCCAAATCATGTGAAGTAGAGCAAACTAGTGATAACAATATATGTATGTTGCCAACTTATGATTGCCCCATGTCTAACTTCGATATAACCTCAAAAATGTCCTTTTTAATTATGTGTATGGTGGGAAACTCAGGCCTGAGTCATACATTTTTGCCATCCCCTTCCTGCCTCACTCACTGAGCTGCTACCATTGCCAAACTGCCACCATCTCTAGTCATAGAATATTGGTAACAGGACTACTGGGTACTGGTGTTCATTCAAATCATACCTAAATGAGATTTAGGCCTCTTTCACAGTGGGACGTTAAAGTCGCACGTTATAAAAAATTATAACGCACACTAACGCGCAGCAATACAAAGTCTGTGCGACATTCACAGTGCACACATTGCGTTCTGTGTAACGTGTAGCAATATTTAGAATGTGCTGCATGCTGTGCATTTAGCAATAAATTTGCTGCGTTATGTGTGTTGCACATGCTCAGTAATGTTTTTTTTTTCCTTGTAAAATGTAACGCATGCACCGTTTTCGTTTCATCAGTATGCAATGAAAACGGCGCACCAAGAGACACATAACGCAGTGCAAAATAACGTCCAATTTCATAACCTACATGCGCTGCTTTAGGGGCACGGTGTGTGACTTTAACGTCGCATCAAACACAACGTCCCATTGGGAAAGAAGCCTTAATGTGTTAAATGAAACATGGTGCTGTACCTTTAAATGTCAGAACATTTTGCACTAATGGCCTCAATTCACTAAGCTTATCTCCTGTCTTAAATAACTCTTGTAGAGTTGTTACCATGGGGATAAGGCATGTAGTATTCAGGAAACATTTTACCTCAGGCAAACCTAAAGTTAACTCTTCTGTCTTTAAGCTAACTCTTTAATCCTTAAAATAACTCCAGAGTTAAAGGCAGGCTGTTCATTAACTGCATGTGAAAATAACTACAGAGGAGGTAACTTAACTACAGAGGAGGTAACTTAACTACAGAAGAGGTAACGTAAGGAATGAAGAGATAAGATAACTCTCTAAGGCCTGGTGCACACCAAAACCCGCTAGCAGATCCGCAAAATGCTAGCAGATTTTGAAACGCTTTTTCTTATTTTTCTGCAGCGTTTCAGCTAGCGTTTTGCGGTTTTGTGCAGCGGTTTTGGTATAGTAGATTTCATGTATTGTTACAGTAAAGCTGTTACTGAACAGCTACTGTAACAAAAAACGCCTGGCAAACCGCTCTGAAGTGCCGTTTTTCAGAGCGGTTTGCGTTTTTCCTATACTTAACATTGAGGCAGAAACGCATCCGCAATCCAAAATCTGCAGCAGCCCGGGAGTATGCGTTTCTGCAAAACGCCTCCCGCTCTGGTGTGCACCAGCCCATTGAAATACATTACCCTAGCGGATCCGCACCCGCAAGCAGATCGCAAACAGCAGCGGAAACGCTCCGGTGTGCACTAGGCCTTACTGTGTGGAGGTAAGTTTTCTCTTGCCTTATTATCTCCAGCATGATCTTAGTGAATTGAGACCTATGGGCTGTTTAGTAGTAATGCGTCAGTCGTTGCCAACGGCAATGCGTCAACACCTGGGCCCACCTGGGCATTGAGCTTCCACTCACCCGGCACCTTCCTATTTCCCGAAATTAAGAGCAGGATCAGCTACATACTATAACATTATTTTTTTTTCTTGCGGCCTATTTCAAATGATTGTTATTGTACCTAGGAATAGGTACAAGAAGTGTAATAGTGGAAGTTTCATCCCACTGTAAGAAAACAACATCCCAAAAAAGTAAAGGCCGGTACTAATGCTATACTGTTCTCAGCGAGGTGGACAAAGATCTAGAGTTCGTACAGCTGTCCCCTGAAGTCCAAAAAGATTTTTAAAGCAAACCTGAAGTTTACAAAAAAAGGTACAAACTTACCACTGCCCAGGCTTCCCTATTCCTCTACCACCCCTCCGCTGCTGGCCAGGAGCTTCTTCATCTTCGCAGCCCCACTCCCCTCCATGTATGAGTGCAGCCGGAGGGTTTGCGTCTGCACCGTAGCATGGAGCTGCTCCTGCATGGAGAGAAAAGCTGTACACAGGTGGTAGCTAGCCCCTCAGAAACCCATTCTCCATAGAGACAGAATGGGTTTCTGAGCTGTTGCCCAGCGATGTGTCTGTACAGCATTGGAGCCTCGCCATTTCACCCACAGGATAGAATTAAATCTTGATGGGCAGCAAAAATTGCATAGAAGTTGTGTTTGTGCGTATCTTAATTATATTAATTTTAAATATATAATAAAAGCTATGAACTTTTAATGATCCCAGGCAAAAACATAATTGGAAACTATTCCCATAATTGGGAAATATTGATTTATTGTTATTTACTTACTTAATACTAGTTAAAAGGCAACTGAAGGGAGAGGGATATGGAGGCTGCCATATGTATTTCCTTTTAAGCAATACAAATTGCCTGGCTATCTTGATGATTCTTTGCCTCTAATACTTTTAGCCATAGACCCTGAGCAAGCATGCAACATATCAGGTGTTTCTGACATTGTGAGATGTGACAAGATTACCTGCATGCTTGTTTCTGGTGTGATTCAGACACTACTGCAGCCAAATAGATCAGCGGGGCTGCCAGGCAACTGGTATTGTTTAAAAGGAAATAAATTTGGCAGCCTCCATAGTCCTATCACTTCAGTTGCCCTTTGAGACTCATTAAAAAAAAAAACTCTTTTACAAACTTGTGAAATAAGTACTTTAAAATGATTGTACAGGAGTTGGATAAATCTGGCTTTATTTAGTATAGTTTTGGATGCCAGCAGTTCCCTTAACCAGAGTCCGAAACTGTCATTTGATAGTTTTTTGTTGTTGTTTGATTCTGCTCACACTGCTAACAGCATCTTTAGGGCATCTTACAGATGTCCAGTGCAGTGGTAATTTTCCTATGGTAAACTACCTTGGAAAGATCTGTTTTGACTAGAATGGACACAGGGCCTGATGCACTAACAATCGGTAAAGTTGCAATGTGCAGGCAGCGCACTGCAAATTTACCAGTAACAATGCTAGGGAAGTATCTCATATTGCACAATTAGCATAACGCGTGTTACCTGGGTAATAACACACAAGTTGTTTTGGCAATGCTCATTACGCTACTTACGCAAGTAGTGTTCTATGCATTACTATAGCAACTCACGCGTTACCTAGGTAACCCCAGTTGCTCTAATTGTGCAAAGCACACGACTCACATGGCATTCATACCTGTAAAAATGGATGGAACTAGCAAGAAAAAAAACAAATTTCATGAGCTGAAAATGTTCCAGCTATGCTGACTTTTTTTTTTAAATCAGATCTCCTGAACAGTTCACTGGAGCATGCTACAATGTGATCATTTTGTGCGTGGTGTTTCACAAATGTGATTATTTATGACTTCCATATTTTAAAGGAAGCCAATCTGAGAGGTATATGGAGACTGCCATATTTAATTCCTTTGAATCAATACCAGTTACCTGGCAGTCCAGCTGATCCTTCTGGTCATTAGTGTCTGAATCACTTTCCTGAAACAAGCATGTAGATAATCTAGAATCTCGTTAGATTTTTGTCAGAAACATCTGAACTGTGTGTTTGTCCAGGGTCTATGGCTAAAAGTACTAGAAACTGGTAGTAGATCAGCAGGACAGCCTGGCAATGTGCAACTGTTTTTCTTCTTCGTTTTCTCCTAGTTGATATTTTCAAAATTGTTAAATGGAGCCTGAGGTGGGCTTGTGAAATAAAAAAAAAATTAGGCTACCTGAGCTGGGGGCTGTGCAGATCAGGTAGCCGCCAAAACCGCCGCTCTCCACCGCTTCTGTGGGCCGCACAGGCCCACTTTCACTTTTGTGACCTCTAGGTCACAACGCTGCAAGGAGAGATTGATTCTCTCTCCCAGCATGCAGGGAGGTGGGGGAGCGGCAGAGGCATGGCCAGGATGAGAAAGCTGCCTTTGGAAACAGCTGTGGAAACCCTGCAAGAACACCCCTAGTGAGCATTTTGAACAGGGAATCCCTCTCCCACATGTGTACCCTCAAGATAGCGACGTATATTGTCACTAATCTCGGGGAGGGGGTTTCATAGCGTGGCGATGGGGGGGACTGTAGCGCGGCAGCGGGGGGGTGGGGCAGAGAGCGGCAGTGGGGGGGACACAGGCATGTCATGAGGCAGAGAACATGCCTCTGTATCCCATCTGCCCCCCCTACCATCGAGCAAAAAATAAATAAATACTCATAATAATTTTGATAGTACTTTTCAACCCACTTTTTGGTACTGTTTCAGTTGCAAAATGCTGAGAAGTTATTTGAAGTAGAAGATGTAAAAATTATTTCCTAGGAGAAAGCTCAGGTGAAAACGTTAATTGCATATGCACTTGTTGCAGTCAATGGCCCTTATATTCCCTTGACTTTTTTCTCCTGAGTTTTCTGTGATATTTTCACACCTTATCAATAAAATGTCTTTTAAGTCATCAGCAAGCGAGAAAATAATCAGAATCATTTTGACAATAATTTTCACCTACTTTTTGGTAATTGCAGAGTGTTAAAAAATTATTTTATTTTATAATTTTAAAGGAAAAAAAGATGAAAACTTTTATCCTAGGAGAAAACGTCTTTCTCAATAAAATGTGCTGAGTTATACTAATGCTTGGTTGGTTTGCTTTATTCTTAGTGGTGGATGTTTATCAGGCCTGGTGTGGTCCATGCAAGACAGCTGTCAGTTTGTTCCGAAAAATAAAAAATGAACTAGGGGACGATCTGCTGTTGTTTGCTGTGGTAAGAATTGGATTAAGAATTAACAGGACTGATCAAAACAAGCAAATATGTGTATATTAGTCACAGGAGAAGGCAGGGTTAAAAGGATGTCCCTTATCCAAGTGCAGCGTCTCTTTTTGTATATTTAGGGCCCTTCCACACCGGGGTGGTGCGGTGCGGTATTTTTACCGTACCCAACCGCCAGGCAATGAAAGTCTATGGAGACTTGCATACTGCGACATTACGGCATGATGCGACGGAAGTGGCGTTTTCACTGCATTCCCGACACAGGGCCAGAACCATGTTACCGCGTGGCTTCTGTGTCGAGTTGCGGCAATCTGCCTCGGCCCAGAAGTCATGTTAGTCTATCGCGACGCAGGGTAATTTAAAAAATAACCAACGCGACGTTGAGGTGTGCATGCGCGGAAGTGTATTTTTACAATATGCTTTCTGTGCACTTCCACATACCCAGAAGCAGGAAGCAGTGGCAGGCATGCTTCACTTCCTGCTTGGCCCAGTGCCAGATGGGGAATACCGCGTAGTAAAGCGGCATTTCCCAAAGGCCACACCTCCAGCTTGCAGTGTGAAACTGGACAAAGTGTTCCTGCAACCCCTATTACTTGAGTGATGTCATGCGTTTACTACTTCATGTTCACATACTTCAATCTCCAATCTGTATGCATCCTTTCACTCAGCCATTCCCCTTCTTGCCTTACACAATGGCCTCAGTCTCCAGGACACCACTCTGAGCATCCCTCTCTGTATACCAAAGGGCTTATTAGAATGCATGGATTCCCCTGCAAAAAGATGGCATAGGCTCCTCAACAAGACACCCCCCCCCCCTTCCTCACAAGAGCAGTCAGCCTCCCATACACAAACCATCCTCTGGACATGCAGAGTAGTGCAGAGAGGTGGTGTAGTATTTATCTTCTCCAACGTTGCGGGTCTCCTCTGTGCATCACAGCTGCACACTCTTCTGCCATCCTACGTGACTCATATCGGTCATGTGATTGGGATTCTGCAAATTGCAGCAGAGAGTTTGCAGCTATGGTGCATGGAGGAGACCCACAATGCTGGAGCAGGCAAGTATTACACTATTACACGGCTCCCTGCGCTACTCTGTATCCGGGTGGGGATGGGAAGTAGGAGCAGGCCCTGAAGGGGGCTATTGTTTACAGGGGCTATTGTTACACCCCTGTGTATACCATCTACATGTACATCCTTACCTGTCAATCCAAACCCACTCTGTATCCAAACTCCTCATATCCTAATGCAGCATTGCAGCCCTCACTGTGTTCACAGCACCCAAATATCTCTTTAAGTAGTCTTCCTCTTTATCCAGTGTCTCCACTACTCTGTAATATTCACCAGTATACTGCCTTCATATTCTTATTCTTCTGTTGCTATTATTACCACTGCCTGAAGATATCTGCTCCAGCTCACTGTTATCACAGGTATGACTGGACTGGAGCGTTATTGGAGCATTTGTGTGGATATCTTGGGTCAGCAGGGAATGTTCCTAAAACTAGAGGTTGATGTGAAGGTTGTATGCTTATTGCAAAAATCAAGCACCTCATCCCCCCAGAAGATCTGCCAACCTTAATCCATGCCTTCATCACATCCCGACTGGACTACTGTAATGCTCTCTACACTGGCCTTCCAAAAAAGGTCTTGTACCGCCTACAGCTGATACAGAATACTGCTGCCAGACTGCTAACCAACCAACCCCGTCACTGCCACATAACGCCAGTGCTGCACTCCCTTCACTGGCTACCTATAGAATGGCGGGTCCTATTCAAGATCGGCCTACTGACATTTAAATCCCTGAATAATCTGGGCCCTGGATACATGAAAGATATGTTGCAGCTGCGTAGCAATCCCCGCATTCTCAGATCCACAGGTTCTAATAATTTAGTCATACCCAGAGTCCACTTGGAAACTTTTGGTTCCAGAGCCTTCTGTCATGCTGCCCCTACGTTTTGGAACTCCCTACCTCAACAGATCAGGACAGCTCCATCCCTGGCCGTGTTTAAATCCAGACTGAAAACCCACCTGTTCAGTTTGGCATTTGCAGAAATATAACTTTTGTTGTGTGAATACTTCATCCTACTACCAATTACTGAATCTGAGAGAGCCTAAGCGCTTTGAGTCCTATGGGAGAAAAGCACTATAGAAAGAAATATTATTGTATTGTATTGTACTGCTTTCAAAGACTGCAGAGCAGTGTGGTGGGAGTAAGATGTAAGAGTGTAGGACTGCCTGTACACCACAAGGGGCTGCTTGAGAGGACAGGGGCTGAACACATTAGGGATGGGATACAGTATAAATAAGGATGGCTTCAGAGCTTTGAGAATGTTCTGTGTTTTCTTTGGTGTGGTGACCATTTTCATGAGAATCTGACTATGGACTTGACTATTACGTCAATACCCCACTATGTAACAGCTGTCTGGTTTTGGTTAAGGTACAAATGCCCGATGATCACACAACCATCTGGCTGGCATGGGAAGCCCATGGCTTCTGTGGGTGAGGTGGGATATGGGGCTGGAGGATTGTGGCTAGATTTGCAAACAAGGAAATCGAGTAAAGCACCTCACCAGAGTTCAGTAGAGCCTCATTAGTTTACTTTAAAGTAAAACATCCAAGGGTTTATTTTAAGGTACGCCCACTAACATAACTCTGCAATTTACATGACTAAAAATAGAAGCCTGCATTATACCCCAGTCCATCTCACCAAGTGGAGAAACACTGCTCCTATTCCTCTCCTTTATTTGCCCATCAAGGACAGGGCATTTTAAATTGAAGTGCCATGTACGGTATATAGCAGTATTTTAATGCCTGAAAATGCATTTGCTTAACGAAGTTATGGACTCCTGTGCACTATATAAGGTATTGTTTACTTGAAGCAAACCTGAACTCTTGCACAGGAGAGATGGAAAACAAAGAGAAATTCATCCTGTGTGTGTTTATAGAGAACAGCATGTCTAATTCTCCTCAACAAGCAATAAGCCAGTGTAATTTGAGCTGCCAACTGTCTGCTGAGTTGTGAGCTAAAATATAAACACAGGAGATGAACCCTTTCTGTGCTCCCAGCAAACCAGGAAGTAACTACACTACAGCATATCTGTAGGAACTGTATATAAGCTAAAATGTTCCTCTTTAAAGGCTATTATGCTGTTTCTTATCTTTTAGAGCAGAGCGGAAGTTCTGAGTTCAGGTCCACTTTAAAGAGGTGTATATGAGTATTAGTGAACTTGCACCACGCTCATTTCAAACATCCAATCTGGTGCAAAGCAACGGGGAAAAAAAAAAAAAAAAAGAGAAAAACAAAACTGGAACTTCACTATTTAAAAATGGAAATCTGAATTAAAATGCACTTCTCAATTGTCCATGTCCTCTCTGCGCCTAATGGACAGATATCCAATTCCTTCTATGCTCTCTCCAAAACAAATTCTTGTAACATTAACTTATTGCACTGCATGGGCCAGTTGACATGATGTCCACTGCCCTGCATTTTGATGGACCAGGCAGTGGGCTCAGAGCTGACTGGTTGAGGACTGAAATGATTTTCTATTGGACAGTTCACATTGACACATTCTATTTGAGTCTGTTGCAGAAAAGTCTGAACTAATTTTAGCAGAAAGTGGATTGCATTGCCATTTATTTAATGAATGTCACCCCTCTACTCTAGAGCGACAGCTAACCCTGCTGCAATGTACTTTATCAGGCTCAGCGATGGCAGTGCATCCGTCCTATTGGATGTGGTACCCAGCCTAATAAATCATGTGTAAAGTCATAGGTTTTCTTAGTAGAAAACGCAGTGTCCTTGTCAAACCTGCTAGTATCCTGTACAAAATATGCATGTGTGCAATAAAGTTATAATGTAGATAATTACAAAATAATAATAGAGGTCAGTTTAGATGCTTGTAAAAACCCAAAATTTGTAATTCAAGCTCTGAAAGCTCATGAAAAATCAATATATTTCTTAGTATAACACTTGTGAGCACACAGCCTGGCCCTTTTCACATTTACTTGGGGCGTGGTTACTGCAAGATGAAGACTACATTGTCTACAGGACTTTTCTGGAGATATAACTGAGATGAATGACCTTGTCAGTGACTAAAGCCTGGTACACAACTTCAATTTTGATTGGCCACTGATCAGCCAATTTAGCGGCTTCCATGTAGTATGATAGCTTTAATCTGTTTTTAGTATTCAGAATTTGTTGGCCCTTATGCTACATGGAGGTGGTAAAAGTGGTTATTCATTGGGCAATCAAAATTGGATGTGTGTGCCAGGTTTTTCTGAGAATGAGCATAATTCAAATTCAAATTGGTCTGTATACTGTACACTGGTGAATCTGGGAAATTAACTCCATTTAAAACATAACAGTTTATTGTATGGCTGGCCAGTTCATTCCATTGGATTGCCAGTTTTATTCAAAGCTAGTTCAGGGGTGCATTGAAAATAGCATCTGATGAGCTCTTACTTGTATGATGTTATTACTGACATCATACTTTCTGTTTCAGGCTGAAGCTGACAGTATTGATGCCCTCGACAAATACAGAGGAAAATGTGAACCTACTTTCCTTTTCTTTGCAGTGAGTTATTTGTGGGGTTATTATGTGATTTTTATTTTCTTTGTGAAAAATTCTCTCTTTTTTATGTTTACTAGACTTTGATTAATATACTTAAATTGTGATTTGGCGAGACAAATATGGAAGATACATCTGTTAAATGATGCTTGTTAACTTTGATAGGGTTTATCTGTTTTGTATGCCCATGGGACTAATGGAGGAATGTTTCAGAGTGACTGGGAGTGAGCAGGCAGCTGTCAGGAGATTACATTCACTTTGGGTGAACTCCAGGGCCGGATTTACCATAAGGCACTGTAGGCACGTGCCTACAGGCGTCTGATGATGGTTGCTAACTCCCCTCCCCGAGTTCCTCCCTCCCTCCCTCCTTCCCTGTGCAGAGTCCCAAGCAGAGTGTAAATGAGAGGTAACACTTGATAAAGGCCGCTGGCCGAAACGTGTGTTTTTTTTCTATTACTATGGTACAATAAACCAGCATTTTTGCACAAATCCAGGTGGAGACCCAGTCATTTTGTCTTTGCTGCTGTGAATGTTACACACGTAAGAAGGATCCAGGTGTGGACTGGTTGACTCCCTGGTATATCTATTACTTTGTGGTAGAGCTGAGGGATCACTTTTCTTGCTGTGTAAATGAGAGGTTACTCACCCTGCTCTCAGCATTCCACTGACAAGTGACAAGATCTCCCCTCTAGCTATTTAATACTGAGTCTAGCTACCTTATACTAGGGGGCACCTGTATCTAGCTATGACATGCAAGGGAAGTACTGGAGAAGTGACAGCTAGGCTAGCCATCACACTTGCGGTGCAGTTCAGCAGGGCTTTGTAGAATTATGGAGGGAGAAGTCGTGGGTGCCAGGACATACATATATACGGGCCTGGTGAACTCTAAAACCATTTTATATCCAACCCTTCCATGTTTGTTTTTGCTAACAGAAAGTCAGACGATCAGCAATTTTGGAGTGATTTTGTAGCACTTTTTCGCAATCAATTTTGAAGTGATTTTCACAGCGCTATTTGCATTTCTATACTTGTTACAGAATTGAAGCTGCTTAAAAAATGTTATTTCAGTGCTTCTTGTGATTTTAATAAAAATGATTCTATCTGGTGTGAAA
This sequence comes from Hyperolius riggenbachi, assembly GCF_040937935.1. NCBI lineage: Eukaryota > Metazoa > Chordata > Amphibia > Anura > Hyperoliidae > Hyperolius > Hyperolius riggenbachi. The sequence continues at coordinate 218,755,900 of NC_090652.1, forward strand.
TAGCTCATAGGATTGTTTACATTGCTTGTAGATTATCCGTTACTAATGAACATTATGCAAGCAATGTAAGCATTGCATGTATAACATAAGTCACGCTGTAGCACACACGCAAGCTACATAAACACAGGTAAACGTTATGTGTTCCCTTTGCTCACATAAACTTTAACCAATGTTTAGTAAATATACCCTATAGAGCTTTAAGAAGGCAAACCTGTTCTATGCAAAGCTTTCTCAGTTGGGGGCTTTTGATTTCCTTTGGGCCCACTACAAAATTCCTGGTAGTTTTGGTTTTCCATAACTTAAATGGGCACTCTGGAAACATCACCTCTGAAACTTAGCTTGATTGTGTGTTCTGTATATTGTATTATCTTTAGGCTAATTAACTTGCATTACTAATTTATGCTGTATCCTGTCAGGGAGGGGAACTGGTTGCCGTGGTGAGAGGAGCCAATGCCCCCTTACTGCAGAAGACTATTTTAGAGCAACTTGAAGCAGAAAAGAAAGTTTTGAACCAAGGTCAAGATCGTAAAGTGGTAAGAAAAAGAGATTTGGGTTCTGCCATACTTATTTAATATGAACTGCAAACTGAAGAAAAAAGATCTGTGCTCTGATTCTAGCCAGGAGTCACCTGACATACAACATATCATAGCTCCCAACTGTCCCTCTTTTGCAGGGGTGCTCGGATACCCCTTTTCAAAATCCGGATACCCAGATATCCGGATCGGATATCTGAATCCGAACTTTCAGATATATGCGTTCATGTGGATTCGGATATCCGGATAGAAAAACCGGAAGTGCCCTTTAAATTGCTTTAAAAACTTTTTTTAGTGTAAATGAGGCATGTAGCATCATTATTTTTTAAAGGGGAACACTAATTAATGTTTTTGGGACTTAAAATCCCCCCCCCTCTTCCAAAAAAAAATGACTGTCAATTAACATTAGGCCCCGGTTCCAGACAGCAGTCGTGCAGCCCACATTGTGTCCAAAGTCCGGTGGGAGCTGCAAGGCAGCAGGAGCAGGGAAATTCAGCAGCAGGTGTAACATGTGCCAGGAGCATGCCAGACGTGACAATTGGCACGTGGCACTTGTCACGTGTCGCTTGCCACATGTCACGTGGCACTTACCAAGTGGCACTTGTCACGTGGCACTTGCCACGTGTCACGTGGTATTTGCCAAGTGGCACTTTCCACGTGGCACTTGCCACGTGGCAAGTGACACATGGCAAGTGACAGGTGGCAAGTGCCAGGTGACATGTGCCGAGTGACAGTTAGACAGCAGAGGAGAAAACACTAGTGCACACTAACTGTCACGCTGGCATTGCTCACAGCACAGCAGTTCTGTAGAAAGCTAACACAGTAGTACTACTACTCTAACAACTACTAGCAGTGACTGCAGTACTACAGTACTAACTGCACAATAACACAGTAATCCTATCCCCTAATCCCTAACCTAACCTATACCTAAGGCTAATAGCTGGCCAGCAGGCAGCAGCTGGCCTGGTCTGTGTACAGCACACACACATACACATAGCAGCTGCCTGCAGCACACACTCTGACTGTCACACAAATGACATCAAGCTAATTAATGATTTAACAATAGTGTAGTGATAGTGAAGGGGTTAATCACTGAACAGCTTTCGGTTTATCACTGCTAGGCCAGCAGCACTGGAGCACACAGTCTGACTGTCATACAATGACATCAATCAAGCTAATTATCAATTTAACAATAGTGTAGTGAAGGGGTTAATCACTGAACAGCTTATCACTGTGTACAGCCCTTGCTAGGCCCAGCAGCACTGGAGCACACACTCTGACTGTCACACTATGACATCAATCAAGCTAATTAACCATTTAACAGTAGTGTAGTGATAGTAGTGAAGGGGTTAATCACTGAACAGCTTTAAGTTTATAACTGTGTACAGCCCTTGCTAGGCCACCAGCACTGGAGCATGTCTCTCAGTGAGCATTCAGCAAGCTAAGACGATATGTCTCATCATGGCAGCCCTCCTTGTTATACAGGGGGGCTGGCCAGTGTTCCTTTCTGTTATTGGGTGCCAGGGTTTAGGCTGGGAGCCCTCTGATTGGCTCAATAAGGTCAGGTGGGGTTGGACAGGGTTCCCCTCTGTGATTGGTTGCTAGGGCTTCTGCTGGGAAGCTCAAAGATGTCATCTCCTTAGTTACAGTATTCTGATCCGGATATCCGGGTATGCAACCAAATATCCGCAAATAGCTATCCGGATTTCCCAAAAAGATCCGGAATCCGAATCCGAATCGGATAGCTGAAAAAAGTTCGGATATCTGGGTTACCCGGATATCCGGAATCCGGATGAGCATCCCTGCTCTTTTGGAGGGAAAATCCCCTATTTGGGAGCCCTGTCCCTCTGTCCCTCTTTCCTGTTCATTTGTCCCTCTTTTAGGACTTTGTCTATCTATCTATCTATCTATCTATCTATCTATCTATCTATATATATATATATATATATATATATATATATATATATATATATATTTCTCTGCTAAAAATGTGTTTGACTCTAAAATTTATTCCCACCCTTTAAATTGATATATTACTAATTTTAAAATGTTACTATGAAGGAAAAGGAACCAGGATATAAAGGACCAGTGTGGTTTGAATTATAAAACATATTTTTCTTATGAAATCTTTATGGTATGCGTGACTAGGGGCGTGGCGACGGTGTGATCGGGGGTGTGGTAGAGGTGTGGCTTATTTGTCCCTCTTTCTCACCTCAAAAAGTTGGGAGGTGTGTGTGTGTGTGTGTGTATATGTTGGCTGCCTTATTGTCTATTGACTTATTAAAATGGCACAGCATTTGCATCTATTTGCCCGAATATGCAGGGTCTAAAACCAACTCACTGCTATGCCCTGCAGGAGTTGGCCCATGCAAAATACTTTGCATCTCAACATGGGCACCGTGTGTAGGCCTCTCATGCCGCTAAGAAATGGGGAGCAGTGCTGACATCCCCTCAAGCACTCCCCACTTCAATGGTGAACTTTGAAAACTAGAAACATTTATGCTGGCCACAAAAGTGATGGAAAAGATGTTTCAAGGGGTTTAACATCTGAGTTTGGTCTGTCCACAATGAAGCAACAACCTTATTAGCTTGGGTGTGCCCCCCCCCCCCCCCCCCCCCCGAGACACTCATATAGCCGTCGGTCATTGCTTCTTTGTGATACACAAGCCCCTTCACCGCGGCAAGGTAACGACCACGAAGGGGAATTGACACATGTACATGCCTTTTGTTTTTTGTTGCAGCTGCAGTGCAGCCAGAAAAATTAGGCAGGCATGTACACGCACCAGAAAAATTAGTATAGCGGCCGCTGCTAGCAGCGGCCTTAACCTTCCTGGTGGTAAGCTCGGGCTATGCCGCGCAGGAGGATTTCTCAGGCCCTGCTGCGCTGATTTGCATAATTTTTTTTTGTACACACAGCTAGCACTTTGCTAGCTGCGTGTACTGCCCGATCGCCGCCGCTCCGCACCGATCCGCCGTGCCGCCCCCCCCCCCCCCCCCCGACCCCATGCGCTGCCCGGCCAATCAGTGCCAGGCAGCGCTGAGGGGTGGATTGGGACTCCCTTTGACGTCGGTGACGTCATCCCGCCTGTTGCCATGGCGACGGGGGAAGCCCTAATGGAAATCCCGTTCAGAACGGGATTTCTGGACGGGCTTGAGCGCCGGAGGTGATCGAAGAGGGCGGGGGGATGCCACTGCACAGCGGCTGTCATGTAGCTAGCGCTAGGCTAGCTAAATGATTGAAAATAAATAAAAAAAATAGTGCTGCGCTGCCCCCTGGTGGTTTTAATTGACCGCTAGGGAGGTTAAACATTCAGGAATCCACTTGGAGTCCTGGTGGACCCTGCTGGTGGTGGCGGAGAAGGCAGTCAAGCGGCCTGCAGGCAGAGATGCTGTGTGGGGAGCGACTTAGTCTTGGGGCATCAGTTAACCCCCCATCCAGTGATCAACAACCCGCAGTCCCAAAACAATATACCATTTCCCATAGACTCTCACAACCCACCCAAGTACAATTTCTCCAAAGGTCCACCACCACCGACCTTATTCAGACACACCACAAACTTACCCATAGACCTGACCTTGACCACAGGGGTGTACCCCATTCCAATCACCCCAGGGGACACAACTACCAACACCACAGATGAACATACTACCATCATAAACAAAGACCCCAAGTCTACACCCCAAAAGTCTCCCATAGGAAATAACTCACTCACCAAAGAGGATAATGAGAATTACTCGCAATATAGTGTCTACAACACTCAGGAATGCCTGACTGCCATGGCATCCCTGGAGGGTCCAAACCAGAACACAGATACCAATGGTCCATCAACATCCACATATCCAGTACCTGACAGCCCAAATGAACAGTCAGAGTCTTTTTTAGACCTTCCATCGACCCTCACGAACCACCAACCGGACCCACTACATACACAACTCCCCAGCCCCAAAGCGTCAAACACCATCTTACAACCGAAAAGTATCCGCAAACGACCCTTCAAAAACACAGGAAAAGAGGATCAAGGGGAAAGGGGAAAAAGAAACAAAACATAGCTGCACCCACCAATTACGAAACCAAATCCATTTTCAACCTCTCCGATCACATACTGAGAGAACATGAAATAAAAATATTAAAGAGAACCCGAGGTGGGAATTACTTTTACTATTGGGGCACAGAGGCTGGTTGTGCGCACTAAGACCAGCCTCTGTTGCCCCATCGTGTGCCTCCATGTCCCCCCTGCTCGCCGCTATACCCCCCGCATTGCTGGCGACACGCAGCGTGTCGCCAGCTCAATGTTTACCTTGCGCTGTCAGTCAGCGCCGCTCCCCCGCCTCCTCCGCATCGGCGCCACCCGCCGCGTCACTTCCCTCCTATCAGCGGGAGGGAAGGGACACGGGCGGGTGCGCCGATGCGGAGGAGGCAGGGGAGCAGCGCTGACTGACAGCGCAAGGTAAACATTGAGCTGGCGACACGCTGCGTGTCGCCAGCAATGCGGGGGGTATAGCGGCGAGCAGGGGGGACATGGAGGCACACGATGGGGCAACAGAGGCTGGTCTTAGTGCGCACAACCAGCCTCTGTGCCCCAATAGTAAAAGTAATTCCCACCTCGGGTTCTCTTTAAGTAAGGGATTGTCCTTCTGCCCCACCAACATGGCGCAGCTAAGCGAACTCTTTGTAGATCTAAATTCCTTTATACGAAAATTGACCCTGAAAAGGCATTTTGCAATGAAAAAAGTAGGGAGTAACACCAGACCAATCCTCACCCAAGACACCACCAACACACCCATTGTAACTGTTAATGATCAGGAACTACATCTCGAAAAATGCATAACGACATCTCTCAAGGTGAGATCCAGATTCTATCCCACTTCATCTAAAGGACACTTCATAGAAACCTTTTATGCACTCACTCTAGAAGATCTGCAAAAATTATGTCAAGAACCTGTAATCCCTCAAACCAACCTCACTACATCCGAGAAGAGAGCCATCAACCATCTCAAAAACAATAAGAATCTGGTAATCAAACCAGCAGATAAGGGGGGTGGCATAGTTATACTGAATAGGGCGGATTATGTCAAGGAGTCACTCCGTTTGTTACAGGACCCTGTCAGCTACTGTGTCCTTCAAGAAGACCCCACTATTGCATACAATGGGGCACTAAAAACCCTTATTAATCATGCCCTGATGAAAGGCATCATCACCAAGGATGAAAGAAATTTTATATTGATCGAACAGCCCACTGTCCCATACTTTTACCAATTGCCAAAAATACACAAAAATCTACATAATCCCCCCGGCAGACCTATTATATCTGGCATCAACTCAATCACTAGCAACCTATCCAAATTCACAGACCTACACTTACAAAAATATGTTCGAAAACTGGACTCATATACGAGGGACTCCCAACACCTTATCGAAACACTAAAGGACTACGAATGGAAAACGAACTATACCTGGCTGACATGCGACGTAGCTGCACTTTATACTAATATTACACATGAATTTGGTATGGAAGCCATAGAATTCTATCTGAAATCTGACCCAGACATGCCACAAATACAAAAAGTCTTTCTGTTACAATGCGTAGATTTCATACTCACGCACAATTACTTCACTTTTTTGGATACCACATACAAACAAATAGGGGGCACAGCGATGGGCAGCAGCTTCGCGCCGAGCTATGCTAACCTAGCTATGGGCCTGCTTAAAACCATATATATTTTTAACAACAACCCATTCAAAGATCACATTGTTTTGTACAGACGCTACATAGACGATTTAGTGTTCATCTGGCAGGGGGACACAGCCCACATCCCATTATTCGTCCAATACCTCAACTCCAACAGGGCAAAACTTTCATTCACCTCTCAACACGGTAACACGTCTCTGGAGTTTCTAGATCTGGTCCTGTTTCATGAGAACAATACCATAAAAACGAAAACTCACTTCAAAAAGGTAGATTCGAATAGCTATATCCATTTCGGAAGCTTTCATCACAAACCGTGGACCACCAACACCCCCTATAATCAATTTAAACGAATCTATAAGAATTGCACGGATATCCAAGATTACGAAACACAATCAAAAATACTAGTTAATAAATTCAAAGAGAGGAAATACCCAAAAAAAAACTCATTCAAAATGCAAAACATACAGCTAAATGTAAGTCAGGACCACACATTACTCGTGACTTGTCACATGAATCCAAATCTGACGTTCCATTACGGTTCATTACAAAATATAGTGCCCAACACACAGCTATTAGAGACATACTTACCCGTAGATGGGAGATACTACAGCAGGACCCTTATCTATGTTCAACAATCCCCAACAAGCCCATTATGACCTATCGGAGAGCACCCAACCTCCGAAACTTATTGGCACCAAGTAAACTCAAGTCGCATACTGATAAGGTGACCCTACCAGAAGTATCCTACGCATGCCTCAAAAAACGATGCCTAGCGTGCAATTTCATCACCACCACCGATCATGTTATCTCCCACAGTAATAAATCAGTATATCCCATACACAAACACTTAAACTGTGACACCAGATATGTCATTTACGTCGCCACCTGCCCATGCTTGGTCCAATACGTGGGCCGTACCAGCCAACAACTGAAAGACAGAATAGGTCAACACAGACGGAACATCCAGAATGGTCTGGCTACCCACAGTCTATCTAGACATTTCGATCAGATCCATCATAGAAAGGTATCCGAGGTCTCATTTATAGCATTGGAATCCATAAACCCTATGGCTCCCAATGCTACCCTAACACTTAAAAATAGAGAAATGTACTGGATCCAGACACTCAAAACACTTACGCCACTAGGACTTAACGAACAACTGGAAAAGACCTTTTAACAACAATGAAAAGTTTACGTTTATGTACGATAATTTGCCGTACACACTAATGCCCATTTTAGACTGTAATCCTTTCCCCCCCCCCTCTTCCCCCCCCTCCCCCCCAGACAAACCCCTCCCCCCCTGATAAACCCCTGGTTCCCCCCCCCTTCCCCCCCCTCTCTCCTAAGTATTCCCACCTCTCCCCATAGTACTCCCAACTCCATTAGACTAACCTATAACTGAGAACTGAGATACCTTACTAAGTCGCTCTTTTTTAATAATGTTCCTTTTTAATAATGTTCTATTATTATATATCGGTTATTTTTATAGTCCTATTTCCAGTCCTATTTTTTATTTTTATTATCATTCTTATCTTTCAGTTTATGTATGATTTCATATGTATATATGTGTGTGTATATATATATATATATATATATATATATATATATATATATATATATATATATATATATATATATATATATATATATATATATATATATATATATATATATATGTGTATATGTGTATATGTATATATATATATATGTGTATATATATATATAATGTGTGTATATGTATATATATATATGTGTATATATATATATATATATATATATATATATATGTGTGTATATGTATATATATATATGTGTATGTGTTTTATATGATGTGATGTATTATATAATATATGTTATGTATGCTTATCCTGATCATATTGTTAGGTGCCACTATCCGCAGGTTGATCTGTGTTATAATTGTATGGCAAACACCACTGACAGGATAGTACACCCTGAGTCCCCCCTCATGTGTGTGTAGATGAGCATATACACATGTATGTGTGTATGTATGTATATACATGGGGAGGAAAGTATTTATTATGTTCCTTTTTTATTTTATTGTTGTTAATATTTTTTATTACCTATTTCTATTATTATTATCATCATTATCATTTTTTTGTAGGACAGAAAAAAGAATTGCTTAAATTCATGACACTTAGCACTTTAACCACAAGAGGGAGTAGAGAGTTCCTTAACTCTATCACCCTCAATTATGCCTTTATGTATAACTAATAGTTACAATTCATATATACCCTATTATATACATCTTAGGTGCGGTAGTCTGCCTCTCCACCACCATGATATATCAGTCCACACTCCGTATACATTTTTTTCCCACAGCGCTACCACCCCACAAACGGTATCCTGCCCACAGATTAGATGGTGCTTCGGGCTTTTTGCCCACACATGACACACTTCCGCCGGATGGTGGAGCCTACTAGTTAGGCACATAACACGCACACATCCCGCCCATAATAGAAATGAGGGAACGGGCTTCCTGCCCTCACCTCACGCGCTTCCGCTGGCACTTACAGCCTATCAGCTGATCATACAGCATAGGCTGTAGCGAGCCACACCCCGCCCCTCAATAGGACGTAACCTCCCATCCCAGGAAGGATATAGTCCACTGACAGATTGGCGCCAGACTACAGCGGAGGCGCCATACGTGGTTACACAGCACCACGGGTAAGTCCTTTCTTCTCCTTCCTCTCACCATACGTGCCAGTGTTAACACCTGGCTATCCACACCCCCAGGTCTGGTCTAGGAAGCAGGATATCACCCACCCCGGGAGGAATAAATGGCGCATTCCTCACACCCTGGGGAGGGAGGCCTCCCCCTGTCTTGAGACACATACACCTCAATGGCATTAATAGCCGACACCTATGCTTAAGGGGTGTTATTGCTCCCAGCATGAGGGATCAACTATACAATGTACACCATATATACAAGGGGTACTTTCGCTCCCGGCATGTGGGAGCAATCATAACCCAAGCTCAGGGTGCATGTTAGTGCATAGGAGAGAGAGTTATATGTTTATATGTTTCTATAGGAGAGAGAGTTATATGTTTATATGTTTTTATTACACTACACAGATCCTCCCCACATGTGGAGATGTGTGAGAGGGACAACCCCACACACAGATATGCATTCATGAATATATGTGTTTATCTTTCTTTATGCTGATAAGGACCCCACAATGGAATGTGTTTTTATGTGTTTTTATATTGATCATTGGTATACATTGATGAGTCCAACTGTATGCGGATTATGATACAGGGCTCTATTTTTACCATGTTTTTTATTACTGTCTATTTCTTTACTTACTTATTATTTACTCTGTGTTTCATGTTCCTCTTTTTTTGTGTCTTAGTTGCTCCTGCCTGTGTGATTTTTGTTGCCTGATGAAGCGGACTTGAGATCCGTGAAACGCGTTGCAATTTTTGTTCTTTTGATAAGGAGTAGTAATTAAATTATATGATTTTATTACACTGAACCAGTGCTGGTGTTTTTTTGGTAAGGTGAGCAAGTCCACCATTGCCACCTACAATTTTTAACATTTTAAATCTGATTCTCTTTTTAATCTTTTGGCGCCTCCTCAATTTGAGCTGAAAAAAGTTCGGATATCTGGGTTACCCGGATATCCGGAATCCGGATGAGCATCCCTGCTCTTTTGGAGGGAAAATCCCCTACTTGGGAGCTCTGTCCCTCTGTCCCTCTTTCCTGTTCATTTGTCCCTCTTTTAGGACTTTGTCTATCTATCTATCTCTCTCTCTCTCTCTCTCTCTCTCTCTCTCTCTCTCTCTCTCTCTCTCTCTCTCTCTCTCTCTCTCTCTCTCTCTCTCTCTCTCTCTCTCTCTCTCTCTATATATATATATATATATATATATATATATATATATATATATATATATATATATATATATATATATATATATATCTCTGCTAAAAATGTGTTTGACTCTAAAATTTATTCCCACCCTTTTTAAATTGATATATTACTAATTTTAAAATGTTACTATAAAGGAAAAGGAACCAGGATATAAAGGACCAGTGTGGTTTGAATTATAAAACATATTTTTCTTATGAAATCTTTATGGTATGCGTGACTAGGGGCGTGGCGACGGTGTGATCGGGGGTGTGGTAGAGGTGTGGCTTATTTGTCCCTCTTTCTCACCTCAAAAAGTTGGGAGGTGTGTGTGTGTGTGTGTGTATATGTTGGCTGCCTTATTGTCTATTGACTTATTAAAATGGCACAGCATTTGCATCTATTTGCCCGAATATGCAGGGTCTAAAACCAACTCACTGCTATGCCCTGCAGGAGTTGGCCCATGCAAAATACTTTGCATCTCAACATGGGCACCGTGTGTAGGCCTCTCATGCCGCTAAGAAATGGGGAGCAGTGCTGACATCCCCTCAAGCACTCCCCACTTCAATGGTGAACTTTGAAAACTAGAAACATTTATGCTGGCCACAAAAGTGATGGAAAAGATGTTTCAAGGGGTTTAACATCTGAGTTTGGTCTGTCCACAATGAAGCAACAACCTTATTAGCTTGGGTGTGCCCCCCCCCCGAGACACTCATATAGCCGTCGGTCATTGCTTCTTTGTGATACACAAGCCCCTTCACCGCGGCAAGGTAACGACCACGAAGGGGAATTGACACATGTACATGCCTTTTGTTTTTTGTTGCAGCTGCAGTGCAGCCAGAAAAATTAGGCAGGCATGTACACGCACCAGAAAAATTAGTATAGCGGCCGCTGCTAGCAGCGGCCTTAACCTTCCTGGTGGTAAGCTCGGGCTATGCCGCGCAGGAGGATTTCTCAGGCCCTGCTGCGCTGATTTGCATAATTTTTTTTTGTACACACAGCTAGCACTTTGCTAGCTGCGTGTACTGCCCGATCGCCACCGATCCGCCGTGCCGCCCCCCCCCCCCCGACCCCATGCGCTGCCCGGCCAATCAGTGCCAGGCAGCGCTGAGGGGTGGATTGGGACTCCCTTTGACGTCGGTGACGTCATCCCGCCTGTTGCCATGGCGACGGGGGAAGCCCTAATGGAAATCCCGTTCAGAACGGGATTTCTGGACGGGCTTGAGCGCCGGAGGTGATCGAAGAGGGCGGGGGGATGCCACTGCACAGCGGCTGTCATGTAGCTAGCGCTAGGCTAGCTAAATGATTAAAAATAAAAAAAATAGTGCTGCGCTGCCCCCTGGTGGTTTTAATTGACCGCTAGGGAGGTTAAAGGGGAACTTCAGCCTAAACAAACATACTGTCATTAAGTTACATTAGTTATGTTAATTAGAATAGATAGGTAATATAATTTTTTACCCACCCTGTTTTAAAAGAACAGGCAAATGTTTGTGATTCATGGGGGCTGCCATCTTTGTCATGGGGGCAGCCATCTTTTTGGTTGAAAGGAGGTGACAAGGAGCAGGAAACACAGTTCCAACTGTCCTGTGTCCTGATAACCCCTCCCAGCTGCACACGCTAGGCCTCAAATGTCAAATTCAAAATGTAAAAAAAAAAAATTTACACCAAAACAGCAGAACGAGAGCAACAACATCAGAAATCCCATCATCCTTTGCACAGCATTAGGGGAAAAAAGCCCGGGCAGTTTTCTTCTGTGCAGCTAAAAATGAGGCTTGCATAAGAGAAACAAAGTTCTGATGCTGTGAAACTGTTAAAGAAACGCCAAGCCTTTTCAGTGCTGCTGAGTCGATTTTTAGTCCGGAGGTTCACTTTAAACATTCAGGAATCCACTTGGAGTCCTGGTGGACCCTGCTGGTGGTGGCGGAGAAGGCAGTCAAGCGGCCTGCAGGCAGAGATGCTGTGTGGGGAGCGACTTAGTCTTGGGGCAGGCAGCCAGTCACACTTGAACCTGTCACACACACGTACAGTGACTGGTGGTATTGAATATCACACTGCGTGTACTCACGTGGGTAGGTGGGTGCACTGAACAACAGGTAGGTAGGTATATGCAGTGCTGCTGGGTATTACAAATGTGCACCTGTCACACACACACACACACACGCGTACCGTGAACAGGTGCAATGACTGGTGGTATTAACAATGCGTGCGCTCACGTAGGTAGGTAGGTGCACTAAACAGTGAACAGGTGCAGTGATTGGGATTACAAATGTGCAGCTGCCTGTCACACACACAGGTAGTCACTGAATGTGCTGGGCCTGGCAGTGGCACAGTGGGAATTAAGGGGCCAAAGGCCAGCTGCGACTGACTGACAGGGCTGTATATAATGCAAGTGGGCCACACACAAAAAAAAAAATAGATCTCAAGAACAAGATGCTTTTTTAGCAATAAGAATCAGCAAGGAGCAAGCTAACAAGCCTACAAGAGCTTAACTAAGCTTTTCCTATGTGAGTCTGCAGCAGCTCTCCCTTCTCTAATTACTGCAGGCACACGAGTGAGTAAAATGCCTGATGCTGCCTGCATTTTACAAGGGGGGCGGGGGGCTCCAGGAGGAAGTATAGCCTGATTGGCTACAATGTGCCTGCTGACTGTGATGTAGAGGGTCAAAGTTGACCCTAATGATGTACTATGGGGGCGAATCAAACTTCCGGAAAAGTTAGCAGTTGGCTGGTGAACCGTTCGGGCCATCTCTACTGCAGCAGTGTCATTTTACACAGTTTAAAAACCATTTTTCCTATGAAACTTTGGAACCGATTTGCTCAAAAACTATAAGGTCTTTTCACAATTTTTTTTTCTACCATGTTCCTACTCATCTGGCCTGTTTCCACTACACGCAGATTGGATGCAGAATGGATGCAGAAAAACTGACTCCAATGAATGCCTATGGGAAAATCTGCATCATAAAAAAACACATTTAGTGGAAACAGGCCCATAGGCTTTCATTGGAGTCAGTTTTTCTGCATCCATTCTGCATCCAATCTGCGTGTAGTGGAAATAGGCTGTAATATACGTGGCAAATTTAGTGATGATAGCATCTATGAGGACTTTACAATTAACCACGGAAGTTGCCACTATTTAATTCAATAGGAATGCACTCGGAACACGAACATTCTGAACACGAAATTCAGTTTTCGCATGCGGTACACTGAATTTCGGCAAAATCGGAATTCAGCTGTTCTGATCAGCCCTAATGCTAACGTCGCACTGTGAATGTTACATAGCCTTAATATTGCAGTGTGGTTACATCGTTATATGATTTTATAACAGGACCATAACGTCCTGCTGTTAACCTAGCCTGAAACATTTAAATACGTTTTTGACCCAATCGATCTTCTTCCTAATCTACATTCTTGTGTACTGAGCACAGCCTACATGCATTTGAACATTAGAAGGATACACCTTTTTTGCAATATACTATAAATGTCATTGAGTTGTATTAAATGCAACTCAATGTCAAAAAGTACATGTCAAACGTCTGCAAATCCCTAATTTTGAAAAGTTATTTATGACAAACAGATAAGGCCTGTGAATTTCTCACATGCCTGACTTGGCTTGGAAGTACAGTATCATAAATGTAGGGTTCATTCAGACAACGTAGCCTAACAGAGTAGATATATTATCTCGTGTGGAAAGGGAAGCATGCCAATTCAACTTAGTAAAAATCACACAAGTATTATAAAATTTGATTTCTGTGCAATCCTTGATTTACAGTTTTGAACTGCTATATTATTATTATTATTATTATTTATTGTATTTATAAAGCGCCAACATATTTCGCAGCGCTGAACATTAATTTAGGTTACAGAAAATATTTAGGGGTGACATACAGCAATATGGTAATACAGGAATACTAGAAAACCAGATCACACAGCACAGTATGGCATAAGGTAATGCTTAGTCAGTCACTGGAGGGGAGCATGGAGATTAGGCAAGTTAGGTTCACTCAAGTGCATAGCATGGGTGCACAGTAATGGAGGTGCATGATCAGGTAGGTGATTTAGTTTCCCAAATCACTCTATCCCACTGTGATGTGAAGGTACCCATGAGTACAGTACACAAGAGGTAAGAAACCTGTGCTGATACTGAAAGTTCAGTTTGGTTGTTAAAACTTGTATTATTTTCTTAGATAAAAGATGAGACACTTCTAGAGGAAGAGGAGGAGACATCCCTCGTGCCACCACAGACCGAGGATGATGAACTTAGTAAGTGATATACATTAACAATTTTCAAAAAAATTTTCAGCTACACTGTGTGAATATCTCTTATGTTTTTACTATGCATTTATATAGTGTGGACATTTATTTTACAATATTGTACAAAGAGTACCAAATAAGTCCCTTGGCTAATCTTTAAAGGATACCCGAAGTGGCATGTGTCATAATGAGATAGACCTGTGTCTGTACAGTGCCTAGCACACAAATAACTATGCTGTACTACTTTTTTTCTTTCTCGGTCTGAAAGGGTTAAATATCAGGTATGCAAGTGGCTGACTCAGTCCTGACTCAGTCAGGAAGTGACTACAGAGTGACCCTCACTGATAAGAAATTCCAACTATAAAACATTTTCCTATCAGAAAATGGCTTCTGAGAGCAAGACAGAGATAAAAAGGGGAATTTCTTATCAGTGAGGGTCACACTGTAGTCACTTCCTGTCTGAGTCAGGACTGAGTCAGCCACTTGCATACCTGATATTTAACTCTTTCAGGCAGTGAAAGAAAAAAAAGGAGTACAGCATAGTTATTTGCGTGCTAGGCACTGTACATACCCATGTCTATCTCATCATGTCACATGTCATTTAAGGTATCCTTTAAGTGAGACTCCAGGCACCACATTCAGAATTTGCAACAAAAAGAGAGAGTGACTGGCACAACAATATTCTTCAAATGTCCCGGGTCATCAGCAAATTCCATAGGTAAACATACACCGTGCAGCCTGCCAAAGCATTACTATTCATCCAAAGAACAAGAAAGAAGAGCGGGCACTGGTGCTCGTATCACCTTAAAAGCATTTATTGGCGGCAGATGGTAAAAGCAGAGGAGGCCCCCGATGGAGAGCGCTCCCCCCTACCTGACAGCTGTTTCACAACATCAGTTGTCTCATCAGAGGTTTTGCGGGGGTGCAGAGAGGCCAGTAACTGCGCTCGATCAAAGCCACACTTTATTTCCGGGCCGTGCGTCTGACGTCACCAGCCGCTCCTCCCACCGTGCATGATGGCTCTCCCGCTCCCCCAATCAGGCGTACTATACACTCATGACGCGCCATACCATACTGCATCATTTCTAAAGGTGGGCGGGACACGGATGGCCACTCCAAAGTCGCACATCAGAATGACGCTCGCGGCTGCAGCCAATCAGTGTATGTTACCCATTCACTCCCCCTAAGGGTTGCTATGACGACGCGTATACGTGCATATGCCTGCAAGGGAGAGAGAGCATACCACCATACATTAAAGCCAGATACAGAAGCCAGAGTGTGAGTGAACCAAATAAGCAGCACCAGGATCCACCCAGGAAAACTGTGTGTGGAAGGAGGGGGGAGCATGATCACCGATAGACCTCGAAATCACTTGTTGTTCTACCCCTAGTCTTAAAAAAGATCTAAGTTGTTTCTGGTAAGTCAGGGTTGGACTCGATTTCAATTTAACATAACAATTAGTGTCATTTAACTGACGATATGCTTCTTTTTTGTAATATTCCACACTCATAATTACAATGTTACCGCCTTTATCGGCTTTTTTGACAATTAAGTCCTCCCGTGACCTAAGCCAGGACAATGCCCTAACTTCCATAGTTGTTAAGTTGGATTTTTCTTCTGGATATATTAGAGCCTTCATCTCTCTAAGCACAGTTTGTTGAAAAATATCTAGAGAAGATCCTGCAGTCACTGGAAAAGGTCTCATTGATTTACAGGGTTTAAAGCTGGACTGGATTTCTTCCTCACACTTATTCTCATTCAACAAATCCTCCAGAACCTGCAAACATTGCAGATCCTGAGTACTGGATAATTCTGGAGGGATGAAGCCCAAATTGCCTATAGGGGAACCTCTGTCAGAGTCCGCTCCTCCGCCTTTCAATTGTTTGATGGCAAAAAACTTGTCAATACTCAATCTCCTAACGGCCATATATAAATCAACTTCAAATTTGAAGTATTCAAATTGTTGGACGATTGCAAAATTTAGACCCTTCTTTAAAGTCTGTAAACATTCATCAGGTATATGTACACCACTTATATTCACGATCTGCAGTTCCTCTTTTATGGAATCACTTCCTTCGCCATTACTCATTGTGGTAAACCCTTCCAGGTCACCTGTCTTTTCTCTCCTCCTCCCCCTTTGCCTGCCCCCTCTCCTTCTCCTCCTAAAGGGTTAAGTTACTTCTGCAGAGGGAGGCTAAAATTATTGCTGTGACTAATGCGACAGTAAATCTGGGACTAAATGAGAAAAATGAGTTGAGCTGCTTCCTGGAGCCCTACTAATCGATTGGGTCTGGTGGTCATCTAGGAGAATTATTAGTGATAGGTGTCGTTTAAGTAATCATGCTTGTTGTAAATTATGTTATGAATTATGTCCATATATACGACTGTATTTAAACCTGTCTCTGGCCATCTGTTGGGTCCCCTTTTCCTGTCCCCCCAATCTTTCACATAATGGTGACCTATAATAAGGAATATGGTCTCTTTAAGCAATGCTGCATGCTCCCCACTCCTTCCACACACAATTTTCCTGGGTGGATCCTGGTGCTGCTTATTTGGTTCACTCACACTCTGGCTTCTGTATCTGGCTTTAATGTATGGTGGTATGCTCTCTCTCCCTTGCAGGCATATGCACGTATACGCGTCGTCATAGCAACCCTTAGGGGGAGTGAATGGGTAACATACACTGATTGGCTGCAGCCGCGAGCGTCATTCTGATGCGCGGCTTTGGAGTGGCCATCCGTGTCCCGCCCACCTTTAGCAATGATGCAGTATGGTATGGCGCGTCATGAGTGTATAGTACGCCTGATTGGGGGAGCAGGAGAGCCATCATGCACGGTGGGAGGAGCGGCTGGTGACGTCAGATGCACGGCCCGGAAATAAAGTGTGGCTTTGATCGAGCGCAGTTGCTGGCCTCTCTGCACCCCCGCAAAACCTCTGATGAGACAACTGATGTTGTGAAACAGCTGTCAGGTAGGGGGGAGCGCTCTCCATCGGGGGCCTCCTCTGCTTTTACCATCTGCCGCCAATAAATGCTTTTAAGGTGATACGAGCACCAGTGCCTGCTCTTCTTTCTTGTTCTTTGGACCACATTCAGAATGTTCAGCACATCCTCTCCTGCTCTTTGGAAGACACTGCATAATGAGTATTGTACATAATGCATAGAGAGCACCCTGCTGTTGTGCCATGACTGATCTGTATGGCAAAGTTACATGTGGAGACTCCTAACCCCACTCCCGCCCACCCAAGGCTCATAGCATGCTAGACATTTACAGTGTATGTAAAGAAAGCTGAACTGATTGTATGCCACGTCTCTATTCTTGGACTGCATTCTTCAGAAGCAGAGGCTTCACATCTCTCTCATTTGCATTGCTTCACCTCCTCACTTCTAGTCACTGGAAGTCTGGGATATTGGAGCTGACATTGCACCTGATCAGATCATATACACTGAAATCAGCATGGGTGAGCTGACTGTAACCCTTTTTTGCTGGATTGCTATAAAGTGGGATTATTATACTTCTACTTTATACTGAAATTGCAGTAGCTGCTTTTATGTATACAATATAAAATGCACATATTTTATTTAAAATAGGATTACACTCACAAAACTGAAATTTCAGTAACTACTCCTAGTTACATAAAATAACATTTGAAAGCATTCCCAAGTATTCCCTGTATGTTAGAATGTTTATTTTCACTGCAGAGATTAGTAGACATTTGCTTTTCTCTTTTTATCAGCAAAGACAACAATCTCCCCATGCCTGTGTCTTCACTTTGCGCCCCCTTTCATCCCTGCTCAATGGACAATTGCCCTGGCATCTGCCGAGTCACTTTAGCAGAAATGGAGGGGGGGCAGAGTGAAGACAAAATGCACAGGGAGATTCTGGCATTTGCCGATGACAAAACATAAGCGTGTACTGCTCTTGGCAGTGAAAATACGCGATTTTGCACACCGGGAATACTTGGGAATACTTTTAAATGTTATTTTATGTAACTAAGACTAGTTACTGCAATTTCACTTTTGGGAGTAAAGCCCCTTTTTAAACATACTATGTGCATTCTATATTATATACAAAAATGTGTTGTCCACAGAAGTAACAACTGTACTTTGCCGATTTAGTAATGATGTGATGTAAAATGACCCCATACTCATATTACACTTTATTACACTATTGCAGTTCCATCAGGGAAATCATACACAGTAGCCATTATTAAACCTGATGCAGTCGCACATGGGAAGGCAGATGAAATAATTATGAAGGTGAGAAATACACATATGTGACTATTACAAACCTTTTTTTGTTTTAATTATGGTAGCAAATGTAATCATTTCGCATACCGGTAATGAAATAGTTTTGTGCTGATTTCAGATTCAGGAAGCTGGATTTGAGATTCTGGCTAATGAAGAGAAGACCATGACAGAGTCTGAAGCCAGAGACTTCTACCAGCACAGGGCTGGAGAGGTGAGTGTTGCTCTGCCCGGTGCAGTGAGAATCAGAGTAGGGAAGAAGAAATGTATCATGCATGCATACTGTATTTGTGCAAAACTATTAGTGTTAAAGTGGCGGGTGGGGGGGTGGGGAAGGTATTTTGATGTTCAGTTATACTGTGGGGGGAAAGACTGTTATATGTTTCTGTGCCCAAAAAATATCGTTATGTATCTGATGAAGCTTGGCTCTATCTCACCTGCTGGTTTAAAAAAATGGAAAACCAAATTACACATTTATTTAAAGTAGACCTGACCTCTTGCACAGGACAGAAGGAAAACAAAGAGAAATTCACCCTGTTTGTATTTAGAGAGCTTAGCCTGTCTGATTCCCCCCCCCCCCCATCTGTGACTAATCATCACCGTAATTTGATCTTTCAGCTGTGCCAACTTAGGAATCTCCTCTACCACTGCAGAGCAGCTAATTTGTAAACACAGGATGTTAACAATATGTCTGCTTCCATGAAAGTAGGAAGTAGACACACTGCAGATTTTTGTGCAGGATTTGTACCAGCTGTAGCAAAGAAACGTTTTTTTCTTTAAAGGTTAAAGTGCTGTTACGTATCTTTTAGAGCAGAGAGTAAATGCAGGTCCTCTTTCAAAAGAAACAATTTAGGAATGAGAGTCAGCAGCACCTTACAGGTTATATTATGATTCACTAGTTAAAAGACTCGTTTATTAAAAACCAGGTGCTAGGCCTCGGCCGCCCTGCCCCTGCAATGCACGCAAGTCCACACATGCCCGTCCCCCCTTCACTGTCTGAAGTCTGGCCGCGTGCCGTGCATGTTTGCCAAGCATGACGCAGGGACACAGGAGGATGTAAGGACAGGGCTTTTATTATATAGGATCATCCTTGGTTGGATCATATATAGTGAATGTTATATGTAACCGATCTATTCTGCATTGTATGAATAAATGATATAATTGGAAGTCAAACAGCAATGACTGGTTTTGTGGTTATTTTTGGAATTGTTTATTTTTCCACTTCTTAGACCTCCCTAGGCTGCAATATCTCCAATATACATTTCAATAGTGTTTTTTTCTTTAATGATCCTAAACCTGTTATGAATTGACAGCATATTGCTTCCTTCACTTGCTAATTGGAGGTGCAGTTAGTTGGAACAGAAGGCTCACCTACTATGAAAGTAACTGGAAAGGGTCATATAGCAAAGTCACAACGGTAACTGTCCCAAACGGCATGGTTGTGAAAACGCTCCATAAATGTGGGTGAAAATGCCAGTTCCAGGCTTTGTCATCTGCTGTGGTGGACTTAATAGCTAATTACTATCATTACTATAGTTTGAAAGTTGCAGTCTCTTGTCCCGCTCCTGAGACTCTTTCTATACAAGTTTACTTTTTATCTGCAGAAGGTATGATGGAGTCATGGAGTATTGTTAGTAGGATTTCAGCTGCAAAACTGATTTTTTTTTTTCCTGTAGTCTGCTTCATCGATGGATTGTTTACTTGGGAAATACTGTGATCAGTATATTGTACTATCAGAATGTAAGTCTACCCATACATCATTCGATTCTGCGGGCTGATCGTCCTTTTGATTCGATAATGATATAGGATCTGAGGAGAACTGATACTGTAACATTGCCAACTATTCAATCTTTCAATGAATTTCTGGCCGACATCGGTCACAAGGATTCAACAGAAAGCTGGAAAATCTTGGTTGCAAGAGCTCAATCAGCTGTGTGGCAGTAACGTCATTCAATATCCCAACAACTGATGGACCCTCCTATATGTGTCCTCTGCTTGGCCGTATGCAGTGCTGAAGGCTTACCTGTCACACCAGTGCTAATTCTGGCCTCCTCTGGTGTCTGGCATCACCGCAAGCACATGTATCATGTGACAACAGTGCATGTAGCGATGTCACTACATGTGCTTGTGTCACCTGGTACAGGTGCTTGCGGAGACGCCAGACACCGGAGGAGGCCAGGATTCATGCCAAGTGTGACAGGTGAACTTTCATCACTGCAAACAGGGGCAGCAGCGGGACGATTTCCAGTAAATTTCATCCTGAAATTTATTGGAAACTGTTGTGCAGTGTATGGGCAGGCAATAGATCCTCTATAATCAGATTCAACCATAGAGGGATCTATCTGGTGACCAATCTGGTGGCACATCAAGTGATGTATGTATAGATTTATAATGAATTATTTGGCCGGAGTTTCAACCCAGATCATGTGGAGGAACCTGACTCAACAAGAGTAAACGTACAAGCTCAAGGCAGATATTTGTATTGATTACACAGGAATCAATGGCTTTACCAGTATGTATGAATTGGACTGAACCATCTTAATGAATGTAAAAAGACATAAGAGACCAGCGCTCAACCTGGCTGGAGCCAGTACCCATTCAGTAAGGAGATCTCGGGCAAGATTTTCTGATACTCCAGGGTGGCCAACTGAACAAGCCCTAAATGGCTGCAGCTCTCAAGTGCTTTGAGTCCGACGGGAGAAAAGCGCTATACAAATATTCACTTTTCTTTTTTTATATTTGATTGTATGACCTCTGGTAAATGGCTGTTTACAAATAGCGTAATAAATCTCTTTTATTGAACAGGAACATTTTCAGGAGCTGATCCAGTTCATGTCTAGTGGTCCATGTCATGTCCTGATTATCTCTAAATCTGGGGAGGAGGATGTGATACCTGAATGGAGGGAGTTTATTGGTCCAACCGATGTTGAAATCGCCAAGAAAGAAAAGCCTGAAAGGTGAGGCAACCTACATATGTGGACAAGCTACAGAATAAAGGCCTTGATGCACTGAAGCAGAAATAATGGCAAATCAAGAAAGCAGTCTGGCATTAAGTGAGAATTTTTTCCCAGGTGGATAGGGATCCATAGTGCAGATGCAATGCAGCCTGACCCCCAAGAATGAAAGTTGCTCGTCAGGAGAGTGTAGTGTTGATCCTCATGTTGAACTCATTGAAAAGAATTGGATCAGTCTGTAATCAGAATAGATTGTTGCTACAAAATATGCGTATAAAAAGACATTCCTTTATTGTGATGCAATCCCAAACAGGCTAATGGAACTACCTGATCAGGTTAGACCGGTCCCACACAATATCTTCATACATATCTGCTCATACATACACAAGTTGGCGTCCAATCAATCATTATCACAGACCCCTCTCCACCTGGTATGGGCCATGTGAAGAGAAGGCCACGTGAAGAGTGATGCTGAAACAACAGTGGGTAGTGGTGGTGTAAACTAAGATTTAAAAACATCTATAGATTTAGATGAATGATCAGTATGGAAAAAATGTCTCATATTCCTTCCTGTGAGTTTTCTGATCTTCCTTCCTTCTAGTCCTAAGCGTTTTGTTTTTGTTCTGGTAGGAGAT
Source organism: Hyperolius riggenbachi (assembly GCF_040937935.1). Lineage (NCBI taxonomy): Eukaryota > Metazoa > Chordata > Amphibia > Anura > Hyperoliidae > Hyperolius > Hyperolius riggenbachi. The sequence continues at coordinate 218,778,074 of NC_090652.1, forward strand.
ATTACATCATACTGTAGTAACTGTATACATATGAAAAATAGATTGTTGACAAAGTAATTGTTTTCCAGTTTACGAGCCCAGTATGGCACTGAGGTCCTGTATAATGCGGTACATGGAAGCAGTGACCAGGAACAAGCCACCAGAGAATTAGCCTTTTTCTTCCCTACTTTTCAACAACAGCACCAACAAATGGATGATTTATCCTCAAAGAACCCGGAGAGGACCTTAGCATTGATCAGGCCAGATCTCTTAAGAGACAGGAAAGGTACAACATTTCATATACGGTCTATTTGCCTTCTGATATATATGGCAGTAAATTATTTGTATCTTCTTTTCTCTTTCTGAGTATGAGGATTAGAAACATTTTACCCCTGCGTATCATGTCTGGGGTTCCCTGAACAGCAGATTACCAGTAACAAGGAGGTTTTAATAAGTGGAGTATCAGCTAAACCTGGATAAAAAATGATAGCCATGGGCAAACCGGCTATGTACACTGCATGCTTAATAATCATTTTGACTACAGTGTGTCTTCATGTCCGCCAATACATTCATTATTTAAAATGTTTATTAGTATTTACACACACACACCACACACACACCCACCACCACCACAACATAGCTACACCTTACACCAGCCTTTTGCAACATTTCTAACCTGAAGGAACCCTGCAAATAACTTTTGGATCTCAAGGAACCCCTGCAAACAATTTTTTGATCTCGAGGAACCCGTGCATATATTTTGCAGGAGGCAGGGTCTTTAAAAGTATGTGTGGCTGTTTATTTCACAACCCCCATTACACTGCCACTCATTATAGTGTCTCCTGAGCCCTCAATTTAGTGCTTTTTGTTACAGTACCACCTATTATGGTGTGCTTTATTATACTTCCCCCACAATGGGGGAAAATGCCAAGGAACCCCTGCAGAGTACTCAAGGAACCCTGGGGTTCCAGGGAACCCTGGTTGAGAACGCCTGCCTTACACTGTGCCTAACTTTAAGCCCTGCCAATTACGAAGGCCTCCTTTACACAGTGCTCATTGCGCTCGTTTACATACTGTCGTATGTTCCCATCTCAAAGAAGCTTTTTTTCTTCCTGCTCTCTTGTAGCCCTGTGCTTAGGGTGGGGAGACTTTTTGCATACTTAACTGGACCCCATGTTGTTGTGGTGTTTTGTTTTTTTTATCGTCAACTTTACATTTTAATTAAAACATCAACAATGACAAGCTCAGCAGTCCGTCTGTAATATGGAGAACTGATCAACTGTACAATGACAGTTCTCATTGCTTCCTTGATGCCTAAAGTTATGGTACATACTTACAATTCCCATCACCCATCAGGATCGGGACTCAATCCCTTGGGCAACAGTTTGGGACCGAGTTATTTTCTGTTGTTGTTATGTAGAGGGTAGGAGGGCCGACGGGGCGGCAGCTATTGGAGAGGCACGGAGTAGGAGGGGTAAAGAGGAGAACAATGGACTAAGATGATCCTGCAATCTCTTAATGATGCATCGGAGAGGATTGGGGTCGCTGTACTAGTGCTTAGGTTTAGCTCTGGTAGGAGATATAACCTCATACTGTGGTAGCTGTGTATATATATGAAAAATTGATTGTTGACAAAGTACTTGTTTTCCAGTTTACAGTACTGTATAATTTGGTACATGGAAGCAGTGACTAGGAACAAGTGAAGCCAGCAGAGAATTAGCCTTTTTCTTCCCTACTCTTCAACAACAGCACCAACACATCGCCATTAAAAACCCCTGTGCTGATATCTGTGCCAGTGATCGGGCACTGCTATAGCTATTAACATTGCGATCTATGTTGTGCCCATTTTCCTGCTTCGGTAGTACTTACCTATTTCATCAGTTCTTCACTCCATGAAAGTTTTTACCTTCCCTGCCTTGTTCCAGATGAAGTCTTGCAAAGTATCCGTGATGCTGGGTTCTCTATAGCAATGCAAAAGGAAGTCATGCTGAGTGAGCAACAGGTTGAGGAGTTCTACAGTGAACACGTCAATGAAGATTACTTCCCGGCTGTTAAACAGCAAATGACCAGGTAACATACGTCTACAAACTGTGTGTTTTTTGCTTGTTATCAAACTAAAGAGTTTTGCTGCGGTTGAGATTTTCCAACTTCACATTCAATTTGAGTGAAAAGAGATGAAATTCGGATATCAGTGATATGACCCAAGTGTGGTACTCTTATTATTGTTAATACTACCTATGCCTATTAAAACATTTAAAAATCCTTAGTACGCCATCTGCTTCTTGCAGCTAAGTTGACTATTCCTAGATTCTGGAAAAGCGCTTCTCACCCTGTACTAAGGACTAACGCAGAGAGGTTGATAATATTCTCTGCATGGAGTCTATGGTACAAGAGTCCCACAGGAGGCCATATGACCGGTCACATTCATGGATGTCGTGGTCTATCTATGAGGAATCAGACGAGGCTAAGATCGTTCTCTGTCTTTAATGGACGCACCAGGCTATTTATATTGTCCATGGCTTGGTGGTTTTCATGCTAGTAATACAAGTACTATTGTTGACCCAGGTTAAAGCGGACCCAAACCAAACATTTTTTTAATTCAAAATATTTAGTTGCACCACTCTGACACATACAAAGAAAAATAAACACTCCTTCAAACCTATGATCAATTTCAGTGCATGCTTTTCACCCTTCTCTTTTCATAGCTAGGGTTATACTGGGGGCAGCCATTAGCAATTCCTCCATTGCCGGACACCATGTACTCCACCAGTTTGCCGGAAAAATGCCGGCAATTTGAAAGAAAGGGAGGGGTTCCTCCAATAAATGTAAAATATCTTATATTTGTCATCATGCAGCTGAAAAAAGGCTGCTATTTATTATTATAATTTAGAAAATAGATTTTATTTCTGAAATCTTGTATTTTTTATTTGGGTCCACTTTAAGGTTCCACTTGAAGAGAAGGAGGGTTAGGTTGGGGGGGGGGGGGTGTTGGTGATTATAAACAAAAGTGAAGGTGGGTTATGGACATTCCTTACTTATTTTGAGAAGTTTCTATTGTTGGATCTATGATGCGTTTCTAAATTCTCTTGAGAACTAAGTGCCTTTTGTTGCATACTTCTTGTCCTATGTGATAATCCTTGAACAAATTGATGCTGCTGTATCTGTGTGATGTGTTTGTTGCCTACTTGCCTAATAAAAAAACTTTGAAATAAAAAAGTAAATAAATTGAGTATTGCGTGAAAAGCTGTTGGTTGATGAATTGTACCTTGTATGTGACAGTGGTCCTGTTCTAGCCTTGGCACTTGTGAAGGAAGATGCAGTAAAACACTGGAGAACATTGTTAGGACCTGCTAAAATTACAGATGCCTTAAATGAAGCACCAGAGAGGTTAGTGCTAGTAGACATTTTGGCAACAAATGTAATGTTTGGGGTTTAACACTATTTCTTCTCTCCTTTTTTTTTTTTTTTTTTTTTTTTTCCTTGTACTTGAAGACTACGTCCTGATCTGATCTTAGATTGGCACCTTTTTCTTTGATGAATTTAGACTGACATGTTTTTGTTTGATCTAACTGTGGATTGAAATCTTTTTCATTCTCTGTTTTAAAAAATGAGATCACCGCTTTTATGACACCATATTCTGGTCACTGGTGATCTGTACTTGATTGCCAGAACCGTAATAATAATAATAATCCGAACATTTGTATAGCGCTTTTCTCCTGTCGGACTCAAAGCGCTCAAGAGCTGCAGCCACTGGGACGTGCTCAAGAGGCCCCCTTGCAGTGTTAGGGAGTCTTGCCTTGAACTCCTTACTGAATAGGTACTTGACCTAGCCAGGATTTGAACCCTGGTCTCCCATGTCAAAGGCAGAGCCTTTAACCAGTACTCTATCCAGCCAATTAACCTAATTTAGCAATCTGGGATTCCATTAACTTGAATGAAGGATCCGATCACCAACTGCAACCGTTACTTCCCACTAGAAGTAGCGGTACATGGCCTATAGACTTCTATTGTGGCTGCGTATCGCTAGTGGCAATCTGCTGCAAAAATAGCAAACACACTGTCTGTAAAGCAAATGTACTGCTCTCCACTCTGCTCCATTAAAGCCAGTGCGGTTCGCCGCAATGAAAGAGACAAACACTATTTGGATCACTATAATTTGCAAACATCTATAAATATGGTGACCATTACTCATAGCCAGTGATTACTGGCTATAGCAACAATCATGAGAAGCTGGTTATCCCTTCTTAAAGTGTAAATTATTTTGTGGAGTTGTGAGGTGATAATAATTTATTTAGATCTACTCACCACTAGAGATGTCGGCGAACCCCTCACCCTGTACTACTTCCGGGTCGCTATGACCCGGAAGTAGTAGCGGCCCATAGAGGTTCGCTGGCGAACGGTTCGCCAACATCTCTACTCGCCACGCTCATTTCTCTCTGCCTAATAGTAGATCGCTGACCCATTGGGTCTGTGTCTCTCGGGATCATGCTCCTGCTGCTGGGAATGTTCTGCACAGGCGCAAAATGCTCCTAGAGTCTGGAGCGCCATTACGAGAGCATGCACAGAAGCCGCCCAGCCAGCAGAAAATTAATCCAATATGGCCACCGCAACTGCTTTTTTGATAGGGAGATGGGGGGTCCAGGAAGGGGTGCTAGCTGATTGGCTGCCATATGTCTGCTGACTGTGAGGTAAGGGGTCAAAGTTTAGCTCGATGATGATGTATAGGGGTCAAATCGAACACGCCAAATGTTCACAGCGAATGCGAACAGCCGATGTTTGTTTGCTGAATACTGCTCGCCGGCGAACAGTTCGGGCCATCTCTAGATATAATGGTGTTACAATGGCTTAGGGCCCTTTTCCACTAGCAATCACAAATGCCAGCGATTGTGATTTTTCATTAACTTTGTTTTGCGATTACAATTTTTCATTTGCATTGCATTATTCCCTCTTAAAAATCGCTCCAGAAAGCTATTGCGATTTACAAATCGAATCACTATAGTAGAAAATAATTCTCATGATTTCTATGATAAAGTAGCAACCCTAGTGATTTAAAAATCACTAGCGATTTGCGATTCAGCTGTGCAGTGGAAAAGGATCCTTAGTTTGAGTGGCCCCAAATGAGGCAGAGTTACGTGGGTAAACTTACGCACAATGAGTAGAGAGTAATGTAGTGCCTGTAATGTATGGAAGTCTACTCATCATACAGCAAGACTTTACACACGTTATTCTGCTTAAAGTCGTTAAGTGCATATACCATAATGTCTTATTTCACTGAAGTGTGACTAAGTGAAAGGCCCAGGGTGAGATGGAGTAAACAGAGGTTGTATCTGGAAGGCATGTGGGGTCATACATGTCAGGAAACTGCACTGTAGTATTCAGAGATGTTGCAGTACAGGTGTCTCTCAAAACCACATATACTGCAACTGCATGGCATCATTTGTCTCAAAGTAAACATTTCATAGCAAGCATCTCATGTTGGTGCTTATGTTTGTATTGCCAGTTATAAGTATTATTTGGTGTGATTATGTTTTGTAATTCACTTGGCATTGTGTACCTCTCTTTTTAGCCTGCGAGCTCGCTTTACGTCTAACGAAGGTGAAATTAACCAGCTCCATGGCAGTTCATCTATGACGCAGGCAGAAAGGGAAATAAACTTTTTCTTCCCATTGGAAAAAACTCTGGCAGCCATTAAACCTGATGCGCTGGAAGAACACAGAGGTAAACAGGAAGAGAACAGTAAAGCAATTTGCCACCCAAAAGTTCCTGTCTGCTACTCAGTATCATTATTAAACCATGTGTACATATGTAAGAGGACTGTCACAGGAATGCTGATTGGCTACCTGCTAAGCAGCGTATTCTGTCCCATAGAGAGGATGCTTGTATGTGTAGACTGTCACCCAAAACAATCACAATTTATTGTTTTGAAAGCTGAAAGTGTAGTCCATTTACCTGGCTTTAGCAACTAAGTCCAGCCGCTGCCAAAACTATTGCTGTGTGCAGTACATTTGGGGCGATCTCTCCTCACTCACATTCAACTCTCGCTAATTATAGGTCCATCCATACTTGTCAGTCTGCAGAGGATCGTTGCTGTAAGCAGAACGCATAATAGGGACCTGCACAATATTTCACAGGTAGCAGATGTGTTTCCCATAGAAGCCTGTGGTGGAAACGCATCTGTTCCATACTACCATTGTCCATCGGATCGAACACAACAATGTCCACTTCCGCTGGCTGAGTCGCGTCTAGTTAGAACCCAGTCTTATATTTTAGACTGCTTACTTGCAGTGGCTAAGGCACCATGATTATGCTGTGGGCTGCATGAGTCAATGCTGAATTGAGTGAGGAAATTACTGCATGCACTATTTGTCACCCTTGTGATTTTTGCACACAATTTGCATTGAATTTGCATGTAAGAATTATTAGCATCTCATTGAACATTTCTAGTTACAAGTAGTAAAATAACAAAGCAGCTACTCCATGCGCCTGGTAATTTGGATGCCACATCTATAGCGACACCCAGTATATAAGTTTGGTTCCCGGAGGCACAGCATATAAACAGCAGCAGAACTCAATGCAGGGAGACATTAGTGGTGGAAATTGCGGTGCAAATTGTGTATGTGTGTATGTGGTTAGTAGTAGATAGAGGGTGGGTTAGTGTGGGGAAAGGGCCAGTGCCTAATAGTAGAATACTGGTAATTTTACCGACCTTCTACTAGCGGCTTCACCCAGTGCCCAATGCGTAAAATTATGCCTCATAAAAAGGAAATGGGTATGTATTACTTGTTTTTCGTTAAATATTACGTATGGTTAATCAAGATGTTTTTGCAGATGAAATCATGGAAAGAATTCAAACTGCTGGATTTACCATTTCTCAAATTAAAGAGACTAGTTTGAGCCGTGAGATGGCAGAAGAGTTTTACAAAGAACACAAAGGGAAGCCATTTTTTGAACAGCTTGTGGATTACATGTGCAGGTTGGTTAGTGAGACAGTGATCGTTTACTAGACATTGTGAGACCTTGTATAATCCCATCACACCTGTTTTATTATAATGGTGGTAAATCGTAAGCACATTAATGTACGAATAACGAGTAAGCACTGATCCTTGTGGGATACATTACTGATAATTACCTTTCCATAGTGTTGGGTGGCATGGTGGTGTACTGGATAGCTCCCTCGCTTTCCCAGGCTGGACCCCTGGTGCAGATTTGGGCTTGGACAATATCTGCATTCAGTTTTTATGTTCTCCTCATGCTTGCATGGGTTTCCTCAGAGCAATATCTGGCTTTCCCCAGATTGGCCATAAGGTGCCCATCAACAATACAATCTTTTTGTTCAATTTTACCACTTCTATGTAATATGAGAGACTACCTAAAATATCTATTCATAGGGACATATGAGTATAGGGATTAGTGTAACGATTGTGGAATTCTCTCCATGATCAGCGCACAAGACGTGCGCTGACACTGCGGAAATCCTCCACAAGCGTATAATTTGAGGGACCCCAGCAAAAGGTGCAATGCACCTGTAGAGGGAAATTCCTGTCGGCAGGTGGAGCTGTGGAGTGCAGAGGAACAGCTCCTCTGCCCTGCCACAGACGCCAGACAGGAATTGCACAAAGGGAAGAAACGCAGGGCAAGATAGCCCTGAAAGAGAGAGATCAAAGCGACAGAGGGTATGTGTGTCCACCAATCTAGTCGCCACCCTGCGACGATGAACACACAACCAGGAAGATAAGGTGAGAAGGCAATCGCCAGAGATGGTGGTTACTAACAGCGACACAAGACCGAATAAGCACAGATGAGGAATGTATGTATGTCCACCAATCTAGCCGCCAACCTGCGATGGCGGACACACAACAGAGGAAACCAAGTGAGAACGCAATCGCAAGAGAAGCGATTGCGAAAGAGAATGAGCACAGGGATAGAATGTATGTATGTATGTATGTATGTGCCCCAATGTAGTCGCCAACCCGCGACGGTGCACACACAACAGCAGATATGAAGTAGGAACGCAATCGCGAGAGAGGCGATTGCCAGAGGTGACACAAGGCTACAGCAAGGCAGAGCACGAGAGTAGCAAAGGCACAGCAAATCATACAATGAGAAGATAAGGAAAATAACAAACGCTAACTAAACGCGAACACCGCACTCATTCGCAACAGCGAACGCGTTTTCTGCGCGGTCTCCGCGTGTTAAGCACAACAGAGACAAGCACGCCTAACTAACCACCGACAGACAAACATAAAACAGAGGACGCAAGCGCTTGCTTAACGGTTACCTCACCGAGCCTCCAGCAAGCGTTCGTAGCAGACAAGACAGGTACACAAAAACAGGGATAAGTGCGAGATACAATCCACTGCTCTTTCCGCCAGAGCAAATGCGACCCAAGTAAGGCAACAGAGCTAGCAGGATCCACTGTTCTTACCATCAGAGCAAGTGCGATCTAAGTATAGCAAGAGAGTTGCAGACCAGAAGGATCCACAGCCGCTACTGCTAGAGGCTAGTGAGATCCAAGCACGACAGACAGAACAGGCAATACAAATAATACACTCCTGACTGCTCTAGCAAGGATGCCTAGTGCAGTCCCAGGAATTACTCTAAGCTAATCTTCAAACAACAAGCAAGGCTGACACTCCAGGAGTGTTTCACAGGACAAACCCTTATGACCAGCCACGTACTGTGGAATCACATGGTGTATATATAGAACAAGCCTACAAAGGATGTGGCTAGGCAATTTGCATGACAAACGTATGCAAATTCCTCAGCAGCTGCAAGCTGCAAAACTGACAAAAGGTCTCTCTTCCAGAGACCTGCAGAATGCAGACCTGAACAGTGGTCAAAAAGCTGCCTGCCTGCGCAGGCAGCTGAGCGGATCATTACAATTAGATTGTGAGCTTCTCTGAGGGACAGCTAGCAACAGGACAGGATATTGTGTAAAGATGCACTATGGAAGATGTTGTCACTATATAAATACTAATCAATAAAATATAGTTGATATGTTCAGCTCTGTGGATAGAAGAAAAAAAAGTTGTGTATTTGATGTGACCAAGTCTACACATAGAAGAGGAGTATCATTATCTTGGAATTGCGTTGTAGAGGTCCTCACGTGGCAATAAAATGATTGATATCATATTTCATGCTATAATTTTATCAAGTTCATGAATAATCTGTACTGGGTTCTCTTGATCTGAAAAACATTGAAGAACATACATAACTGTTCCAGCAAGCTTGTATTTAATTTTTGTAAAAATGAGTCAGTAGTGACACACAGGGCCGTATCTCTTAAGAGGCACCCGTAGGCCTGTGCCATGGGCGGCCCCTGGGGGGGGGGGGGGTATGGGCGGCCACCTATTGGCTATATTTTAGTATATATATTTTTTTATTTTATTTTAAACCTCTCATAGAATTTTTTTTCTTTTTTTATATGTGTGGCTTGTGGGGGGGGGGGGGGGGGGGGTGTTAGGGGATTCGGAGCAGCGAGAGCAGGCACATACACAGGGGAACTCTCTCCCCCTCTAGAATTCAGCAAAGTGGCAGCGGCCGGCCGGGAACTCGCTACTTCCTAGCAGTCCTTTTCCCTGCTCCAATCAGTGCTGGGACAAGAGGCTCTTTCTCTTGTTGCTCCGCCCCTCTCCAGCTGCATCAGCCCAATCAGAAGCCCAATAGGAGGCTTCTTCTCGTTTTAGCCAAGCGCGCTAGTTTTGCAGCCAGTGATGGGAGCTTCTGAAATCAGCACAGGAAAGATTCCAGCACACTCCTGCTTCTCAGAGGGACATCACAGATAGCAAGTAGTGCACTGTCACCTCTGTACTGTACAAGGAGAGCACTGCTGCTGCCACGAGGGAGAGAGGCTCTGCCCAGACACCTGCCTGCAGCCCTGCACACAGTAAGTATTTCTCATCACATGGGACGGCTGTCAGGTCTGTGCCATGAGCTGGGATGCTTATTGCTGCTCACTCTCCACAGAGGATGGGGGAGGGGATCTCTGTTCCGAGTTCAGGATGAATAGTTTGCTGAGGAAGTCTGTAGCAGCCAGTGATCTGGCCATCTCTCCTTTTTGCCGGCCTCTTCTCTCCCTGATCTTCTGTTTCTTTTCATTCTTTCTCCCCAGAAGTCTCCCTGCCTCTTGGCTGTCTCTTTCTCTCTCTCTCTCAGCAATGCCTTCTTGCTGTCTCTCTGCGTCTCCGCTGTCTCTCTGCGTCTCCGCTGTCTCCCTGCGTCTCCGCTGTCTCCCTGCATCTCCGCTGTGTCCCTGCGTCTCCGCTGTCTCTCTGCGTCTCCGCTGTCTCTCTGCGTCTCTGCTATGTCCCTGCGTCTCCGCTGTCTCTCTGCGTCTCCGCTGTGTCCCTGCGTCTCCGCTGTCTCTCTGTGTTTCCGCTGTCTCCCTGCATCTCCGCTGTGTCCCTGCGTCTCCGCTGTGTCCCTGCGTCTCCGCTGTGTCCCTGCGTCTACGCACACCCTGCGTCTCCGCTGTGTCCCTGCGTCTCCGCTGTGTCCCTGCGTCTCCGCTGTGTCCCTGCATCTCCGCTGTCTCTCTGCGTCTCCGCTGTCTCTCTGTGTCTCCGCTGTCTCTCTGTGTCTCCGCTGTGTCTCTGCGTCTCCGCTGTCTCCCTGCGTCTCCCCTGTCTCCCTGCGTCTCCGCTGTCTCCCTGCGTCTCCGCTGTCTCCCTGCGTCTCCGCTGTGTCCCTGCGTCTCCTCTGTGTCCCTGCGTCTCCTCTGTGTCCCTGCGTCTCCTCTGTGTCCCTGCGTCTCCTCTGTGTCCCTGCGTCTCCGCTGTGTCCCTGCGTCTCAGCTGTGTCTCTGCGTCTCAGCTGTGTCTCTGCGTCTCCGCTGTGTCTCTGCGTCTCCGCTGTGTCTCTGCGTCTCCGCTGTTTCTCTGCGTCTCCGGTGTCTCCCTGCGTCTCCGCTGTCTCCCTGCGTCGCCGCTGTCTCCCTGCGTCTCCGCTGTCTCCCTGCGTCTCCGCTGTCTCCCTGCGTCTCCGCTGTCTCTCTGCGGCTCCGCTGTGTCCCTGCATCTCCGCTGTGTCCCTGCGTCTCCGCTGTCTCCCTGCGTCTCCGCTGTCTCCCTGCGTCTCCGCTGTCTCCCTGCGTCTCCGACGTCTCCGCTGTCTCCCTGTGTCTCCGCTGTCTCCCTGCGTCTCCGCTGTGTCCCTGCGTCTCCGCTGTGTCCCTGCGTCTCCGCTGTCTCCCTGCGTCTCCGCTGTCTCCCTGCGTCTCCGCTGTCTCTCTGCGTCTCCGCTGTGTCCCTGCGTCTCCGCTGTGTCCCTGCGTCTCCGCTGTGTCCCTGCGTCTCCGCTGTGTCCCTGCGTCTCCGCTGTCTCCCTGCGTCTCCGCTGTCTCCCTGCGTCTCCGCTGTGTCCCTGCGTCTCCGCTGTGTCCCTGCGTCTCCGCTGTCTCCCTGCGTCTCCGCTGTCTCCCTGCGTCTCCGCTGTCTCCCTGCGTCTCCGCTGTCTCCCTGCGTCTCCGCTGTGTCTCCGCTGTGTCGCTGCGTCTCCGCTGTGTCGCTGCGTCTCCGCTGTGTCCCTGCGTCTCCGCTGTGTCCCTGCGTCTCCGCTGTCTCTCTGCGTCTCCGCTGTCTCTCCTATACTGGGGACACCTATACCTGGCTACCTATACTGGGGGCATCTATACCAGACTACCTATACTGGAGGCACAGCTGCTGAGTTTATTTGGTCCTGCCCATGACCGTCATTACCATTACCATTTTCTTCTGCTGTTGTAGCCCATCCGCTTCAAGGTTGTGCGTGTTGTGGCTTCACAAATGCTTTGCTGCATACCTCTGTTGTAATGAGTGGTTATTTCAGTCAACGTTGCTCTTCTATCCGCTTGAATCAGTCAGCCCATTCTCCTCTGACCTCTAACATCAACAAGGCATTTTCAACCACAGGACTGCCGCATGCTGGATGTTTTTCCCTTTTCACACCATTCTTTGAAAACCCTAGAAATGGTTGTTCATGAAAATCCCAGTAACTGAGCAGATGGTGAAATACTCAGACCGGCCTGTCTGGCACCAACAACCATGCCACGCTAAAAATTGCTTAAATCACCTTTCTTTCCCATTCTGACATTCAGTTTGGAGTTCAGGAGATTGTCTTGACCAGGACCACACCCCTATATGCATTGAAGCAACTGCCATTTGATTGGTTGATTAGATAATTGCATTAATGAGAAATTGAACTGGTGTTCCTAATAATCCTTTTGGTGAGTCTATATAGCACTGGCATCTTCTGCAGCATTGCAGAGAACATAGTCATGTTAAATAGAACATAGTCATGTAACTGACTTTTCTCAGAGGAGTTCACAATCTAATACCTACCACTATTTTGGGCAAGAGAACACTGGCTAATGTGTTTTTTTTTTTTTTTGGGTGGGAACATTTCCTACGTGCTTTTTTAGGGTCACTTTTTACCCATATCCAGGGAGAAAACACGGCCCCAGCGACTTTGGGTTGCACTCTTACTAGGAAATTTTAATTGGTCACACCCACTGTATGTTAGGGACACGCCCACTGCATTCTGTGACCACGCCCATTTTTTTGCCGCGGCGCACTCGCCAACGCACTTTTATGGGGGGGGAGGGGGGGCGTCGTAGGTCTAGGGTGCCTAGGGCGGCCCAAACCCTAAATACAGCCCTGGTGACACAGGGGCAAAACTGCAAAGTTATGGACTCCACCGTGGAACTTTAGGGGATCTGCCCTCCCTATGTTCCTCCTTCCACATTTTTCTGGCTCCCCCATGGCCTGAGAACTATTCCACCAAACATGATCTAACAAGTGCAGCAAACCATAACCCTTCCCTCCCACAAAAGAACATATGTGCCCCATTCACTTATTATGCTACTACTCCTCGTATACAACAAGTTCTACTGCCATACTGTATCCAGTGCTCCCACCAATTTTCTGCTATCACAAGAGCTGTGCCATCATTCCACCACATACATACCTAGTGTGAAAACCTTGCTGCCACCCTTTATTACCAATTACAAGTATAACCACTACCACTCCCATTTCCTCAAAAACAAAAGTAACCACCATCCCACGCTCATTCTACCTCTATTAACAAGTGTGGTCTCTATGAGCTTACCTAAAAATGTTTGTTTGCTGTAGGTCCCCTGAACTCAGTTTCCAGGACAGAGGTGTTCCTTTAATAACTTCATTGATCAGGTTGACTGGATAACACCAAAAACCCTCCCCTATCATTACAAGAACTCTACCAGGCAATGAGGTGCCTCAAGGGCTCATGTGACCATTGACAGTGTGTGTGGTGGGGGGAGGGGGCACACTTTCCCTATTACAGACAGGCATGAAGAATCGACAACTTGATCTGGGGGAGATTTGTAAGCTTGCTGTTTTGGGGGGAACAGATTAGCAGTGAGCCCCCATGCTTCCCAGCACCTTGGAAAACTCCTTCTTTTTGGCAACTGGAATGAGAGGCTCAGGTGAGCACATCAGATAATGGCTATTGAGTAAACTCTCTCATTATAATGATTCGAGCTAGAATGAAGAGTTCATTGAGGTAGAGTAATCAAAGATGATTTACGCACTGGATATCACAGCTTTTCCAAGCTTTAGAGCATTATTCCCAGCCTAATTTTTCTGGATCACTTACAGTATGCCGTCCAATACTCTCCAGCTTAGGAGAACCTTGGTAAGGAAACCATAATGCATAATATAAATCATGAGGTTGATTGTGCTTTATTTGATTACAGAGGTCCATGTTTAATGATGATCCTTAGCAAAGAGAATGCAGTGCAAGAGTGGAGGGCACTGATGGGCCCCACAGACCCCACTGAAGCACAGACTGTGGCTCCTGATTCTCTGAGGAGCTTGTTTGCAAAGAGCATTCTACAAAATGCAGTACACGGCTCCTCCAATGAACACCATGCTGTGAAGAAAATCAGTTTCATATTTGGTGACATTGATATGGACAGAGAAATCAATGGTAAGTTCACTGAATACAGCAATGAATTATTACTGTAAATGACTACTTCCAGGAATATACAGTATACAATATACAGGAACATACAATATAGTGTATGCACTGTATTTTTCAAACAACTCTTTACTTTACCATCAGTTATTGTTGTAGATGGCACATTGGACTGGAGGTAGGTTTGGTCTGGGAGTGGCATCATCTAGATTTTACTATAGTAAATGAGGAAAAGGGCTTTTATGCACAGGGTGTTTAACCACTTCAGCCTTCAGTCGTTTTTTTACTTTATGCATCCGAGCAATGTTCACCTCCCATTCATTAGCCTATAACTTTATCACTACTTATCACAATGAACTGATCTATATCTTGTTTTTTCCGCCACCAATTAGGCTTTCTTTGGGTGGTACATTTTGCTAAGAGCCACTTTACTGTAAATGCATTTTAACAGGAAGAATAAGAAAAAAACTGAAAAAATTCATTATTTCTCAGTTTTCAGCCATTATAGTTTTAAAATAATACATGCCTCCATAATTAAAACTCACGTATTTGCCCATATGTCCCGGTTATTACACCGTTAAAATTATGTCCTTATAACAATGTATGGCGACAATATTTTATTTGGAAATAAAGGTGCATTTTTTCCGTTTTGCATCGATTACTATTTACAAGTTTAGAATAAAAAAAAAAATAGAAATATTTCATCTTTACATTGATATTTAAAAAGTTTAGACCCTTAGGTAAATATTTACGTTTTTTTTTTTTTTATTGTAATGTTTTTTTTTTTATATTAAACATTTTATTTGGGTATTTTTTGGGAGGGTGGGATGTAAACAGTACTTTTATAATATAAATGTGTGTTGAGTTTTATTTTTTTTTTACTTTTAGTTGTAGTTTTACTTTTTGGCCACAAGATGGCGGGCATGAGTTTGTTTACATGGCGTCACTCTAAGCGTAACATGCGCTTAGAGGGACGCAACAGCCAGAGAAAACGGCGCTTTTTCTGCGAGGGAGAGGAATCAGTGATCGGGCACCATAGCCCGATTCACTGATTCGTGGGCTAACGATCCGCGGCCGGGAGCGCGCGTGCACGGCGCGGACGTGCACATGGCCTCCTGGGCATAGCTAGTACGTCCAGGAGGCCAAAGTAGTTAATGAACAATATTAAATGTCTCTGAATTATTTGTATTTATATCTTGCAGGTGACCACGGTGAAACACAAGCGGAATCCAAAACTGATGAGGAAGTCAAGCCAAGTGAGGAGAGCAATGAGATTGCAGCCCTCTCAGGTTGTATTTAATGATAGAAGCATGACTTGAATTCATTCCTAGACAACTGCACTTTTAAAAGACTTCTGGCTTGATTCACTAAGACAAATAGCACGCCTTATCAAAGTTAGCACGCCTTATCAAACTTCACACACCTTATCAGAGTAGCATAGCGAATTTATGCCTGCCAATTGGCAATGATGAGAGCTTCACTCGTCCTGCCCTGAGCCCCTGCGGGTTCGTTAGCGCTCGCTTTGCTACTCTGATAAGGTGTGTTAACTTTGATAAGGCATGCTAACTTTGAAAAGGCAGGCTATTTGTCTTAGTGAATCAAGCCCACCAAATTTAAATCCTGCTGCATAATCAGCTATCCTTGATATTTAAAAGCTGCAGTAAACATGATTAATAACGAGAGGAAGGGAGAGAAAAAAGGATCACTTCTGGTTTAGTATGTCTACGTGAATACAATAAATATATATAGTATATAATGGGTACTTGCAAGGTCGCCTCACAGGCACCACACCATAAAGCAGATGGAGAACACAGGCCTATCTCCACTAGGGGGTCTCGGTCGTACCTGGATTGTCCCACTCCAAAAAAGGAAAGAGAAAGGAGGAGAGGGGGTTGCCCAAACATTCCACCAAGATGGACAATACAATAAGGTTTGTCAGAAGGCCTCAAAGGATTATAAATGGATTAAACAAATTATTAACCCATTAGCAGCTTAAATAGTGTTAAATTCTGTAAATATCTTGGAATGCTTTGATCTCTCCCTGTTAACAGAAAATACAGAAACTGAAAGCAGAAGACCTCTGTTATTGTCTCGCACTGCCCCCTAGTGACAGACAAGTGGCCATAAATACACATTACAGCATTACTAATTAGCACAAGGAAATGTCACAAATAGGAAGTAAAAAAATGTAATAAAATAAATTGACCTGGAGTACTTTCAAGGCTCTAAAAAAATGGCTGCTAAAGGTTTAAATTCAAAGAGGTGAAGTTAGTGAGCTAACTCCAAAAAACAACAATAGTTCAAAAGGTCAATTAAAAGTAATCTTATATTCATTGACTCACGACTACGCGTTACATTGAATACACGCTTCTTCGTCGTCTCCTTCTTCTTCTTCTTTTTCTTTCATTCTTTTTGACTTTCATGATTGAGCTGAAGAGTTTAGTAGCCATGGGTCAATAAATATATATATATATTTTTTTTTTTTGCTTGCTTTTTTAGTTTATTATTTACGTCCCATGTCATTTGTAAGAGCTTTATGTGTTCTCTCTAGTCTGCTTTCTCGCTCTGAACCTGCTTGATTGTTTGCACAAACTTAAAAAAAACGTAACTGTAAAGACCATAGAATAGCTCTGTGTTTTCAGGAAAAATAAAACACAATATTGTTAATGCATCAAGATCAGCAAGATGCACTTTATCAATCGTTTAAAACCGATTACAAGGAAGAGGGAAATGCAAAGATCATCCAGAAAGAAACAGCTGTTCGCTTTCATTTGCCACATAGGGTATTCTTTCTGTGCAATTTAACTTGCATCTGTCAGGTTAATATCGTCTCTCCCTGCACTGCTAGTCACATGACTGCAGAACACCAGTAACTATTTGTTCAGCACTATTAAAGTGAACCTGAACTCTTGCACAGGACAGAAGGAAAACCCGAAAGAAATTAACCCTTTATATATTTGGAGAGTTTAGCCTAATTCCCATTTGTGACTAATCACAAGTTGTAATTTGATCTTTCCCCTGTGTCACCTGACTGTCATGGCAGATAAGCTCATTTGAAAGCACAGGATGTTAACAATAGGTCTTCTTCCATGAAAGCAGGAATTAGAAACAGTGCAGATTTATTGCAGGATTTGTATTAGCTGTAACAAAGAAATTTTTTTCATTAAAGGATATTCTGCTGTTGCGTATCTTTTAGAGCAGAGAGGAAGTTCTGAGTTCAGGTCTGCGTTAACATTAAATCCCACCAGTTTCTCCTACCCAGAAAGTAACAGCCATTTGCTTTTATCTGCCATACAAGCTATTCTTTTTGTGTAATTTAAAGTACCCCTGTACTGAGAGGGGGTTTAATTGCGCTAGGTGCCGTTATGTAAATGATATGTCACAGCACCATTTTCTCAGTCCAGTGCCCCCAGGGGTCCCTGTTATAGTCAGCCAAAATCTTGATGGAGTGATTAGAACATCGAATATGGGCGGGGAGGAAATGGCAGTTATCCTCCCTAAGAACGCCCCCTTGTACCGCCGTACTTTTAAGACATGTAAGAAACCCACCACCCTCCTTCAAATCGTCCTACCCATAGGGGAGGAGTGTGTTGCTACTACAACAAAAGGGATTGAAAACCTTCTAAAAGATTTGATAGATGCCTACATTAATAAAGAAGGTGATTATGTGGATAATTAATCAGAAGATAGTGTCTCTGAATTAAAATGTTCCTTAATTAATGAATTGGAAACAGCTGTTACTTACTGGATGGCCCTAGTATTTTCAATTCAAAGATAAGCTGCAATTACTAATCTGCAATAGTCGAGAAAGTAGTCCACATTGGAATGCCCCCAGTGCACAGCTCGCCATACGTGATAGAAACACTGTAGTGCCAACCTGCAACTACTTTCTCGACTATTGCAATCACTAATATAACTAGCAGGTCTACATATTTAATGCATACTGGAGTTCTCCTTTGAAGTGGAGTATTGACTTCCACCATATTTTACATAGATAAGAAATTATGAAACCAGCTGATTAAATTTCTGGTAGTAATAATAATGTTCCATTTGCTCTATTTACATACAGAGAATGAAGCGGACCCTCAAGAAGAAGAAAGTTAAATGGGCCTTTTCCTTGACAACAGAAGCTTTGGTTAAATTTTTGAGTTATAGGCATGTCAGAAAATTAGAGTTCTCACCTCGTGCCTTTACAAACTGACACATACACTCTTACAATTTAATAACAGACATAATAACAGTGATGATTAAAGATGAGCAGAAAAAATTTCCCCCAAAAAAATTGGAACGGAATTGGCTGCAGGTAGATCAAAGCTTCAAACTGCCAATTATTTAAACAGCAGCCATTAAATCTACACAGCTGCCGGTTCATAGATTGATAGTTGATTTCCTGTATCTCTTTGATTTTCTGTAAAGCCAAGATTTGTATATTTGCCAGATTTTCTGCACTACACCATCAGCGCAACAAGGCAATTATTAAGTCTAATTAACCACAGAATGCAGTATACCTAATAAATGCTAATGGAATACCGAGGTGAAAATAAACTGGTGAGATAAACAATGACATCTCTCCGTCTCTCAAAAATGACTTGTTTTAGATATCACATAGTTCTCTTTTACTTTTAAATCTACATTTTAAGTTTTTACTGTTTGTCTCTGCTCAATGACACACTCACTGAAGTATGCCAGAGCTAAAATCTGTGAACTGTTGATCCTTTTTATCTCTTTCCTGATCTCAGAAGCCATTTTCTACCAGGAAACTGTTTTATGGCTGTAATTCGTTGTCAGTGAGGGTTACACTATAGTCTGACTAGGTACCGACTGGGCAGAAACTGTCAATTGCATATGTGATGTTTCAGGCAGAGAGCGAGAGAGAGAAAAGAAACACAGCTTAGTTATTTGTGTGCTTGGCACTATGCATACACACATCTACCTCATCATGTCACCTCGGTATTTCTTTTAGGTTCAAAGTACACATGAGATTTTAAAGTTACATACTACAGTAGTGGGACACCACTATATGGTCCAGGAGCTTTCCGGATTGTCCTGTAGTCCACCGATCCAGTATAGAAACTCTTTGGCTTGGCACAAGTCATAAAGGTTTTCTCCCGCCTCTGCCCCCAGCCATAGGGGAATATTCAGGGCCAGTTCTAGACTCTTTGCTGCCTGAGGCTTGTGAAGGTAATATAGTTGCCCCCATATAGGTAGCTAGTATAGTTGCCCCCAGGATAGGTAGCCTTGAGGGGGTAGCAGCCAGGAAGGGGGGGGGGGGGGGTAGCGGGCACAGCAGTAGGGGGGGGGGGGGGGGTCAGACCCCCCTCCCTAACCTGGGACCCTGTGGTCCGCGCTCCCCCTCCAGCTATTAGTGCTATGCATAAGTGTCAGGCAGCGGGCGGAGAAGCAATGACTCACCTCTTTCCATGTTCCAGGCGCTGCATTTCACAAGTTCGTCCCTTTCTGCAATGCTGCCCACTGCACTTCTGCAAGTACAGTAGGAGGTATTGCAGGAAGTGATGATCAGTGGAATGCAGCGCCTGGAACGGAAGGAGGTGAGTCATTGCTTCCCCACCCGCTGCCTGACACTTATACACAGCACACAGCACTAATAGCTGAGGGGGGAGCGTGGACCAGGGGGACCCAGGTGAGGGAGGGGGTGGTTCAACCTCCCTCCCAACCACTGTCCCCGCTGACCCCCTACCTGGCTGCCTCACGGTGGGCCCCCCTATGGCAAGGCGGGTGGCTGTAAACTGGGTGCCAGCAGGCCAAGCACACTTCCTGGTCCTGCCTGGCGCTGCCCCCAGACTCCGCCCCCTTAGGAAGATGCCTCACCTGGCATCATAGGTGGGACGGCACTGGAAATATTACTTTGAACCTGTGTGGTGACAATCTTATATAATATTTTCACAATAGGTGCTATCCAGTATTGTCAAGTTAGTGTTGCTGTTCAAATTCGGCAATGTGTGGTTCGGAACCTCAACACACACAATCAGCACTATTTCAGCACGCAACAGGACAGGGTATGTTTCATTTAACTCTGATACTTCCTCCTTCCAAGCTAGAAGGAGGAAGTATCGGAGTTAACTAAAAGGCTCTGGTCCTGCTGTTCTGTGCTGAAATGTTGCTGATTGTGTTTGTTTGGGTTCCGAACCAGGTATTGCCAAATTTGAACAGTAACCGTAGTCAAAACATTAATCCATTTACAAGTATGCTATGCAGGCAAGTAGAGAATTTATTGTTTACAGTGTGTTTCGTAAGAGTAACTATCCCTCACTTCCTCAGGTAACATGCTACGTACATTTTGGATAATGAATCCAGGCTATGGATTGGTTTTGTTGTTCAATGATCTCAAGTGCATTAGAATGTTAGTAAATCAGTTCCATTTTCATCTAGCCAGCTGTGCATACTAACAACCTGTTGAGCTTACAGAAATTCAGTGTCTCCCACTGAGAAGAAAAAGTGTTTTTATGGTGTACCAGTGTTTTCTACAGAAATAAAGTGCATATTGTTTTGCGCAGAAACCTTGCTTGTAACATTTATCATTAATGTTTCCATAATAATATCCATGTAAAGAAAAAGTTTGTGCACCATCTGTCCTGCAAATGTGTGGTTTATTCAGCATTCGTCAGTGTCAGCATACATGTACTTATCCACTTATGATTGCTGTGTGATGTAGACCATCGCTGGAAACATCAGAGGCAGCTGTGTGAATGGGGGTGGGTGGCGGGCAAGGGATGACCATTTTGCATCCTTCTAGACGCTTGGTCACGCTGTGCTCCAATACCAAAGCAGCTTCTTCTTCCTCTACCGCGGCGGCGACCCATACCAGGCAGGTCTCCTCGTTCCAATCACATGGTATGACGTGATCGGGTTCCAGGAGACTGGAGGTGGAAGAAGGGTGATGAAAGAGTCTGCCCGATCACCCCTCTTCCACCACCAGGTGGCGCTGCACAGCTGACACGGTCTCTTGATCACTTGCCATATCATGTGATCGATACCCAGAAGACCTGCCAGGCGTTCAGAGCCGCTGGTGGAGGAAGAGAAGAAGCTGTTCGGAGCAGGTAACTAGCTTCTTACTCCCATGCACTTGTTTGGCTGCACTAGGCATCCAAACAAGTTAATCCCACAGAGGCTGCCACTGCAAAAGCAGCTTCAAACGACGCATAAAGGTTAAAGTATATTTTTTACATGGAGACAATTTTATGAAAAATAGTATTTCGAGTCGTTTGTAATTAGGGGACTGCCGCCTATTTCTTTCACCAAAGGAATAACAAACAGAACATGCTATGAAAGATGTTGGTGCTATATAAATACAATAATAACAATTATTATTATTTGTGATGCACATCAAAATACAGCAAAACCTTGGCTTGAGAGTAACTTGGTTAGAGAGCGCTTTTTGTGAAATTTTGACTTGATACACAAGCAAAAAATGTACGTGCGCGTCACGTCAACACAACTGAGCCAATGGTTTCTCTCCCTTTGATGTTGCAGAGTAGGGACTGTACAAAGTCTCATTTCCAAAAAAAGTAAGGTAAAAGCAACTGTCATTGGATAAGTTCCTTGCTAAAGTGGACCCAAAGTAAAAATACAAGATTTCAGAAATAAAATCTATTTTCTAAATTATAATAATAAATAGCAGCGGTTTTTCAGCTGCATGATGACAAATATAAAATATTTTACATTTATTGGAGGAACCCCTCCCTTCCTTTCAAATTGCCGGGACAAAATCCGGCAAACTGGTGGAGTAGGTGGTGTCTGGCAATGGAGGTATTGCTAATGGCTGCCCCCAGTATAATCCTAGTTCTGAAAAGAGAAGGGTAAAAAGCATGCACTGAAATGCTCATAGGCTTGAATGAGTATTTATTTATCTTTGTATGTGTCAGAGTGGTGCAACTAAATATTTTTAATTTAAAAAAATGTTTGGTTTGGGTCAGCTTTAAAGTAATACACACAAAAAGGTTGGGGTGGGCCAACAGATAGCAATGATTGTGTTATAGTGAATGGCTTGTTTACGTTTTTATTTTATACAGTACAGTACTTTGTATTAAATATTTTTCAATAACTGGTTTTGGATTGTGGATAAAATCATCCGAGTTTCCATAAATTCTCATGGGGAAAATCGCTTTGAGTGCTTTGAATTACAAGAATGTTTCTGGAACGTTAATTATGCTCCCAAATAAAGGTTCCACTGCAATGCACAGTCCCATCTTGTGGCCATTTCGGTATATTACATTTACATGCTATTGTATAAAAAGTAGTGATGGGATTTCCAATTTATTTCCTGCATCAGTGTTGCTCACTGCAATTGGCTTATTTCATGTCTTTTGTCTAATAAAAGATGTCCCTCCTCCAGTTATCGCCTCATTGGCTTTGTAGGGTCTGTAATACAGTCTAGTGTCCTCTGATATTAATTACAGAATAAAGACAGCATTCTCAAGAATAAATGGTAAGTGTTCCAGATGTAATCTGAATAAAGCATTTGGCATTAAAGGGAACTTGAGGTGAGAGGGATATGGAGGCTGCCATATTTATTTCCTTAAACAATACCAGTTGCCTGACAGTCCTCCTGATCCTGTTTTTTTAATACTTTTATCTATAGATCTTAACAAGCATATGCAGATCAGGTTCTGAGTGACTTAGCTGACTCGAGTTTTACTGGATTAGCCATATGCTGGTTCCAAGGTATTGACTCAATGTATGCAAGAAGATCAACAGAACTGCCAGGCAACCGGCACAGTTTACAAGGAAATAAATATGGTAGCCTCCATATCACTCACTCACTCACCTCGGCTTCCCTTTAAAAACTCATTTGACACACCTGCTCGTCCTAAAACAAGCCAAACGCCTGAAACCCTCCCCCTACCACAAAACAAGTTGGGGGGGGGAGGGGGCTTCGGCAATGCAGCTGGGGGTGGCCACACAGCTGGGGGCTGTTTCAGCAAGGCTTAGGGCAAAATCGCCATGGTGGTTCTGCAACGGGAAGGGGCAGGATTTCAGGCACTTAAAGAAACTTGCAATTTCCGACGGGAGACAAAAAACACTGAAGTTTAATTTGTGGAATCTCAGGAAAAATCACATAGTGGCGTGATTGCTTTGGGATTTTCCTATGAGTGCAAATGCAACAAAAGTGCAGCGAGCTAGCGATTCTGACTCGGAAGAAAACAAATTGCACTGGTGGAAAAAAAAACGGCACCAGAGTTTACATGTTAATCGCGGTGATGTAGCTGCAAGCGGCTAGTGATCCGATTTTCAGATCAGATCGCAGCTAGTGGAAAAGGGCCCTTAGCTTGTTTTAGGGCAAGCTAGTGTGTTATATGAATTTTCAATTGCCAACTAGATATATGAGAAACAAAAATTAAACTTTTTTTGTGTAATTATGAGAGATTGGAGGAGGTAAGGGGTTAATTTTAATGGTATATGTATGTATTTTTATTTTAAAAAAATGTATGTAGATGTAACTTTACTATTATGTAACGCAGTTATGTGTTACTTTGTTTTTTTACAATGACCACAGGCATCTCATTGACACAGGCACTTCGCTCAATGAATGGGAACACATTCACTGATCTTACTAAAGGGTGGCGAAGAGAACGGAAGCGCGCGCACGAGTAAGCAGGACCACGCACAGCGGCAAGATACGTATACTTATGCCCCTGAGGCTAAGATGAAGTCTTCGGGAGCGTAGATATACTGTAT
This sequence comes from Hyperolius riggenbachi, assembly GCF_040937935.1. NCBI lineage: Eukaryota > Metazoa > Chordata > Amphibia > Anura > Hyperoliidae > Hyperolius > Hyperolius riggenbachi. The sequence continues at coordinate 218,801,678 of NC_090652.1, forward strand.
CATAATCATTAAGTAGTTAATATGTCTATAAAAGGAGTGGCTATCTTAAAGACAATAGAAAAAGAAGACTCCTGGGTAGTGAAACCAGCAGATAAGGGGCGATATACAGTATAGTGATATGGGAAAAACAATTCTATATAGAGGAGATATGAAAATAACTAGCAGATGAGGAAACTTTAAACTAAAAGAGAACTCCACTGCCACATATCAGGGATGAACTGAGTGAATTATGGATGGATGGATTGAAAAAGGGTACCTTGAATCAGGATGAATGTGCCTCTGGATTATAAAGCATCCAAGGATACTGGTACTCTATGTGCTACCCAAAGTACATAAAGATACTGTGGCCACACCCAGTAGACCAATGTTTTCGGGCATCCATTCCGTTACCTACTGGATGGGGGAGTATTTAAAACAGTTCCTTAAACCACCCATGGAGCGTATTTTGTCATATTTAGAAGATACATTGGCTGTCCTTTTGAGTTTGGTTTGAAAGAAGTGAGCTGGGAAGGTAACTCTGATGATATATTTATATGCACTGCAGAAGTAAAATCATTATACACAGCAATACCACAAGAGAAAGCCAATGTAGTAATATTACAGCTTTTAGAACAGCAGGTTATATACTATGTACAAAAGAAATTTTGTTTATTGGAAAACTGCTGGAATTTTCAACATCCAGGAATTATTTCTGTTTTGAAAAGTGTTATTACACACAGAAGAAACGTATGTCATTGGCAATGGGGGCTAAGCATGCCCCCAGCCTTGCAAATATCTACATGGCTGGTTTGGAAAAGATTTGTTTGGAAGAATTCTTAAAGGGTCCACTCATCTATTGGAAAATGTATATATATATATGATGTGACGCTCACACGGTTCCTGAGAAAACCGCGTGTGCGCCATTTAAGTCACAAACGCAAAGTTCATTGCAAATACCAAAATTACATTTTTTATAGCAACTTTTTTTTCTCTCCTTCAAATGGTGTCATTAAAGAGAATCTGTATGGTTAAAATCGCACAAAAGTAAACATACCAGTGCGTTAGGGGACATCTCCTATTCCCCTCTGTCACAATTTCGCCGCTTCCCGCCGCATTAAATGTAGTCAAAAACAGTTTTTAAAAGTTTGTTTATAAACAAACAAAATGGCCACCAAAACCGGAAGTAGGTTGATGTACAGTATGTCCACACATAGAAAATACATCCATACACAAGCAGGCTGTATACAGCCTTCCTTTTGAATCTCAAGAGATCATTTGTGTGTTTACCTTCCTCCCCCTGCAGCTATCATCCACTGAAGAGTGACAGGCTGATTGTTTCTTCCTGCAGACAGCTCTGCATCTGTAATTCCTCAGTATGTGACAGCCCAACCAGCTCAGAGGACGATTTATCCAGCTTGTAAAAGGCAGGCAGCTCTCTTCTCTCACTGACAAGAGAGCAGAGAGGCTGCCTAATCTAAATAACACACGGGAGTGCACATGGAGGGGGCGTGCATAACAGATCAACAACACTGAAGAGTTAGCAGCCTTCCAGACACAGGGCGACAAATCTGACAGGAGAGAGATAAGTTGATTTATTACAGAGATGGTGATAGTAGAAAGTGCTGCAGTAAGCCAGAGCACATTAGAATAGGTTTAGGAACTTGTAGGATAGTAGAAAAAAGGATGACATTTTTGTTACAGAGTCTCTTTAAAGAACCTCTTCCTGCAAACAGAGGTGGCCTTAGAGTACGCGGGGCCTGGGGCGAGTGTCATATGCGGGGCCTAGAGACATATGTTGTGGATACACACACACATAGATTAGATAGGTAGGTGCCAGCCTGCAGTATAGATTAGATAGGAAGGTGCCTGCAGTATAGATTAGATAGTTAGGTGCCTGCAATATAAATTAGATAGGTGCTTGCAGTATAGATTAGATAGGTGCCAGCCTGCAGTATAGATTAGATAGGTGCCTGCAGTATAGATTAGATAGATAGGTGCCTGCAATATAGATTAGATAGGTACCTGCAGTATAGATTAGATAGGTAGGTGCCTGCAGTATAGATTAGATAGGTAGGTGCCCTGCAGTACAGATGAGATAGGTGCCTGCAGTATAGATTAGATAGGTGCCTGCAGTATAGATTAGATAGGTGCCAGCCTGCAGTATAGATTAGATAGGTGCCTGCAGTATAGATTAGATAGGTGCCCCGCAGTATAGATTAGATAGGTGTCTGCAGTATAGATGAGATAGGTAGGTGCCTGCAGTATAGATTAGGTAGGTGCCTGCAGTATAGATTAGATAGGTACCTGCAGTATAGATTAGATAGGTGCCTGCACTATAGATTAGATAGGAAGGTGCCTGCAGTATAGATTAGATAGGTAGGTGCCTGCAGCATAGATTAGATAGGTGCCTGCAGTATAAATTAGATAGATAGGTGCCAGCCTGCAGTATAGATTAGATAGGTAGGTGCCCTGCAGTACAGGTTAGATATGAAGGTGGCTGCAGTATAGATTAGATAGGTGCCAGCCTGCAGTATAGATTAGATAGGTGCCTGCAGTATAGATTAGATAGGTACCTGCAGTATAGATTAGGTAGGTACCTGCAGTATAGATTAGATAGGTGCCTGCAGTATAGATTAGATAGGTAGGTGCCTGCAGTATAGATTAGATAGGTGCCTGCAGTATAGATTAGATAGGAAGGTGCCTGCAGTATAGATTAGATAGGTAGGTGCCCTGCAGTACAGGTTAGATATGAAGGTGGCTGCAGCGGTGGGGAGAGCGGGCATAGTAGTTAAAACTCACGTGTCTTCCTCCGATCCTCACAGCTACCATCTATTTCCTCTCCCAGCATCTGTGTATTGGTAACAGTGCCCCCTGTGGTGACATGCGGTCACGTCATCATAGGGGGCACTGTTACCAATTCACAGATGCTGGGAGAGGAAATAGATGGTAGCTGTGAGGATCGGAGGAAGACACGTGAGTTTTAACTACTATGCCCGCTCTCCCCACCGCTGCAGAGGGTGCGGGGCCTTTTCAGGCACGGGGCCTGGGGCAATTGCCCCACTTGCCACCCCCAAAGCCCGGCTCTGCTGCAAAGCTAATTAGAAATTCTTTAGCAGAAGATCAGAGTAGTGCTCCAACACCCCTGCTGGGTGACGATGCCATCAATCTAGTTTCTGCCTGACAAAAATCGTAAAGCCCAAGCTTCTGGGAGAATAGTGTCTGCATTTTTGACACCTTCCTCCAGAGCAGCAAAAAGCACAGATCTTATCAAGTCTCTTTGGAAGCAGCTGACCTACTGTGACCCAGAAATTCCCAATATTCATATTTTCTTCATAATTCATGGCATAGCAAGTGTCTATGCCCATCAAATCTGCACAGGTTGTGGGATTCCACATGGCGCTTGTTCTGAGAGGTTTCCTGATCAATCGGACTCCCAGAACTGGAGTAAGATGGGTTTAAAGTAACCCTTTAATACCCAAGGGGTCTGACCCCTAAAGTTTAATATCCTTGTTCTCGGTAAATTCTGAACAACTTTAAAATGTTATTAGATTTAACAATTCTGTACGGTTTTGGAGATAGAATGCCTATCATGATTTAGGTATATTAGAATAGGTTTAGGAACTTGTAGGATAGTAGAAAAAAGGATGACATTTTTGTTACAGAGTCTCTTTAAAGAACCTCTTCCTGCAAACAGAGGTGGCCTAGAGTACGCGGGGCCTGAGGCGAGTGTCATATGCGGGGCCTAGAGACATATGTTGTGGATACACACACACATAGATTAGATAGGTAGGTGCCAGCCTGCAGTATAGATTAGATAGGAAGGTGCCTGCAGTATAGATTAGATAGTTAGGTGCCTGCAATATAGATTAGATAGGTGCTTGCAGTATAGATTAGATAGGTGCCAGCCTGCAGTATAGATTAGATAGGTGCCTGCAGTATAGATTAGATAGATAGGTGCCTGCAGTATAGATTAGATAGGTGCCTGCAGTATAGATTAGATAGATAGGTACCTGCAGTATAGATTAGATAGGTAGGTGCCTGCAGTATATATTAGATAGGTAGGTGCCCTGCAGTACAGATGAGATAGGTGCCTGCAGTATAGATTAGATAGGTGCCCTGCAGTATAGATTAGATAGGTGCCAGCCTGCAGTATAGATTAGATAGGTGCCTGCAGTATAGATTAGATAGGTGCCCCGCAGTATAGATTAGATAGGTGTCTGCAGTATAGATTAGATAGGTGCCCCGCAGTATAGATTAGATAGGTGTCTGCAGTATAGATTAGATAGGTAGGTGCCTGCAGTATAGATTAGGTAGGTGCCTGCAGTATAGATTAGATAGGTACCTGCAGTATAGATTAGATAGGTGCCTGCAGTATAGATTAGATAGGTGCCTGCAGTATAGATTAGATAGGTGCCTGCAGTATAGATTAGATAGGAAGGTGCCTGCAGTATAGATTAGATAGGTGCCCTGCAGTATAGATTAGATAGGTGCCTGCAGTATAGATTAGATAGGTAGGTGCCTGCAGCATAGATTAGATAGGTGCCTGCAGTATAAATTAGATAGATAGGTGCCAGCCTGCAGTATAGATTAGATAGGTAGGTGCCCTGCAGTACAGGTTAGATATGAAGGTGGCTGCAGTATAGATTAGATAGGTGCCTGCAGTATAGATTAGATAGGTGCCAGCCTGCAGTATAGATTAGATAGGTGCCTGCAGTATAGATTAGATAGGTACCTGCAGTATAGATTAGGTAGGTGCCTGCAGTATAGATTAGATAGGTACCTGCAGTATAGATTAGATAGGTGCCTGCAGTATAGATTAGATAGGTAGGTGCCTGCAGTATAGATTAGATAGGAAGGTGCCTGCAGTATAGATTAGATAGGTAGGTGCCCTGCAGTACAGGTTAGATATGAAGGTGGCTGCAGCGGTGGGGAGAGCGGGCATAGTAGTTAAAACTCACGTGTCTTCCTCCGATCCTCACAGCTACCATCTATTTCCTCTCCCAGCATCTGTGTATTGGTAACAGTGCCCCCTGTGGTGACATGCGGTCACGTCATCATAGGGGGCACTGTTACCAATTCACAGATGCTGGGAGAGGAAATAGATGGTAGCTGTGAGGATCGGAAGAAGACATGTGAGTTTTAACTACTATGCCCGCTCTCCCCACCGCTGCAGAGGGTGCGGGGCCTTTTCAGGCACGGGGCCTGGGGCAATTGCCCTACTTGCCACCCCCAAAGGCCGGTTCTGCTGCAAAGGTAATTAGAAATTCTTTAGCAGAAGATCAGAGTAGTGCTCCAACACCCCTGCTGGGTGACGATGCCATCAATCTAGTTTCTGCCTGACAAAAATCGTAAAGCCCAAGCTTCTGGGAGAATAGTGTCTGCATTTTTGACACCTTCCTCCAGAGCAGCAAAAAGCACAGATCTTATCAAGTCTCTTTGGAAGCAGCTGACCTACTGTGACCCAGAAATTCCCAATATTCATATTTTCTTCATAATTCATGGCATAGCAAGTGTCTATGCCCATCAAATCTGCACAGGTTGTGGGATTCCACATGGCGCTTGTTCAGAGAGGTTTCCTGATCAATCGGACTCCCAGAACTGGAGTAAGATGGGTTTAAAGTAACCCTTTAATACCCAAGGGGTCTGACCCCTAAAGTTTAATATCCTTTTTCTCGGTAAATTCTGAACAACTTTAAAATGTTATTAGATTTAACAATTCTGTACGGTTTTGGAGATAGAATGCCTATCATGATTTAGGTATATTAGAATAGGTTTAGGAACTTGTAGGATAGTAGAAAAAAGGATGACATTTTTGTTACAGAGTCTCTTTAAAGAACCTCTTCCTGCAAACAGAGGTGGCCTTAGAGTACGCGGGGCCTGGGGCGAGTGTCATATGCGGGGCCTAGAGACATATGTTGTGGATACACACACACATAGATTAGATAGGTAGGTGCCAGCCTGCAGTATAGATTAGATAGGAAGGTGCCTGCAGTATAGATTAGATAGTTAGGTGCCTGCAATATAGATTAGATAGGTGCTTGCAGTATAGATTAGATAGGTGCCAGCCTGCAGTATAGATTAGATAGGTGCCTGCAGTATAGATTAGATAGATAGGTGCCTGCAGTATAGATTAGATAGGTACCTGCAGTATAGATTAGATAGGTAGGTGCCTGCAGTATAGATTAGATAGGTAGGTGCCCTGCAGTACAGATGAGATAGGTGCCTGCAGTATAGATTAGATAGGTGCCCTGCAGTATAGATTAGATAGGTGCCAGCCTGCAGTATAAATTAGATAGGTGCCTGCAGTATAGATTAGATAGGTGCCCCGCAGTATAGATTAGATAGGTGTCTGCAGTATAGATTAGATAGGTAGGTGCCTGCAGTATAGATTAGGTAGGTGCCTGCAGTATAGATTAGATAGGTACCTGCAGTATAGATTAGATAGGTGCCTGCAGTATAGATTAGATAGGTGCCTGCAGTATAGATTAGATAGGTGCCTGCAGTATAGATTAGATAGGAAGGTGCCTGCAGTATAGATTAGATAGGTGCCCTGCAGTATAGATTAGATAGGTGCCTGCAGTATAGATTAGATAGGTACCTGCAGTATAGATTAGATAGGTAGGTGCCTGCAGCATAGATTAGATAGGTGCCTGCAGTATAAATTAGATAGATAGGTGCCAGCCTGCAGTATAGATTAGATAGGTAGGTGCCCTGCAGTACAGGTTAGATATGAAGGTGGCTGCAGTATAGATTAGATAGGTGCCTGCAGTATAGATTAGATAGGTGCCAGCCTGCAGTATAGATTAGATAAGTGCCTGCAGTATAGATTAGATAGGTACCTGCAGTATAGATTAGGTAGGTTCCTGCAGTATAGATTAGATAGGTACCTGCAGTATAGATTAGATAGGTGCCTGCAGTATAGATTAGATAGGTGCCTGCAGTATAGATTAGATAGGTAGGTGCCTGCAGTATAGATTAGATAGGAAGGTGCCTGCAGTATAGATTAGATAGGTAGGTGCCCTGCAGTACAGGTTAGATATGAAGGTGGCTGCAGCGGTGGGGAGAGCGGGCATAGTAGTTAAAACTCACGTGTCTTCCTCCGATCCTCACAGCTACCATCTATTTCCTCTCCCAGCATCTGTGTATTGGTAACAGTGCCCCCTGTGGTGACATGCGGTCACGTCATCATAGGGGGCACTGTTACCAATTCACAGATGCTGGGAGAGGAAATAGATGGTAGCTGTGAGGATCGGAGGAAGACACGTGAGTTTTAACTACTATGCCCACTCTCCCCACCGCTGCAGAGGGTGCGGGGCCTTTTCAGGCGCGGGGCCTGGGGCAATTGCCCCACTTGCCACCCCCAAAGGCCGGCTCTGCTGCAAAGGTAATTAGAAATTCTTTAGCAGAAGATCAGAGTAGTGCTCCAACACCCCTGCTGGGTGACGATGCCATCAATCTAGTTTCTGCCTGACAAAAATCGTAAAGCCCAAGCTTCTGGGAGAATAGTGTCTGCATTTTTGACACCTTCCTCCAGAGCAGCAAAAAGCACAGATCTTATCAAGTCTCTTTGGAAGCAGCTGACCTACTGTGACCCAGAAATTCCCAATATTCATATTTTCTTCATAATTCATGGCATAGCAAGTGTCTATGCCCATCAAATCTGCACAGGTTGTGGGATTCCACATGGCGCTTGTTCTGAGAGGTTTCCTGATCAATCGGACTCCCAGAACTGAAGTAAGATGGGTTTAAAGTAACCCTTTAATACCCAAGGGGTCTGACCCCTAAAGTTTGATATCCTTGTTCTCGGTAAATTCTGAACAACTTTAAAATGTTATTAGATTTAACAATCCTGTACAGTTTTGGAGATAGAATGCCTATCATGATTTAGGTATATTTTCTGTCTGCATGAGTAGGGGCTTGCTCATATCAGGTTCCAAGAGGTGTGTGATCCCCACCCTCACTCCACCTTGCTGGAGTGAAGGGCTAAAACTTAACAGGGCTCAGAGGGGTCCAGAGTCCATCATCTAAATCTGACATCGAAGTAACATCAAATCGACAGCCAGCTGGACACTGGCAAAATCACTTGGATTATTTCCCAAAAAAAGCATGGCAATCGGTTATCTTGGACTTTCTCCAAAGACTTGCGATTGCAGCATGGACTACCAATAATGGTTTTTGAACTGTACATTAAGACATTCTGTTTCTTTTCACCTCTACCTTTTTTCTATCAAACCAATCTGTTCTGCCGGACAGGTATATTTATCTGTGGGATACAGCGCTTTGAGTCCTATGGGAGAAAAGCGCTTTACAAATGTTATTGTATTGTATTGTATTGTACTGTGTGTATGTACAGTGGGTTGCAAAAGTATTCGGCCCCCTTGAAGTTTTCCACATTTTTTCATATTACTGCCACAAACATAAATCAATTTTATTGGAATTCCACATGAAAGACCAACACAAAGTGGTGTACACATGAGAAGTGGAACGAAAATCATACATGATTCCAAACATTTTTTACAAATAAATAACTGCAAAGTGGTGTGAGCATAATTATTCGGCCCCCTTTGATCTGAGTGCAGTCAGTTGTCTATAGACATTGCCTGATGAGTGCTAATGACTAAATAGAGTGCACCTGTGTGTAATCTAATGTCAGTACAAATACAACTGCTCTGTGAGGGCCTCAGAGGTTGTCTAAGAGAATATTGGGCGCAACAACACCGTGAAGTCCAAAGAACACACAAGACAGGTCAGGGATCAAGTTCTTGAGAAATTTAAAGCAGGTTTAGGCTACAAAAAGATTTCCAAAGCCTTGAACATGCCACGGAGCACTGTTCAAGTGATCATTCAGAAATGGAAGGAGAATGGCACATCTGTAAGCCTACCAAGACAGGGCCATCCACCTAAACTCACAGGCCGAACAAGGAGAGCGCTGATCAGAAATGCAGTCAAGAGGCCCATGGTGACTCTGGACAAGCTGCAGAGATCTACAGCTCAGGTGGGAGACTCTGTCCATAGGACAGCTATTAGTCATGCACTGTACAAAGTTGGCCTTTATGGAAGAGTGGCAAGAAGAAAGGCATGGTTAACAGAAAGCATAAGAAGTCCCGTTTGCAGTTTGCCACAAGCCATGTGGGGGACACAGCAACCATGTGGAAGAAGGTGCTCTGGTCAGATGAGACCAAAATGGAACTTTTTGGCCAAAATGCAAAACGCTATGTGTGGCAGAAAATTAACACTGCACATCAATCTGAACACACCATTCCCACTGTCAAATATGGTGGTGGCAGCATCATGCTCGGGGGGTGCATCTCTTCAGCAGGGACAGGGAAGCTGGTCAGAGTTGATGGGAAGATGGATGGAGCCAAATACAGGGCAAACTTGGAAGAAAACCTCTTGGAGACTGCAAAAGACTTGAGACTGGGGCGGAGGTTCACCTTCCAGCAGGACATTGACCCTAAACATAAAGCCAGGGCAACAATGAAATGGTTTAAAACAAAACATATCTATGTGTTAGAATGGCCCAGTCAAAGTCCAGATCTAAATCCAATCGAGAATCTGTGGCAAGATCTGAAAACTGCTGTTCACAAACGCTGTTCATCTAATCTGACTGAGCTGGAGCTGTTTTGCAAAGAAGAATGGGCAAGGATTTCAGTCTATAGATGTGCAAAGCTGGTAGAGACATACCCTAAAAGACTGGCAGCTGTAATTGTAGCAAAAGTTGGTTCAACAAAGTATTGACTCAGGAAGCCGAATAATTACGCACACCTCACTTTGCAGTTATTTATTTGTAAAAAATGTTTGGAATGATGTATGATTTTCGATCCACTTCTCACATGTACACCACTTTGTATTGGTCTTTCACGTTGAATTCCAATAAAATTGATGCATGTTTGTGGCAGTAATGAGACAAAATGTGGAAAACTTCAAGGGGGCCGAATACTTTTGCAACCCACTGTAGTTTTAGAATAAAACTAACAATTTCATCGTTCAGTCTTGTGCCTGTTCTGGTCATCTGATTGTTGCTACAAAGAATCTGCCCTCCGGAGAATCATACTACCGCATTGATTTATTTTCTTATAAAGTGTCGTTTTGCTAGTTAAGTTGTAAATAAGCGTTACCTTCCTTCTGGGAATAGCTAGCGGGAGTCTCTTTCCTCCGCAAACAGAGTGATGGCAGTGAAATTACCCGATTTCCAGCATGAAATCTATATTTTTAGTTTACCGATTGCACATACAATCGGGATTGTACATGTATGGGCACCTCCAACCAATCTTAACCGTTTATTATGCACACAGTGAATCTGCCTATAGAAGTCTTTAGTGCATGAGACCTGCATGGCAACAGTGGCCTAGTAATATGGTATTGGTGAGTGATTGTCACATTACATATTGTCGACAGCGTTGCGACCAATCTTTAGCGTCAGTCTGTTCACCGTACTTCCAACCATCAGAGGTAACTATTCCGTGATTGGTAATGGGAGCAGATTCGATGGGATTGGCACGCTTTGTCACATTACTACCTTCTGACGATCCAGCAACCGGTCTTTTAACGTCTTTTAGACAGGATCGCGGGCCTGGATTGTCACAATGCCTCTTTTTTGGTGTGGAACTGAGGAGTCATTAAATAAGTTTATAAATTACATCAATACAAATAGCTAGAATTTCCAATTTGATGTACAGTATAGTCCCAAAAAAGATCTACTTTCTAGATTTGCCAACCATGATTGAAAGGGGAGCTATTCACCAAATCATTTTTCAAGATGGATAGGTATTGCTATATTAACAAGGATAGTTCTCATCATTCCCCCTGGCTGCAGAATGTCCCAAAGGGACAGTTCTGCAGGATCAGGAGATATTGTGGCTGTGATGACAACTACTGGGAAACAAGGTTGACAGGTTGGGGGAAAAAGGGTATGACCAGTTTTCAGTTCAGCAAGCGAGAATTCAAGTGTTTGAGGAAGGTAGAGATATGGGGCTTGATTCACAAAGCGGTGCTAACCTACTTAGCACTTCTAAAGTCTTTATAGACGCGCTAACCAGAGTGCTAAGTAGGTTAGCACCAGATTTCTCAATCAGATCGCGCGCTAACTTTGCGCGCGCAAAGTTTTACACGCGCAAAGTTTTACGCGCGCTAAGTCCCATAGACTTTAATGGGCACTTCGCGCGGAGCGCCCTGCGCAGTACGCGCGTAAAGTTTTACGCGCATAAAGTTTTGCGTGCGTAAAGTTTTATGCGCGAAAAGCTTGTTTAGACGCGCTAAGGGGGTTTTCACAGGCGTGCTAACAGTTAGCACCGCTTTGTGAATCAGGCCCATGAGGTTAAAGTCCAGGAACGGGATGGAGTTAAGAGAAGGGGAGGAGAGGAATTTAGTTTTGCTACCACCTTTTCTAAAGATTATAAGGAACTTAGTGATATTGTATATAAGAATTGCTTAAAAAAGATCCAGTTTTGGGATATCTCCCAAAATAGCATCGATTTATATATAGAAAACCTAAAAGTATAGCCAACACTTTGGTTAAAAGCTGTATTGGAGATAATAAAAAAAACAGAGGACTTTGTTTCCAGGTCTAAAGGGATTCTATCCATGAAAAAGGGTGTAAGATTTGTGAACATTACCCTAAGAAGACAACACATGTTATAGCTAAAGATGGTTAACGGTATGAATCTGAGAATGTGGTGTACATGTTGGTCTGCCCGTGCGGACTGCAGTATATGGGGCGCATAGGCAGACCATTAAAAGGCAAATAGGCGAATATGTGGCCAACATAAATAATTGAGTAAAAAGCCACCGGACCATTTTGATACGGTGCATAATGGAGATCTAAGTGTTATACAGATTTCTGGCATTGAGAAGGTGACTGTGCAATGGAGAGGAGGAAATGTTATTAGTGTTATCCCAATGTGAAACAAAATGGATAAATAAGTTAAATGTGTTGCAATCAAATGGCCTTAATTTGGGAATTGATCTCAACTGTTTTTTTTTTTACATATATATATTGTTTTACCATATATTATGCTTTTATGCACTATAATGCAACGTATCTTTTTATATTGAATGCAGCTTTATATGTGTGAAATTAGTCCTATGTAGCTTTAAGAGAGGTGGACTCAACCATTAATTGAGAGGAGGAGTTTTATGTATTAAAGGATAAAGTTAGATGTATTATGTAATACCCCTGACGAAGACCCTGAAGCCGAAACCCCTGGGTTGGTAATGATTTTTGATGTGCTAATAAACAAGTTTACATCCAGTGAGTATTCTGATAATCCCCCTATCCATTCACTTCCCTAGTGTATGGTTAACCCCCAGACGGGGTTAAGACTGTAGCCATAAAGCCGCCGACTCCCAGGCAGCTGAGTCTATTTTGCGTCGCTGTGAACTCAGGGGCGTAACTAGAAACCACTGAGCCCCCCCCCTGCGAAACTTTGGATGCCCCCCCCAAACAAATTGGAAAGGCAAGCCAGGCGCCAGTTAAGAAAAAATCATGCTTACAGAATAGGATGCCAGGTATAGGTGCCCCCAGTATAGGAAGTCAGGTATAGGTGCTCTCAGTATAGGTAGCCAGGTAAAGGTGCCCCCCAGTATAGGTAAACCAGATATAAATTCCCCCAGCATAGGTTAGCCAGGTCTATAGGTGCCCCCAGTATAGGTTAGCCAGGTCTATAGGTGCCCCCAATATAGGTAGCCTGAAGGAAGGAGCAGCAAGCACACAGCATCAGGGAGGGGGCCAGACTCCTCCACTCCCTCACCTCGGGCCCTCCCCCCTTCAGCGTTTCCGGCTCCCCCTTCCAGAAATCAGCGCAGCAGCAGGGAACTCACCTCTTCCTGGTTCCAGATGGCGACATAGCTCTGTGTGCCTTCGTCTTCTATGTCTCCATTGTCGCAGACTCTACTTCCTGATTAGCAGCGTTGAAAACATAGAAGACAGCGGCATGCAGAGCTCCGACGCTACCAGGAACCAGAGAGGAGAGTTCCCCAGCCGCTACTATCATTTCTGGAGGGGGGAGCGCTGAAGGGGGGGGGGCCTGAGGTGAGGGAGGAGGGGAGTAGGGCCCTCCTACCCGCCGCTGTGTGCCCACTGCCACCCCTCCTGCACTGTGCTCCCCCTCCTGTCGCTACAAACTGCCTTGGGCGGGCCCTCCCTGGGCCCCTTGCAGGGGCTATTGTTACGCCCCTGTGTGAACTGATTATTATTGAAGCCAGTCTTGCTGGATCTCGTAGCTTCACTGATCTCAAGCATGAGTTGATCAGGCTCTATGTGCAGATCTAGATTTGAGCTGATCAGTAGCTGAAAAGCCTTAAGAAGTGAGCATCCACCTCCAAAATCAGTTTGCTGAAATATGTTCTTTTTACACAAACTTTATTCAAAGTTAGTGCTGTAGGCTTTGGCCTTTATCCGCAACACCATTTTCCTAGCATAAAAGTCTTTATATTCCTCAGGCAGTTCATCCAGTGTTTTCAGCGCTCGGTCCAAGATCTGTACTGCTCTAGAGGCAGCGGTGGGGTCCTTATTCCCATATGTATCCGTTTTATCATAGAATTCAGATGGCAAATGTTTCCAGAAGACGTTCACTCCAACTCCAAACTCTTCAGCAACTGTGTTATGAAACCATAGAGCTGAAACAAGACAAAACATGTGAGGGTATTATTACAACGCTGCAGCACATCCCTTCTACTTTAATATTCAATTACATTTTCATCGATGGACAACGTTTTGGTAGTTTTTGTTTATTGCTCATATTTTGTCGTCATCAAAACTGCTTTAAAGTGTACATAAGACAACCCCTATGGCTTCTTTCAGCCCCATGTCCTCCCTCGCCGTCCCCCCCGGCTGCTCTTGTTGTTTTAATTTTTCACCAGTAAAAGGGATCCAGTCGCGTTGCAATGCACCTCCATTGTGCTCCCGTATTCAGGAGCTTTCTGCCCCTGCACGGTTAGTACTGCGCAGGCACAGAACACTCCAGGAGAGGAGAACACGATGGGGCCGTTTATGTGCACTGCAGCTGGACTGATGTGACCAGAGCCCCTTTACCAGCGAACATTGTAAACGAATGGAGTGGTCAGGGAAAACAGTGAGGGAGGCAACGGAGGACATGTGGCTGGAGGAAGCCCCAGGTAAGTATAAATGCTGCCATAGCACTCGTCTCAGGTTTCCTTTAGAGACCTGATAGTGATGATCATTTTTTTTCCCCTTAAAGAGACACTGAAGCGAAAAAAAAGTATGATATAATGAATTGTGTAGTACGGATAATTACTAGAACATTAGTAGCAAATAAAATATTCTCATTTATCTATTTTCAGTTGAATAGTGTTTTTTTATAACATTGCATCATTCTCTAATATTTGCAGTTTACACACTACTCAGCATTCTAAATGATTTTACAGAGCAGCCCAGTGAACTGTTGACCTGTCCTCTGGAAAGAAAAAGAAAATATAGTGACTGACAGTTGAGATAACAAGCTTCAAAAGACAGATCTCTCTGCAACTTTGATAGTTGTGGAACGCAATGGCGTTTTTGCATAGAGAACAACTGGAGTTTCTTAACTCTTCCTGTACTGGAAACAATATTAGACTTATGTATCTGCTCCTAATGTTTTATTTCTTAGCTGTACTACACATACAAATCATTATATAATTTTTTTCGCGCCTCAGTGTCTTTTTAACCTCTTGACGACAAGCTCACGCCGATTGGTGTAAATTGGTTGTCTGCAGGTTTCCATGGCTGTTCCATGTCAGTTCACGGAGGGTGTCTCCGTGAACTGCCTGCGAGCCTCCGATCGCGGCTCGCAGGCGAAATGAAAACACGCGGGGAAGAAATCCCCGGTGTTTACACTGTACGGTGCTGCAGCTGCAGCAGCGCCGTAAAGGAGATCGGCGATCCCCGGCCTCTAAAAGGGCGGGGATCGCCACCGTCTGATAGGCTGAAGTCTATCAGAGGCGGTACAGAACGTATCGCCGTCCTGTACCGCCCACAGAGCCAGGGAGAGGGAGGGAAGGAGAGGGAGGGGGGGAAAAGCGCTGCAGAGGGGGGCTTTGAGGAGCCACCCCCCCGCAAGGCACAGCAGAGCGGCGGCGATCAGATCCCCCCCCCAGCAGGACATCCCCCTAGTGGGGAAAAAAGGGGGGGAAGTCTGATCGCCCTGCCTGCAATACGATCTGTGCTGGGGGCTGAAGAGCCCACCCAGCACAGATCAATGGGAAATCACTTGGTCGGCAAGTGGTTAAGATTAGGGTTCTCAGTGTGCCTGCGCAGTCCAGCTGCTCTTGTACATGGACAGGAGCATAGCCGCAAAGATGAACAGCGACTGGTTTTGGGCTCAAGAAAGATCGTAGAGGCCTCTAAAGGATCCAAAGGCTCCTCTCTACTAAAATATCTCAGTTTTTTTCTCTCACAGATGAAAGGACACATGCGTGGTTTAAAAAATCTACTTGCCTGGGTCTTCCTCAAGCCCCTGGCAGCCTATCTTTCTCTCGCTGCAACTTCTCTCCCAGCTATTGTCTCGGGGTCCCCTCCACTGCAGATGTCTTCTGCTCCTGCACGAGTGTGCAGCCGCACCATTCGCGGACGCACTCCCGTATCTCCAGGCTATGTGAGCGCGTCCGCTACGACTACGTGCCTGCACAGGCGAAGATGATGCCGACCTGGCGAGGTCCGGACCAGAAGGTACTGGCTGGGAGCAAAGCTTGCGGCGAGGGACAGATAGGCTGCCAGGGGCTGGAGGAAGACCCAGGTAAGTAGATCGTTTTTTTTTTGTTTGTTTGGTTTTTTTAACCTTGGCCCTGTCCTTTAAGCTGGATGAATGTGACACACAATTTTCTGTACACTGGAATACAATAAATAGGCTCAGCTAGATGCAGCTTCTGTATATATACACATTTTTCAGAGCTCTGCGACCAACACCATATCCATTTGCTCCACATGACCCGGATTTTTCAATTGTGTGGGAATATTTTAGACAGCTATTATGTTGGAATAAATAGTGATTTTATTTGACACTAACATTTACCTTAATCATGTTTATGATAATTTAGCCCAATTTAGTAATTCCTGTATGTCGAGTGGTTAGATATACAGTAACTACCTGTATATATAGAGAGGGTTACTTCACTACTTCTAAAAATGGATGAGCAGTGGAATGCACTGAAGTGAATACAGGAGGCAAATCTGGTTAATTTCTAGGTAAGTTACACAATATTATAGGGAGTTTCGAGATCTGCGAAATTAGCACATTACAATTATCACTAGGACAGAAGGAGGCACAAAAAGCGGCATAGGTGGTACAATGGAGGGATAGGTGATACAGAGGGAAACAGGGAGGCAGAGGTGGCTCAGAGGAGGTACAGAGGAGGTATAGGTAAAAGTTGCTCCAGTGTTCTGATTTAACCTCTCTGCGACTGCTTAACGGCGATTGGCGGTCGCAGAGTGGCTCTGTTGTTCCTCAGCGCCGCCATATGGTGTCATCTAGCGAGGAGGGAGATTTGACGAGAGCTCACACGAGCGCAAGCTCCCACCACTGCAAACAGCTGACCCCAGCGATTAGCCTGCCAGTGGCTGATTAGCGCTGGCAGGCTGTTTTTTTCAGGAAAATGATTAAAAATGTTTATATAGTGCTGCCATCTTACTGAGTACAGGCTTGTCACTAACTGTCCCTCGGAGGGGCTCACAATCTAATTCCTACTATAGGCATATGCCTATGTATGTATAGTGTAGTGTATGCATCCTAGTCAAGGGCCAATTAAGGGGGAAACCGATTAACTTATCTGTATGTATTTTTTAATAAAATGTAGGGTTTTTTATTAATTAAAAAAATAACTAAAAATAGCAGCAGCAATCAAATAGCACTAAATGAAAGCTCTATTTGTGAGAAGAAAAGGAGGTTAAATTCATTTGGGTGCTAAGTTGTATGACCAAGCAACAAACTGTTAAAGTTGTGAAGTGCTGAATTGTAAAAAATGGCCTGGTCACTAGGCGGTTGTAAATCTCTGGTCCTCAAGTGGTTAAGAATGGATTCAGGTTAAGAACGTACCTACAGTCCCTATCTTGTTAGTTAACCGGGCACTACCTGTCAACTCAGAATTATTAGCATTTTATTAACACCAACAACAAAACATTGTTAAAGCCAATGGGTACCGCTATAAAAATAAAAAAGTCAGATACTCACCTAAGGAGAGGGAAGGCTCGGTCCTAATGAGCCTTCCCTCTCCTCTCCCGGTGCCCTCGGTGCTGCGCTGGCTCCCCCGTTCGCGTCCGCCGCCGCAGGGACTTCGGAGGTCTTCGGGAGCACTCGTGCTTCCGAAGACGGGCTGCTCCATACTACGTACGCACGAGTGCGTCATAGAGGGCGCTCGCGCATGCGTACTATGGAGCGGCCCCATCCTCGGGAGCCCGAGTGCTCCCGAAGGCTTCCGAAACATCCCTTCAGGTGCGGAAGTGGCAGTATTTGACCGAACTGGTCGAATACTGCCACGGGGGATCCTGCGCGGGACCGGGCACCGGGAGAGGAGAGGGAAGGCTCATTAGGACCGAGCCTTCCCTCTCTTTAGGTGAGTATCTGACTTTTTTATTTTTATAGCGGTACCCATTGGCTTTAACAATGTTTTGTTGTTGGTGTTAATAAAATGCTAATAATTCTGAGTATTTTAAACGGTAAACATTCACTTTAAGTGCTTTTCTCCCATAGGTCCTATTAATATATACAAGCAAGATGTAAAGACAAAGAGCTTAGGATAATATTGTGAAGTCTGTGGCGTACCTGGGATAAACAAAACGTCTCCAGCTTCCAAGATGCATTCATAACGTCTTGCTCGAGAGAAAAGCGGGTATTTGCTCAAGTCTGGGTTATCAACGTCCAACACCTCAGATTTGTCACCTGGAGACAAACATTTTCAACAGATCAGACTTCGAATGATAAATAATACATGTGAGGATCCAAGGTCTGTATTGCACACTGTATTAGAAGCTGAATAACAGTTTCTCTGATCATCTGACCTCACATAACCTCAATATTTTACTTTTCTCTAATGAATAGAATGTTGGTAATTAGGTATCCTCTGGAACTTGTTATCCCCTGCATCTACATTGGGTCATTGGTCCGCACTCTGCAGTTGATTACTCAATAATTAATCATTTTGATTAAAAAGATAACAGGATTTATTTTGATTGTGTCTTCCTAAGAAAATGACTGACTGTGCAAATGATTTCAGGGTAAAATTAAAACAATGATCCAGCCAGCCAGTGAGGTGACTGGTGCTGTGGTTTAGTATTGCATCTGACAGAGTAAAGCCTTTCATACAGTTAAGATGGTTCTCGGCTGAGGCAACCATGTTAGGGCTGCCTCTGCCAAGGTGAATGTAGCATGTGTACAGGGACCCTGAAACATCAGCAATAGATCAGGTCTGCAGGATCATCTCATCTCAGTTAAGGCCAAGGCCATTGTGTTTCTTACCGTTCCTGTTCCATGCTACTCTGTCTTGTGCCGTGCTGTCATCCCTCCATAACAACAGAATGTGACACTACACATCTGCAAAGAACTCAGCCCTGCACTGGCCGTAGAGCAAATAAAAAACACTGGGCTTCCATTGTCTCTATCTGGTGCAGTAGGTTGTTATTAATATAAAGGATAAACACAGGGTAAGCGTAGGCTGCTTTGTATGGCAACCACTATTAATGGCATGTGGAGAATTGCCGTCCCTACTCTGCCTTCTTTGTTCGACAATGGTCGCAGCTCTCAAAAAGTAACTTTTATATGCAAAATATAAAATTCAAACCCCCTCATAGCTCTCATCTATTGCAAATTCAACACTTTTTTTATTAACCTGTATTGCACATTGATTATCTCTGTATGGTGATTGCTCTGTTATGGTGTGTATGTATGTGGTTGCATCATATTTGCATTGTATATATTTATTACTGTTTTCCTGGGTTGTCTGTATATAGTGTGCTGTGCATTTGGTTTGCATCATATTTGCATTATATATATTCCCGTGTTGTTTGTATATATTGTCCTCGATTCATAAAGCATTACCTCATGCGATAATGCTGAAGACAGCACTTTCCCGACCACTTAGAAATGTGTCAATTCATAAAGGCTGTTACCGCATGAAAAGCTGACATTACCGACCAGGGAGATGAATTACCGACTTGGCTGTAATTACCGCCAACACATGTCAGTAAATTGTCAGCAAATGTCAATTCCTAAAGCCTGCAACAAGCGGTAAGCCTGGCGGTAGTTACCGACACCTCTGGTGAGGTCTTAACAAGTTACTGACAGCTCTGATGAATGCAAAGTGTAGAGAGCCGAAGTCTGTTTGAGTCATCTGTGGAGAGAGCCAGAGAGCAGTCTGTGTGAGTCATTTGAGCAGGCAGGGAAAGACTGTGTGACTCATCTGTCTGAGTCATCAGTGGAGAGAGCCAGAGAGCCGTCTGTGTGAGGCATTTCTGCAGGGCAAAGAGAGAATCTAGACACTGCTCTACTCTACCGCTCAATGGGCTGCGGTAATTTACCGACCTCCAAGGGCAGCTGGGGAAATCTTTATGAATTAGCACACAGACCGGGAAAATACCGAGTGCGGTATTTTCCCGACAAGATTTTTCTTATCGCATTGCTGTTTATGAATCGAGGCCATTGTGTACTGTGCATGGGTTTGCATATTTGCCTTTATCAGTTGTATGCACTATCTGATCATAATAAAACCTTATTTGCACCGTATTCCTTGGTCCAGTGTCTGTATTGCTGCAAACTGTGGTCAAACCCTGTTTCTCCATTCAGGTCTGTGATAGTTATGCATTGGTACTGGACTGAGCACCACACCTCTCTCCATCACTTACAAATCCGCCCCAAATAGGTCAATGCACAGTAAAGAACTTCTGCCAATACTACAATAAGATATTAGTTTGAAAGACCTATAATCTTCACCTGATAAATATAAATACGGTGCATCCCGAGGACTGTACAAAACAACTCTCTTCCTTCCTGTTACCTGTATGAGCAAATTATCCATTACCTGGAACAGAAAAAAAATGATTGAAATGGAAGAGAATACAACAGCACAAAACATAAAGGAATGTAATAATATCTCTCTGTGTTTTCAGCATAAAAATATAGAAAGGCAATGAAAACATCAGCTCTTTACAAGCAAACCTGAACTGAAAAATAAAAGTCGAAATAAACAAATACACGTCATACTTCCCCCCCGCAGAGTCTGCTAATCAATCTCTGCCTCCTCTCCTGTGTCCTGTTTGTCCACTGTGTGATGGACCTGGCTGCAGGAGAAGTCAGTTAACCAGTTTGCTTTTCTTTCTCTTTGCCCTGGTTGTGTAGGTGGCACAATATCTCATGCTAATGAAGGGAGAGGGCTGCCACCCAAACACAAATATAAAATGCTCTGGAATTTGTTAGTTTACAATATATGAACCTTTACATAAAAATGCATCTATGTTTTGGAAAATCTACAATGTGTGACTACATTTCATTTTTCTTTTCTGCTTTTTCTTAGTAGATGCGATCAAAGATGCTGTACTCCAAGTAGGGCTACAGTGATTCCTAAGAAAAATGCTTCATTAAAACAACAAGTTCCCCTTTATGAAAGCCACTGTTTAGAACTGTAGTAGAATGGAGTAAATTATTCTTGATACCCACTTTTATGTTAATTATCTTGGATTCAGCAAAATATTTCTATATCTGTATATTGGTGTGTAATTCCGCCCTCCCATCGATGTCACAGAGCAGGCTGTTTATTATTCAGAATTCTTCCACTGCACTCTGGGAGACCTAGGGCCATGTGCAATTCACTTTTTCTCCTAGGTGATATTTTCATACCTTATCAATAAAATGTCGTTCAAGCCACCAACAGGCAATAATAATTTTGACAGTACTTTTCCACGTGCTTTTTAGTACTTTTTTAATTGCAGAGTGTTAAGTTATTTTAAACAGAAGATAAAAAATTATCTCCTAGGAGAAAACTGAATTGAATAAGGGCCCAGGTGTTATTTCAACTTTGGAACACACGGTAAACAAACATTCAGCAGTGACGCACCTGCCAGCACTGAAGAGGTCACCACTTATGATAAATATAAAGAGACTCTGTAACAAAATGTTGAGCCTTATTTCTTCTATCCTATAAGTTCCTATACCTGTTCTAATGTGCTCTGGCATACTGCAGCCTTTTCTAGTTGCACTGTCTCTGTAATAAATCTTATCTTCTTTCCTCTGTCGGGCTCAGGCTGGAATGTGTGGAATGTGCAGCACTGCTTGTGATAGGCAGAAGCTTTACACGCCCTTTCCAAGCTCTCCTCTCATCCTATCACACTCTGGTTAGCAGCCATGTCTTTTGTTTGTAAACACTGCCTAAAACTGGCAATTACAAGTTAGCATTGCAGCAGGGAGTGGCAGAAACAGCACAGAGGGGCCCAGGAGAACATAATGAATAGAATGGTATGCTTTTTATTGTAATAATTTTATAGTACAGATTCTCTTTAAGAATGTAAATCAAGGTGAGGAAAGATTTTACAAAATGCAGATTAAATAATTTATAAAGTAATGTAAAACATAAGCAATTTTATTCTTTACGTTATTCTCAGTAAAGCTCCTCTTTAAAGAGAACCTGAGACGGGGGATTTATAAAAAAATATACATACCTGGGACTTCATCCAGGCCCCTTCAGGCTCATCGCTCCCTCGCTGTTCTCCACCGCCGTTGCGCTCTCGTCGCCAGTACTACTGTGCAAGCGCAGAATGCACCAATTGGCCCCGACTGAAGAACTTTCGGGGCCAAATTGTAGACGATCCAGACGGCGGAGGAGAACAGCGAGGGAGCGATCAGCCTGGAGGGGCTGGAGGAAGCCCCAGGTATGTTTATTTTTTTTGTCCAACTCAGGTACACTTTAAGTACCTCCTGTAATATTCTCTTGACGCGTACGTTTAACTTATGCCTTACAACACTTGTTATACGTGCCCTTAAAACTGGGATCATGTCATATACTTATATCTTTAGCGGCAGATCGTACATCATAGTGTGTCCACAGCTGCAGGCCTGGAGAGCTGATGCGAAACACGCTTGAGAAAAAGTTATTTTCATCAAAAAATTCAGGGATCTTGATGTCTGCTGCTAACTCTGGAAACTGCTTCCTTATGTCGGCAATATCCTGTACATGGGGAAAAGGAACACAACAAGAATAAAATAAACATCAGGAAGATCAGCTCGGTGCACACTTCTCTAGTTCCCAACAGTCCAGGGGCAGCATGGTGGCGTAGTGGTTAGCTCTCTCGCCTTGCAGCGCTGGGTCCCTGGTTCGAGTCCCAGCCAGGGCACTATCTGCAAAGAGTTTGTATGTTCTCTCCGTGTCTGCGTGGGTTTCCTCCGGGCACTCCGGTTTCCTCCCACATTCCAAAAACATATGGATAAGTTAATTGGCTCCCCCTAAAATTGGCCCTAGACTACAGTACTTACACTACATAATATAGACATATGGCAATGGTAGGGATTAAATTGTGAGCTCCTTTAAGGGTCAGTTAGTGACAAGACAATATATATATATATACACATTGTACAGCGCTGTGTAATATGTTGGCGCTATATAAATACTAAATAATAATAATAATAAATGCGCTCCTGCCACAGGTGCTGCTAAGATAAAAATCAAAAGATGCAACATTTGGAATGGAGAAGATCTAAGCACAATGTGACAAGCAGTAAAGTGTAAAAAACCCATAAAGAGATTATTTGGCAGAACAAGGCACCAGATGGCAATATAACAAAAGTCATGAGATGGACAACAGTGAAGGAGTAAAGGGTCGATGTACGTCACATGTACCAGTGTGCTTTGGCAAGAAACAGAAGCCCATGTGCAACGAAGAAGATCATTTTTCATCTTCCATTTAAAATAACTTTCCAGCATTTTACAATTGAAAAAAGTACCCAAAAAGTAGGTGGTACTGTCAGAATTATTTTGAGTGTTTTCTGGTTTGCTGGTGGCACTTTATTGACAAGGTGTGAAAATATCAACCAGGAGAAAACTCACTCCAACTACAAAAATATGTGAAATGCCCGAGCAATGGAAGTGTGCAGCTGATCAGAATATAATTACAGGAAGATCAGCAAAGCAGCACAAAAATTACAGTACTTATATCTTATCTCCCATTATATAGTCAGGTTTAGAGCAGAACTATGGTGATACTGGTTTCGTGGCAGCTATACCTAATGCTATCTGTATTGCACTATTTTCAGATATCGGAGCTGGTTACCTTTTTCACTGTTAGTATCATAAACAGAAATAGAAAAAGCAGCCACATTTTTTGTTACAGGATGATCAATTCCCTTTCCATTATGTGTGCTTACTTTTTACCTTGCGAGGGTCTTCACCCAGAGAGCGGAGATAGTACTTCTCATCCTAGGGAAAAACAATAATATTTGCAGTTACTGTACAGAGAAGGAATATGACAATGCAGCTGGACAATGCAACATATTCTAAGATGTTTGCCATAACATGACACTAAATACATTTCTACGAGATATGAATTAAATGGCATAGTTAAAAAAATAAATAAATAACAATGACAATAAGGTTGGTGCATTTGACTGTCAGGGTAGCTGGACATTTTCAACAATCATGCATTTCATGCAATCATGGTCGCATTACACACTGCAGATTGCAAGGGGACACCTCGCCTTCCTCTTGGTCACAGAGATATGTGAGGGAGTAGGCTGGTGTTGTACTTTGTTCTCTAGTTGAACTCGATAGACATATGTCTTTTTTCAACCCAAATAACTATGTAACTATGTAACACCCGAAAAATACCCAAATAAAATTTTTAATTAAAAAAAAAATTACAATTTAAAAAAAAAAACATAAATAAATAGTTACCTAAGGGTCTGAACTTTTTTAATATGTATGTGAAGAGGGTATAAAACTAATATTTTTTAAATTATAAGCTTGTAAATAGTGATGGACGCAAAACTAAAAAAAATGCACCTTTATTTCCAAATAAAATATTGGCGCCATACATTGTGATAGGCACATAATTTAAATGGTGTAATAACCGGGACAAATGGGCAAATAAAATACGTTGGTTTTAATTATGGTAGCATGTATTATTTTAAAACTATAATGGCCGAAAACTGTGAAATAATGAATTTTTTTTCTTAATATTCCTGTAAAAATGCATTTAGAAAAAAATAATTCTTAGCAAAATGTGCCACCCAAAAAAAGCCTAATTGGTGGAGGAAAAAACAAGATATAGATCAATTCTTTGTGATAAGTAGTGATAAAGTTATTGGCGAATGAATGGGAGGTGCAAATTGCTTGGATGCATAAGGAGAAAAACGACTGAAGGCTGAAGTGGTTAATCTCATCTGTCCTCTGGGGTCCACTATACTTGAGGGATTAGACATCTAATGGGTTGGATTTTCCAGACCTATCATCACAGAAGCCCTATGCAGTGAGTGGTTTCTTGCCTCCTCCACCACCCATAGAAATAAAAATACGCAATTACCAAAGCCAAGCTCTATGTTCAGATGTTGATCTCTAAAGATCACTGTCTGATCCTTCTCTGCTTGCTCAACAACCATCTATGATCTATACCTACCTTAAATGTTAAATGCATTTATTAAAGTGGCACTACTGAAAATATATAGTTCAGTGCGCATTCCCGTAGAGCACTGTACAGAGCCATCTGCGGCTAAAGTAAGTTTGCTAGGGAAAGGGGGACCTGGATGTGCTTAAGCAGTACAGGGTGCTGTTGACTGATTAGGTTCCTTGAGAGCTGTGGAAGATGTTGGAATGATCCAACGCTTCTTCCACAGCCTCATAGGGAAATGTCCTGGGCCAAAAGTCAGTCAAAAAACGGATTTCCAGTCACTAAGGATTAGGAAAAAAAATATGCAAATACAGCATAATTTCTTTACCTGCAATCACATCTACTGGTGGGAATGAGGCCTCCCATGAATGGCTAGGGTGTCCACCAGGGATGTAACCTTGCCTGAATTTCTCTGCACGTCATGCATTGTGTGTCAGACCGAGAATTAGGCAGAAAAGACAGAGACATCTAGTGGATGCAGCAGCGGCAGTGCCAGAGAGAGATTAGCCGGGGGAATAGGTAAGCTGACCTCAGTGACTGCTGCTACACTGATCTGTAGGTCTGAGTAGAGAGCGCAGGAGGAGGGCCTGGTGGAGGAAAGAAGAAGTCTGGGCCTCTCCTCCCCCCCCCCCCCCCACGTAGTCTGCATCCCCATAGTTATGCTGGTGGTGTTGTCCACTACCTTCTGTACAGTATAACCTATGGGCTGGAGAGGGCATATATACAAGCCTCAATTGAAATATTTTGTGCCATTATGTCCCAAAACAGTTTTGTTTTCAGTGTTTACAAAATAAGTTCATGCATGGTACAAGTCGGGGTCTAAAGTTCAAGTCTAAACTTTCCTCATTAACGTTTAGGCTTGTATATAGCTACTTATGCTGATGATCCGCATAATAAACCTTCAAACCTCGCTCTTATAGAAGAGAATTACCGGAGAAATAAAGAA
The DNA here is from genome assembly GCF_040937935.1 of Hyperolius riggenbachi. Lineage (NCBI taxonomy): Eukaryota > Metazoa > Chordata > Amphibia > Anura > Hyperoliidae > Hyperolius > Hyperolius riggenbachi. The sequence continues at coordinate 218,827,177 of NC_090652.1, forward strand.
GTCTGTGTGCTTGTCCTCTGCTGCTCTACGTACAAAAACATCAAATGTCAGCGATCTGAAATTCAATAATAATAGGGAGGTGGAACAAAAGAGGAACCATTATTCCACCAGCAAGCAACATTACTTGTATTTTAAAAGGGCTTAAGTAGTCTTATTTTAACTTACCTGTATATGAAATTCTTCTTAATAAAGTCCATCTGTGGTACCTCGGAGACATGGATCTTTACCTCCTTTCCTCCACCTTTCCTGCTCATATAATCCAGGGTCCATTGTGTTCTACACACTCCCAGATCCAAGTCCTGTAACACAACTGGCTTCCTCTAGAAATCAAACACCAAACATTTCAGTTTCAGCTAAAGCGTTTTTATAAAAGTAGTTTTTAGTCTCATTCTGCTATTAAACTAGTAACAGCCATTGTCAAATGTGGCTCTCTTAAATGGCGATTGCCCAAACAATGCCTTTATCTCTGGTAAATGCCAATATGGCGCTAGGACCTCTAAGTCCACCATATCCTTTAACCCCCTTGGCGTTCTGAATAGTGCGGGATTTTAGGGTCTAGCAACGTTTAGATGCTGAAACTCACCTCCACGGGTTCCAGATCAGCACTGCATTTCTTCCTCCTGTCTTCTGTGGGACGCTCTATCTCTATGGTGAGTCATGTGAAAGACGGCGATTTAGAGCCTCAGAGAGCATGGAAGAGACCGTCTGGATCCCAGAGAGAGGAGTATTGAATGCCGCTCTGCTGCGCTCTATGCAATAATCTGCCCGGCGGTAACCCTAACCCAGTCTCGGGATTGACGCTAGCAGCATGGTTTTTTCACCCGGAGCCTCTATGCTTTGGGAATACCGCTGGATGGCTTAATGTATGTTCGATAGTTTACTTAAAATATGCAAATAATTCTGCGTTCATTTACAATTATGCAAATGTTACTGCAAATCTATGCAGATTGTAAATGGATTAATCAAATGCTTTCACTACAATATTTGATAAGTCAATTTTACAAACGATTTTCATAATAATTAACATACAGTAACACTCAACCATCTCAAACGTATTTGCACCTCAGTGTCATCCCTATTGACTTTTGTGGACTTTGTTCATATAGATTTGGGCAAGATATTTAATAAACACAATACAGTACAAACAAAGCTGGCACTGACATGTTTTTTTTTTTTCAAGATTAGCCGGCAGTTTCGGCTGGTACACACGTCCAAACAGTCTGCCCAGCTATCGTCTAGACTTGGTCTGTTGGAACATAGTTGGGCGTGTGCAGGGATGACAAACAACAAGACCACCAACTGATAACAGCTTGTTTGCCAGAAGCAACCTGTGCATCAATCTGACCAACTATAATGCAGGTTGAAATGTGTGAACAAGTCTTTTGGACAACTTTGTTGTTTTTTAATGCGGACATACCAGGGCGCCTCTTTCACCCATATTATGTTGTGCAGTTTGTCGTTTAGCTTAGTATTTAAGTGAGTTGGTTGTTTTGTTGTGTCACGGACGGTTGCGGGGCCGCAGGCGCGTTCTGGAACCGCCCGTGAAGAAAAAGTGATCGCACTCAATTCCCTGCATCGATTGCGCTTCAGATCAATAGAACCAAGATTTGATGTGTAGTATCCCTCTGCCTAGGAACAGCTGGGGGATCTGTCTTAGCTGAGTGAAGCCTGGGGGGGAGGTGTTAATTAGCTTGGACATCTTCCCTGTGGAAGGCACAATTCCCCTTTCTGTTCTGGGAACCAGGTGACACCTAGCTGGTCTCATGTAGATGTTAATTAACCAAAGGGTGATAAGGATGCCTAGGTGCAGCCAGGCAGGCTACGAATCCCCGGGAGGTCTTGACAAATTGCTCCCTGGTAAAGATCAAAGGGAAGTCAGCTGTTAGCAGCTAGAACACATCCTGAATAACCGTGAGTCTTATAGCATAATCCATAACTTCCCAGATCTGTCATATTTCTGGGGTTCCTGAGATGGCAGCTTCGCCAAACGTGGGGGAAGTGTAGCATGAGTCCCGGTGCTGGTTCTGAGGAAGTTTCAGAACATTCTGAGGTAAAGACTGCCAGTTAGGCAGTTTGAAAGTGCCCTGATGATACCACAGGGGTCCCACCCCTCATGTCTGGTATCAGGGCGCTGGGTAAATCGAGGCAGACCTGAAAATATTAGTAAATCTGCCCTGACCTGTACGGTTCTGTGAGATAGAGCCCATATATGGTTAAGGCATGATTTCTGGTCCCCCAGGACAAGGGGAGGACTCATCTCATGTTCTAAGGGGGTGTGTGGGCCCGCCCTCACTCCCTCCTACTGAATCAGGGGCATAAGAATGGCAGAGGAGCCAACAGTGTCCTCCACCCTGAAAACATCTTGAACTCATCGGTGCCAGCTTGAGGATATGCTGGCATCCACCTGGTCTGAACTCTGAACTTTAATTGAAACCCAGAACTCTGATTTTTCCCACAAAAAGGACATCTTTCCAGGAACTAAGTATTTTTCTCCCTTCTTTTATTTTTTATACTGGCTATTACTGTTTTAATAATTGTTAATTTTAAGAATTGTCTGTATATATTAATTATTTATATTGCGTGAATAAACAACTTTCTCCAAGTCATTCACTGTCCGCTACCCTGCTTATCAGCACACACAGAACTGATCCCGGGTCTCTGAAGATACGCTACTGTTTGTTTGTTGTTGGCTAGACAGAATACCGTGTGTTTAACCGTTTTATTCGCAGGACTAGTCAGTCAGTAAATCTGGTCCACTGGCCCATACCAGTGGTGGTGGCAGATACCGTGGAATCGTGTGTACGTTGTAATTACCCGTGTCTCACAGGCTCCCTTCTGAGTTGTCTGCGGCTAATTCTTAACGGTTCCTGCGCATTGACTGCGACCAGAGTTCGCACGATCCGTGCGCTGGCACCGTTTAGAAGGCTAAGTGCGGTCAGCCACTAGGGCTCCTGTGACAAGTTGGTTGGCAAGTGTGTACGTATTTTTTGTGTAAACAACTTGTTGGGTGGTTGGTCATGTTGGTTGGATGTGCAATATGTTACAGAGTATGTTTAGATTATGTGTTCAGCTCTTTGGCTTTACCCATTCAGCATTGCGCTACAAAGTAGTTTTTACACTTACCAAAGGGTAGATTTCCTGTAGAAATCGCTGTTTATTCACATCTGTGTACTTAGGTACAGGAATTCTTTCTGGTTTAAAATCCATAACAGCTGTCTGAAAGACAGAAAAAGATCAGATCAGCATTGATTAATTAGTACTGCTACATTGGGATGCCATGCAAAATACAACAGCATGATTGTGGAAACCAGTGGGCGCTAGACTACTTTAGGGGACTCAGCAGTAAACTTTGTACAATAAACAGTATGCTGGCCTCAGGGTTGTGACAATATATTATGGGGAGTCCTAGTTAGGTGAGAGGGCTATCAAACCTCACAATGGTCATCCAATAGTGATACTTCCACACACAATAGTCATCCAATAGTGATACTTCCACACAGGACTTAACATTTTTTTTTTTAAAGAGAATTTTTATTGATTTCAAACAAACAAACGACAAGACATTAACATTTTTCCTCCATTAGCTATGTCAATATACATGCATATACTGGTTAGATTTCAAGAGACAGTTGAATTTCAGATCACCCAATCATGTACTTATTCATAGGGGGTACAGTGTTTGGCATTTAAGTATCGATACAGATTTACATACATTATAAATGGATATCCTGTAGTGTTGCTGTGATATCTAAGTTAGGGATAGGGGTAGTTGTCTCAAAGGAGTCTACCCATATACTCCATACCTTATTGAATTTATTAAACTGGGCTCTGGCCTGATACGTGAGTTTATACAGTGGTATCGCATCATTAACCAAGTTTATCCATTCTTTAAGTAGTGGTGGGCTGTGTTGTTTCCACCGTGATGTTATAGCTTTCCTCGCATAATATAATAAGATTCTAATCAGTATTTTTTTGTATTTTCCACAGGCCATGTCACCCAGTATGCCCAGCATACAGCTTTGAAGTGATAAAACCACTGGTAGTCCTATTTTAACAGATAGAAAGTGGGTCACTGATTTCCAGTACTTCTGCACTTGTGGACAGGTCCATACGGAGTGCAAAAAGTCTGCGTTAGGGGCTCTACATTTAAAGCATGTACCATTCTGGGCTGGATTCATTTTTGCCAAACGGCTAGGCGATAAATATGCTTGATGTAACCATTTTACTTGTATAATTTTATCTTTGGCCGCTATAGCTGTACCAAAGTATGTTGTTTGAAGTTCCTCCCAGTTTGACTCTGTTAGTTCAGGATCTGCATGTTGCCATTTATCCCGATATGAACCCCGTTTAGTCGTGTATTTATACGTCATAATAAAGTTGTAGTATTTTGAAATTTGCTTTGTTGAGTCTTTATCTAGTAATAGTGTCTCTAAAAGAGACGGTATAAGGGGTATTTGTTGTAGGCCCAGTTGTGCTCTAATGGCGTGCCTCAATTGAAGATATCTAAATAATGAGTGTCGAGGTAGGTTATATTCTTGACGAAGTGTTGTAAAGTCCTTAAAGAGGCCATCAGAGTACAACTGGTTAACATATTTAATATTATGCCTGCACCAGAATGATACATCCGGTATTGTTAGTAGCTCTGGGAGATTGTTATTAAACCATAGTGGGGAACTGGGCGACATGGCCATTGGCAATGGGTCACATAATTTTTGCGTTTTTTGGTATATGTTTACCGTATTTTTGATGAGGGATGTACCCCTATCCCCAGTTGGTACTGATCCTCTATATATTGCATTACATAGTGCTTCATAAGATGATGCAATGTCTGCTTCAGTATTCATAGCTGAGTCTGTCCTACATGGGCTTAACCAGTTAGCAATTGGGACTAGCTGAGATGCCAAATAGTATGCATAAAAGTCAGGTAGTGCAAGACCTCCCTGTAGGGTGGGGAGTCTGAGGACTGCAAGTGCTAATCTAGGAGAACTACCATTCCAGAGGAAAGAGGAAACCATAGAGTCCAGTTTCTTAAAATGTTTTTGTAGTACCCAGCACGGTGCCATTTGGAGTACATAAAGTATTCTTGGAGCTAAGATCATTTTAATTGAGGAAACTCTACCTATCAAGTTCAGGGGGAGTGCCATCCAGTTTTTAAGTTTTAATTCAGTGTGCTTTATAAGGGGGGTCAAGTTATTATCTACATAACTATTTATATTTTTATGTATCCAAATCCCAAGATATTTAAATTTGTCTACGACTTGCAATTTGGAATCAGGGCATATATTGGAATGATCGATACTATCTAGAGGGAACAGTACCGATTTATTCCAATTAATTGTGAGTCCAGACATTTGGCCAAACTGCTCATATAGCTTTAGAACCTCCGCCAAGGAAGGGCCAGGATCTGCCAGATAAATTAGCATATCATCTGCATATAAGGATATTTTCTCTTCTATATGATTAATAGAGAGGCCATGTATTTGTTCAGATTGGCGGACCGCCTGGGCTAGAGGCTCTATTGCCAGCGCAAACAATAGTGGGGATAAGGGGCATCCTTGTCTGGTTCCCCTCGTTATATTCAGTGATTGAGATATTGTCTGGTGTACCTTAACTTTTGCCATTGGTTTATTATAGAGAATTGTGATCCATTTACGAAATCCGGGGCCAAATCCAAACCTCTCCAGAACCTGTAGCAGGTATGCCCACTCAACAGAGTCAAATGCTTTATTAGCATCGAGTGAGAGGATGACTCTGGAACCCGCGCATGCATGTGGGTATTGTATGTTGGAGAATAGTCTTCTTATATTAAGCCTAGTTGATCTTCCTGTGATGAAGCCACATTGATCTGGATGTATTAACTTTTGCATAACTTTTTCAATTCTGATTGCCAGAACTTTTGCTAGGATTTCTGTATCAATATTTATCAGCGATATAGGCCGATAGGAATCGCATTCGAAGGGTTTTTTCCCAGGTTTTAGTATTATTGTGATGAGGGCTTCACGCATTGAATCTGTCAATATACCTTCGTTATGTATGTTTGCAAAAAGTGCTGTCAGTCTAGGGACCAGATCATCCTTATTTTTGATGTACCATTCTACTGGTATCCCGTCTGGGCCTGGTGCTTTGCCTACGTTTATTGATGAGATGGCTAAACTAATCTCATCTGCGCTAATAGGTGCGTCCATTTGCTCAATATTACTTGTTTCTAGAGTTGGTAGGTTTAGATTTTTTAGAAATTTTGAAGTGGTGTCTGTGTGTGGGTTAACTCGGGAGGAATATACTTTTTCATAAAATTCTCTAAAGGCGCTAGCAATATCTGCCGATAGAGTGACTGATTGGCCGTCTGGTAAGTCAATTCTGGGAATGGCCGTCATATCTACATGGTTTTTAAGGAAGTAGGCCAGTAGCTTCCCGCACTTATTACCATGTTCAAACTGTTGTTGTGATTGTATTATATCTTTCCTTTTTATATTTGTTAATAAAGCTAGTTCTAATTTTTTCCGGGCTACTTCCCAAGCAGTATACGTTTCGGGGGATGGGTTGAGTAGTAGACGTGCCCTGCAGTCCTCAGACTCCCTTTTTTTAAATTCTTGATACGCCTTATCATTATTCCTCAATACAGACATTGCTGCTCTGAATTTGTCTCTAAGGACTGCCTTACTGGCATCCCAGCATACATTTGCCTCTACTGACCCTTCATTTTCCGCCCAGTAGTGGCGCATCCCTTTTTTACATTCAGTTAGTATTGTCTCATCCTCCAACCACACCTGCCCCATTCTCCAGAGGCCTGGGCTGTTGGATCCAGGAGTGTTAAGGACACATAATAGTGGTGTATGGTCAGATATACCGTGTGATAATTGATTAATTTCTATCACGTAGGGTAATAGATCCGTAGATGCTAGTGCTAAGTCAATACGTGACATTGTTTTATAGCTGTCTGAGAAACAGGAAAATTCTCTAAGTGTAGGGTGCTTCCACCTCCAAATATCCGTTAAGTTATATGTGTTCATCCAATCCAACAGTGGTGGACATGATCTGTTACTTTTACTAAGTTTATCAAGATCTGGGTTTATTATTGCGTTGAAATCTCCGATCAGTAGTAATGGGCCTTCCAGGAATGTATGTAGTCTAGCAGACATGCTTTGTAAAATTTGTACTCTAAAGGGTGGTGGAATGTATATAGACACCAGTGTAAAGATTTTCCCTTCCAGACTATATTTAATGATGACATAATTGCCTTGAGTATCTGTATATGCGTTTAGTACCTTGCTGGTGAATGTTTTAGAAATAAGGATCGCTGTGCCCCTGGAGAATGTGGAGAAGTGTGCCAGATAGTAACTTGAGATCCATGGCTTTTTTAGCGTGAGTGCTTTTGCTCCCACCAAATGAGTTTCCTGCAAGCAGACTACAGTGGAGGAAATAATTATTTGACCCCTCACGGATTTTGTAAGTTTGACCAATGACAAAGAAATGAAAAGTCTCAGAACAGTATCATATCAATGGTAGGGTTATTTTAACAGTAGCAGATAGCACATCAAAAGGAAAATCGAAAAAAAATAACCTTAAATAAAAGATAGCAACTGATTTGCATTTCATTGAGTAAAGTAAGTTTTTGAACCCCTACCAACCATTAAGAGTTCTGGCTCCCACAGAGTGGTTAGACACTTCTACGCAATTAGTCACCCTCATTAAGGACACCTGTCTTAACTAGTCACCTGTATAAAAGACACCTGTCCACAGAATCAATTAATCAAGCATACTCCAAACTCTCCGACATGGGAAAGACCAAAGAGCTGTCCAAGGATGTCAGAGACAAAATTGTAGACCTGCACAAGGCTGGAATGGGCTACAAAACCATTAGCAAGAAGCTGGGAGAGAAGGTGACAACTGTTGGTGCGATTGTTCGAAAATGGAAGGAGCACAAAATGACCATCAATCGACATCGCTCTGGGGCTCCACACAAGATCTCACCTCGTGGGGTGTCAATGGTTCTGAGAAGGGTGAAAAAGCATCCTAGAACTACACGGGAGGAGTTAGTGAATGATCTCAAATTAGCAGGGACCACAGTCACCAAGAAAACCATTGGAAACACATTACACCGCAATGGATTAAAATCCTGCAGGGCTCGCAAGGTCCCCCTGCTCAAGAAGGCACATGTGCAGGCCCGTCTGAAGTTTGCCAATGAACACCTGAATGATTCTGTGAGTAACTGGGAGAAGGTGCTGTGGTCTGATGAGACCAAAATAGAGCTCTTTGGCATTAACTCAACTCGCTGTGTTTGGAGGAAGAAAAATGCTGCCTATGACCCCCAAAACACCGTCCCCACCGTCAAGCATGGGGGTGGAAACATTTTGCTTTGGAGGTGTTTTTCTGCTAAGGGCACAGGACAACTTAATCGCATTAACGGGAAAATGGATGGAGCCATGTATCGTGAAATCCTGAACGACAACCTCCTTCCCTCTGCCAGGAAACTGAAAATGGGTCGTGGATGGGTGTTCCAGCACGACAATGACCCAAAACATACAGCAAAGGCAACAAAGGAGTGGCTCAAGAAGAAGCACATTAAGGTCATGGAGTGGCCTAGTCACTCTCCGGACCTTAATCCAATAGAAAACCTATGGAGGGAGCTCAAGCTCAGAGTTGCACAGAGACAGCCTTGAAACCTTAGGGATTTAGAGATGATCTGCAAAGAGGAGTGGACCAACATTCCTCCTAAAATGTGTGCAAACTTGGTCATCAATTACAAGAAACATTTGACCTCTGTGCTTGCAAACAAGGGTTTTTCCACTAAGTATTAAGTCTTTTATTGTTAGAGGGTTCAAAAACTTATTTCACTCAATGAAATGCAAATCAGTTGCTATCTTTTATTTAAGGTTATTTTTTTGATTTTCCTTTTGATGTGCTATCTGCCACTGTTAAAATAATCCTACCATGGAAATGATACTGTTCTGAGACTTTTCATTTCTTTGTCATTGGACAAACTTACAAAATCAGTGAGGGGTCAAATAATTATTTCCTCCACTGTATATGTGGTGCCAGCTTACGTATTTGATCAAATACCAGCTTTCTTTTTATATTATTATTCATACCCCTAACATTCCACGATAGTATTTTCAATTGTACCATATTGCTTTGAGGAAGATATATAGTCGGAGATATCTCCGAAGACAACCGTCTCTATCGTTATCATATCCATACATATACAATTTACATTTTGAGTGACAGCTTCTGGAGGAGAACACACACATTGAAAACATTAACCCAACGCCCTTTCCCACCCTGCTTCCAAGAGTAACCTTTTCCTGGAAGCCTTTAACCCTAACTTACCTTTGAACTAACTACTGAGGGAGCCGGTTGTGAATTACCTGCTACCCTACACCCGCCATATTCTATTAGTCGCCAGTCCTAGGTCTAATAGATCTTATAGTGCCATAGGAGGGGGAGGGGAGGATCAGCGACATCGGGGAGGAGAGGAGGGGGGGGGGGGGAGGGAACATGGGTATCAGGAGACAGGAAAATGAGCGGAAGATATCCAAGATTCAGTTCTATCACGACAGTTGTACCTCATGCCAGCATTGGTACCAATATATCGTTGGGGCCATCTGGTCTTCTACCACAGTAAACAAAACTGACTCTACCACAAACAGTAACGTTCAAGTGTTAAATTGCATAGTGCATATAGTAACTTTCAAATTAACCTGGACAATTCTGTCCTATTGTTCAGTCATGCAGATAAGGAATGAAAAAGGTTATTGCATTGCTAAACATACAGTATACCTTTCCTATTGACCCTGACATTTCTGTCTTATTGTTCAAACTTGCTGTCCTGCAATGGAAAGGATGAAAACAGTGCAATTATGGCATTTTGTTAAAGCATTATAAGTGGTTTCTTGGCTTGCTTGTCTTTCCTTAGTGTCTGCTGCCACCTTCTGGGTGTTTTTTATATAACACTCCAGACCGAAAAGGCACATTTTTCTTCCTGATTTGTTCAGTAAACTTTAACCGTTCAAGGTAGTCCAGTACCTGAGGTGAACCTTCCCCAAGGTCAGGGAGGTTAGTGAAAGATAAACCAGGTGGCCTGTGGGGAACGAGTATTTGTAATATACAGAAAAAGCTATGTATCCCCTTGATAATATCACTTTCTGGATGCAGATTGTCGTGCTGTGGTTACGTTCATACCCCTTTGCTCCATCCAGGCTATAGCATCTTCTGGAGAGGTAAAGAAGTGGGTTTTAGTTTCATGTTGTATCCGAAGTTTTGCTGGGAATAGCATGCTGTATGCTATTTGCTGCTCCCGCAAGCATTTCTTAACGTTGTAAAAGGTAGCTCTTTGTTTCTGAATTTCAGTGGAGAAGTCCTGATATATAGAGATCCTGGAGCCATTAAACTGAATGTCAGGCGTTTTGCGTGCAGCACGAAGTATTTCCAGTTTGTCTCTATAGTTCAGCAACTTTGCTATTAGTGGTCTGGGAGGAGTACCTGGTTTGGGGGGACCCCCCGGTATACGATGGGCCCTTTCCACTGCAAATGCCCGTGAGGGGGACATTTCAGGTAGGTTATCTTTTAGCCAATCTTCCAGGAAGATTTCCGGCTGATTGCCTTCCGATTTTTCCGGGAAGCCCACGAATCTTAGGTTTGATCTTCTGGAGCGATTCTCCAGATCATCAAGTTTAGCTGCTTGTGTCTCAGAGGTCTTAGCAGTGTTATTGTGAGCACGCTGCAGGGGGTATACTATGTCCTCCAGCTCACCCACCCTTCTCTCTGTTTCAGCCGTTCTGTCTTTAACCTTCCCTAGATCCCCTTTTAAGAATGACAGTTCTGTGTGGATAGTGTCCAACCTGGATGCCAGTGTGAGCTGGAGGGTCTGTATAGCTGCCATCAGCTCAGCTCTTGTGGGTTCCACCTCCTCTTCACTGTCTGCTGCGACTCCATTTTGGGGCCTTACATCCCTCTCTCTCCCGTCCCCTCCAGTGCCTCTCCCCCCCTCCTCTTGGGGACTGGATGCTAGTGGTTGCGATGGCTGGCATACCTGTGGCATCTGCGTAGGACTGGGGGATCTGGATGCCTGGCTGACCTCCATGTGTGTGGCTTCTGATGGAGGAGAAGGCCGCGCGCTCTCCTCCCCGATACCGGCGCCATCTTGTGGGGCCTCCCAGGCGAACTTCGCCAGCTTCTCCACTGCTGCTGTGGGGGCGGACGGCCCGTATTTTGGCATGGCTGCGACCCTTGGCTTCTCCCCTCCCCGCCCGGCTGAACGGTGAGACCGGCGGTGGCGCTTTTTGCCTGATTTGGCCAGGATATTTGTGCGGGTGCTAGGAGCCGAGGAGAAAGACGTCCTCACGCGCTCATCGCAGGCCACGCCCCCCCCAGGACTTAACATTTGCAGGATAAATACCTAATGCTTTTTATTGAATATTTATGTGGTTATACAGAATATGTACTGGTTACTATACTGTATCACCGCATATATACTGAATAAGGCTATACACACAGCATATACACAAAATATACGAGCAGGAGGATATTAGCCGGTCTAAATAAAACAGGCAACTCACTCATTGCTGGACATGTTTGCCAGTCACATTAAGGACCTCCCCCATGACACCTTGTGACAACCGACAGGTAGGAATTATTGAGTGACACGAACAATTACCTGCTGTTTCAAATGGCGTAGTCTATACTGGGAGTACCTTATGCTAATTTTGAGGTGTAGTATTATGGTTGAAGGTGTATATATACGCTGTTTTATTCACATATTGGTGCACTACTGCCTGTCATATTGCCTTGACAAAGGGGACCCCTATGTGGCCCTGAAACGATCGTCAGATTGACGGTCATATGCCTTCGTAATTCTGTTGTGGATAAAGGAGAGAAAGAGGCACGGTTGTTGCAAAAAGAGGTACCTTTTAATCCACAGTGAGACAGCTGTTTCACTTAAAACAAAAGCTTCTTCAGAAGCCAATAGAAGGAACAACTTGACCCAAGTAATGTTTGGCAATAAATAGTTTCACTTACTGCCATCCCAGATTGGGGGTGTGGAACTTGGGAAGAATGAGATTCTGGCATCAATTGATGTAGTCAATTTGTACACCCGCTTTCCCCAATACCAGGGGATCCAGGTGATTGGAGAACTACTACTAGATTGTGGTGAAAATGAACTCTGGGTAGAATATCTGATGCGATACTTAAATTTTGTATGGTCACATAACGTTTTTTTGTTTGATGACAGATGGTACCATCAAAAATCCGGAGTAGCGATGGGATAGCCTGTAGCACCCACGTTTTCCAACCTTTTTTATGGGGTTGGGAGAAAAGATACATTTTTGGGACCGATGATCCATTCAAAGAGAAAACTGGTCATTGGTATCGCTATGTGGATGATGTGGTCCTGACATGGAGGGGCACGGTAAGTGAATTTGAGGATTTCCTCGTTTATGTCAATTGCAATGACCTCAACATGCAGTTCACAGCTGTGCTGGCTAACCCCAGCCTGTTTTTTCTTGACCTTGAACTGTATGTTGAGGACAATCGCGTACTCAGCAGAGGACATAGAAAAGACACTGCCACCAATTCCGTGCTCATCCAGTCTAGCTTCCACCCTCCGCATACTATCCAAGCTATCCCCTATGGACAGTTTGTCAGGCTCAAACGAAATAACTTCAAGAGTGAGGATTTTATCCTCCAAAGTAAGGAGCTGGCAACCAGACTGTCCTCTAGGGGATATAACATGAATGACCTGAATCAGGCTTTTCGAGAAGAGTTGATGATTAATAGGAAGAGGGCAAGACAAGGCCAAAGATCTAGTGGACAACCTTTCACATGTGTTTTTGACTATTTCCCAATGGCAGAGAGGATCAAGGCCATAGTTCAGAAACATTGGTGTGAATTTCAGACTAGTGTGGGTTCACTGGTCTTTGCTAACAACAAACCTCTTATCTCTTTCAGGAGTGCACAAACTATTGGGGATACTATCACTAATAGTGAATTCAGGACGATGCATGCGCAGAATTGGTTGCAGAAGCACATTCCAATTAAGAATTATAGATGCGGAAATTGCAATCATTGTGCACAATTTAAACCTGGAAAAGTGCACGTTTTGGCGCAAAGACTATCCATTTTAAACAGTTTTTGTATTGCCGATCTAAAAAAAACTGTGTATGCGATAATCTGCTCATGTAATCGTTTTTATATAGGACAGACCACCCGCATGATCTGCACCCGGTTCCAGGAACACGTTAATTCCATTGTGACAGGTGTGGGTGAAGGAAGGTTCATTCTGCACATGCGTGAATGCCACAATGGTAGTGCAGATTCCTTGCAATTTATGGGCTTAAAGCAAATCTCTGCCCCTGGTAATCATGAGCAAATACTGCTTCAACAAGAAGCTAGACTCATTTCTGAAACTGGAGCTTGTGGCCCTCTTGGGCTGAACGAAATAAATGAGCTCCATTGTTTTCTTTCAAAATATTGATGTATTCACTATGCCTCTTTGATCCTTATTGTATTTAAGCTGTCTCTCTTTCTAGTCCATAAGTTTATATTACTCAACTATTGTCTATTATATGCTAGATGGTTGTGTCCCCTTGTATGTTTTGGCATTCAGTTGATGATCACTATGACAACAGGCCACCAATCGCGGCCAGTGGGCGGGCAGGCTGTGACGCCAGACTCCGAGAATGATGACACGCAGGAAACGGGGAGACCTGCCGCTCGCCTATTGGTTGGAGCAGCGTGTACGTCACTTCCGGGGGGTGGGGCCTATATGTCGGGCCACCGCGTGTGGGTGTTGTACACTGCCGGAATGGCGGTAAGTGAAACTATTTATTGCCAAACATTACTTGGGTCAAGTTGTTCCTTCTATTGGCCTGTGAAGAAGCTTTTGTTTTAAGCGAAACAGCTGTCAGGCCCCCCCTCACCCCCACTGTACACCCTGATGTGTCACCGTGGATTAAAAGGAACCTCTTTTTGAAACAACAGTGCCTCTTTCTCTCCTTTATCCACAACTGCATTGACTGTCTCTGAGAGCACGCTGAAGCATGGAGTACACAATCCGGTGAACCCAGTATTTCTTCGCCCAAATCTAGTGCCAGTCTCTTCCTTTCCAATATTGCCTTTGTCTGATGAAACAATTTTTTGGGTTCGCCCGCAACCCAATCTCATCCCCCCCCCCCTGACATCCGTGATGTCCGCCCGCGCCCCTCCACCCCCCGACACCCATGATGTGCGCCCGAACCCCAACGATCCCCCCCCCCCCCCCCCGACACCCGTGATGTGCGTCCGCGCCACCCCCACCCCACCCGTGATGTCCGCCCGCACCATCCCCCCCCCCCCCCCCGACACCCGTGATGTGCGCCAGCAGACCCCGCCCCCCCCCCGGCAACACACATGATGTCCGCCCGCAGCACCCCCTGCTACCCCTGATGTCAGCCCGTACCCCCACTGACACCCGTGATATCCGCCCGCTACCCCCTCCCCCCCCGCTGACACCATCGATGTCTGCAAGCACCCCCAGCCCCCCTGCCCGCTGTCAGAGCCGTGATGTCCCAATGGGCACTATGATGTTTGGGATGACTGGTGGGAGTGTCTGAGGGCTGGGAGGGATAATGGATACTAAATCAGGAACCAGGGTAAGGGAGGATATTAAATTACGATTGGCTTCAGACAAGACACTCAAAGATGGAACCTGCCAGGAACTGTCAGGAGCATAAATCTCTGCAAATACTAGATAAAAATTCTCTGAAATCGAAACGTGGACAGTGAAATGCATATGTGATGTAAGTACAGCCAATATTTATATGTGTTTTTTTCTCTGAGACCCTATACTAAACAGCTCCTCTTTAACGTCATGTTGCGACATCTCATTGGATGATTATGTATTGCAGCTATTCAGCATGAGATGTCATCTCATGCTGAATAGCTGCAATACATAATCATCCAATGATAATGACTACAGGCAGCTATAGCTTACTGTTCATTTTCGAATGTGATTATTCCGGTCTAATCTGTGGTGAGCCAATACACAGCCACAACCACTGATCAAGTAATTTACCAATTACCTTCACACTGCAGATTACCGAGCACGTTCAACATCGACCACTTCCCTCCTTCTCGGTCATGCCCACTGTCCCTCCGACGCCCCCTCCTCTTCTCAGTCCCGACTACGGACAGACCCTATGCAAAACAGAAGAATGCCTACAGACCCTCCTACACACTATCGCGTCTCACAGCCTTCTGGCCACGCCCACTGTCCCTCCTATACCTCTCCTCTTCTCAGTCACGCCTACAGACAGACCCTATGCAAAATAGAAGAACGCCTAAAGACCCTCCTACACTATCGCATCTCCCAGCCTCCAGCCCCCCTGAACTGCCAAGCCTATGCCTATTGCCTAGAGGAGAGTGCACATCCTCGTACCTCACCTCCCTACTTCTAGTCAGCCATTCACACACCTCATCCGTAGCCCCTCCCACACGTTCTTGCTTTGGAGATAGGAGCTAATTCCCTCCCTGTCGTTTACATAAGTACCTGTATATTTGTCGCACCTATAGGTTTTCCACAGTACCTTTCCATGATCAGTATTGAAAGTTTTTACTTGGCTGGCCCATATAACGCAAAATAATGGAAAAGTCTATTAATATCGGTGCTTGTGTCAGGAGAAGCGACAGTCCATTGAGGGAGCGGAACGCTGCAGCAGGGTACAGAGTTTCCGGGGACTGGTTTTGTCAGTGCACAGGATGTGGCGGGCGGCTCTCCGGTTATCACGGCATGGTTGCCAGCTGCCAATATGTCAGCAGCATGTACGGCTTCCGCCTATACCCCCGAGGCAGCTGCCGCCCACGCAGTGTGTGTACCGGGGGTACAGCAGCCAGGGTCCCGCACAGGGACGGGTCGTTTTCTTTGGCATCCCTAATCCGTATATCTGGCTGCGGAACAAATTATCGTTCTACTACATCCAGGCTAGTCTGGACCGGGACTTCTCCATCGAGGAGTTCACTGTGGGGGCCAAACAGGTGAGGCATGTTCTTCCGCCATAGCCTCTGGCTAGCTGGTCTCCAACATGGCAGGCAACATGTACTCCGACACAGTGACCGCTGGCAGCACTAGGAAGGGTCAAGGAGGAGCTAATGACCCCCAAGATGATACTACAAATAGCAGCACTCCTTTTCATATTGAGCTCCGTTGCAAAAACAAAACGTGCATCAGGTTGGAATTATTTGCTCCTAATTAAAGTACACCTGAACTAAGAAGGATACGGAGGCTGACCTTTATTTACACACACAATGCAGATTTAGATTTCTTGCCTGTCCTGCTGATCCTCTGCTTCTAGTACTTTTAGCCATAGAACCTGAACAAGCATGTAGATTAGGTGTGCCTGACTGGATAAGCCTCATGCTTGTTTCAGTTGTGTGATTTAGGCAGAGATCAGCAGAACTGCCAGGCAACTGGTATTGTTTAAAAGGAACCTAAACTGAAAAGGATATGGATTTTTCTTTTCCTTTTAAATGCAGACCACAAACCAACAAACGTTGATTCCGTTGATACCTTTTAATGACTAACTGTACATGGTTTATTGCAAGCTTTCAAAACATTAAGTTTCTTCCTCAGGCATTATATAGAACTGGATCAGAACCGCACAATAGTGGGATTTTTGAATGTTATGTCAGAGTTTTGGACCACTTTACAGGTATAACTGGAATCAACGTTTTTGGTTCGATGTCTGCGTTTCTGCTCCTCGACTAACACCAGACCACACCTCACTTGCTTTTCCTTTCAAAATAATGCCAGTTGCCTGACTCTCCTGCTGATCCTGTGTCTCTAATGCTTTTATCCACAGCCCCTCAATAAGCATGTAGATCCGGTGCTGTGACTGAAGTCAGACTGGATTAGCTGCATGCTTGTTTCAGGTGTGTGATTTAGCCACTACTGCAGCCAAAGATCAGCAGGACGGACAATAAACTGGTATTCTTTAAAAGGAAACATCCATATCACTCTTAAGTTAAGATTCCCTCTAAATGGGACCAGAGATGGGCAGGAGAGAATAAAAATATACATACCTGTGGCTGATTGCTTTCCCACCGTCCTTCACCATCCGGATCTTTGCAATTCCCCCCTGGAAAATCCTCCGCTCTGGGGCATGCGCGGACGTGCACATGCCCCGTTGTGCTCCTGTGGTGGGAGTGTTTTGTGCCTGTGCAGTAGTGCGCAGGCGCAGAACGCTCCAGACCACAGGAGCACGATGTGGAAGCATGCTTGGCTGGACTTTGCCGACTGGCCCCCAACTGGAGGACTTTCCTGGGTGAATTGCAGAAGATCCAGACAGCGGAGGAGACCGGCGAGGAAGCGATCAGCCTGGAGGAAGGTCCAGGCTGATTGCTACCTTGCCGTTCTCCGCTGTCTGGATCTTCTGCAATTCACCCAGGAAAGTCCTTCAGTCGGGGCCAGTTGGCGAAGTCCAGCCGAACATGCTCCCACATCATGCTCTTGTGGCCTAGAGCGTTCTGCGCCTGCGTACTACTGCCAGGCACAAAACACTCCCACCACGGGAGCGCAGCGGGGGCATGTGCACGGCCGGACTCCAGGTATGTATATTTTCTTTTTTTCTCTTGCCCATCTCGGGTATAATTTAAAAGAAAATTAATATGGTAGCCACTATATCTGTTAAGCATGCTTCTGCCAAGAGTATAGCATACATTTAGTGGCCCCAAACTGTCGCACAAGGGATTGAGTCTTGATCTTGGTACTAGTGTGCTTAAAGGGAGGGTTCACGGAGTTAGTTAAAAAAATAAAAATACTAATCCACTTACCTGGGGCTTCCTCCAGCCCATGGCAGGCAGGATGTGCCCTCGACGCCGCTCCGGAGGCTCCCGGTCTTCTCCGGTGGCTCACCCGACCTGGCCAGGCCGGCTTCTAGGTCGGGCTCTTGTGCACTCCAACATGCATCTCACGCGGTCGCGCTGACGTCATCGGACGTCCTCCAGGCTGTACTGCGCAGGCTGGTGCTAGTCTACTTTAGGTGACCCAGCAGTAGAGCTGCTCAAATCCGATCCAGATGAAATCCGGATAGTCGTGATCCAGATTTCATCCTGTTAAATTCAAGTCACCTGTGCGGGGGGGGGGGGGGGGGTTAATCTTACCTATCATGACGTCTTCTTCGTCCGTCCCTCGGCGCCTCCCACGATGCGCTCCAATCCGGCGTCACGTGACTAAAAACACTTCCTCCTTCCGGGTCGAAGGAGGAACTGTATAGTCACGTGACGCCGGATTGGAGCGCATCAGGGGAGGCCCCGAGGGACGGACGAAGAAGACTTCATGATAGGTAAGATTAAACCCCCGCACAGGAGACTTGAATTTAACGGGATGAAATCCGGATCACAACTATCCGGATTTTATCCGGATCGGATTTGAGCAGCTCTACCCAGCAGGAAACCTCATAGGAAACTTCCACTAATGTAATTGGGAAGACTGAACACTCTCAAACTGCTAGGTTTCCAATAGGTTGTAGTAAACTACGCACCACGCATAACTCAGTCACACGCACGATTGCAGGACTTCACCAGGGCTGCCCCTACTCTCTGGAACTCTCTCCCACCAGCCGTCAGACTCGCCCCCACCTTTAATGCCTTCAAACAAGCTCTCAAGACTCACCTCTTCACGCTCGCATACCCCCCTACACCAGCACCATAATATGTTCTGATAGACCCCCTCTCATAAGACGCACCTATTGTCTCCACCCCACCCTTTAGATTGTAAGCCTCTGGCAGGGCCCTCCTCCCTAATGTATCCAGCTTGATTATGCAATCTTACTCACAACCACCCCTCTTGTAGACTCGAACAGTCTCTATTTTGACCTATGACACTGTATTGTTATCAAATCATTTGCATGATCTTGTTTTGTTGTGAGTTTCCGTATGTTCTACCTGTATGTTAACCCATTTATCTATTGTGCAGCGCTGCGTAATATGTTGGCGCTTTATAAATACAATAAATAATAATAATAAACTACGCCCACACTATTTGGCCAATCACAATGCTTTGTGCTGTAGATAGGGTTGTGATTGGAGAACTGTTCCCTAGGAGATTTCCTGCTGGGTCCCATAAGTAGACTAGCACCGTTGTCCAATCACAGCACGCTCTTTAACCATTCCTGCCGCCTGGACACGTGATTGTCATGTCCAGGTGGCAGCTGCTGGGCTTCTGCATGCTCCCGCACTCTCCCGTACCACCCCCCTTATCCCGGAGATCAATGAATGGGAATATAGTTTCCATTCATTGATCTAAGTCCCCGGCAGAAAAAATGATGGCTTCTTATCAGAGGCTGCGGTCTTTCTGAAAAAAAGTTTCCCATCCTCCTAGTGCTTTTGCTTCCAGGACTAAAAAAAAAAATCTCACTATGGCCATCTTGTGGCCAAATAAGTAAAATAGAGCTAACCTAAAGAAAAGATTCTATACATACCTGGGGCTTCCTCGAGCCCCATACGCGCTGATCGATCCCACGCCGCCATCCACCGCTGTCCGCTTCTAGGAGAACCAGCTCCCGTTAGTGATGTCATCGGAGCTGCGCTACGCAGGAGGAGTGCGCCCTCTATGTATCTTTCCATACACTGCTGCAGAGATACGCAAAGAGCGCACCTCTGCTACGCTAGACTGGCGGCAGAGCGGGGTCCCTGTTCTCCTAGATGCGGGCAGCGGTGGATGGCGGCGCGGGAGCGATCCGTGCGTATGGGGCTGGAGGAAGCCCCAGGTATGTATAGAATCTCTTTTTTAGGTTAGCTCTGGTTCTCTTTAACTCATGAGTGACGTCACGCTCATGCGCAGAGAGTGCCTGGCAACAGGCGCACGATCAAAGATGCGCACCACCGGGCCAGCGCAGGCGTACTATTTCGGGTCATAGCGACCCGGAAGTAGTACAGTCCCCACAGAGATTCGCCCGCGAACGGTTCGGGCCATCTCTAGTCCCTACTAGTCTACAGGCAAGCAGAATAGGGTGCTAGTCTGATGTGACTCAGAAGAAAACCTTGTAGGGGAATTTCACTAAAATTATTAGTTGGCGTTTCAACAGTTCTCTATTGACAGCACCCTCTACATCTTTTAGGTTTCAGATAGGTAACTATACCCACACCATTTGGAAAATTACAATGCTTTAAGCTGTAGCGGGTGCTGTGATTGGAGAATTGGGTGCTAGTTTGGTTTAGGCAACACAGCAGGAATCCTCATATGTAAATTCTGCTAACGCGGTTGGTTGCGGTTTCAGCAGTTGTCCAGGCGCTAGTCTACTTGAGGTGATGCAGCAGGAAACCTCATAGGGAACAGTTCTCCAGTCACAGAACAGTTCTCCAGTGCGCATAAAGTGCCCGGCAACAGGAGCGCGATCTAGGATGCGCACCGCTGGGCCAGTGCAGGTGTACTACTCCGGGTTTTAGCGACCCGAAAGTAGTACATGATGAGATGTTCGCCGGCGAACGGTTCGGGAACCGTTTGCCGACATCTCTAGTAGGGACATCCTCGGCTATTCTGCTTGCCTGTAGACTAGTAGGGACATCCTCGGCGCTAGTCTACTTTAGGAGACCCAGCAGGAAACCCCATAGGGAAATTCAGCTAATGTGAATGGGTGGACAGCACTCTCCTAAACTGTGAGGTTTCCAATAGTTGTAGTAAACTATGCCTGCGCTATTCGGCCAATCACAATGCTTTGTGCTGTAAGAGGGTACTGTGATTGACGAACTGCTTCCTATGTGGATTCCTGCTCAGTCTCCTAAAGTAGACTAGCACCACATCCCCAGCATGATTGCACACTAGTACAGATCAAGTGGATAAGAAGGCACTATGCCACTTGTTCTATCATATCCAGAGATCTCAATAATAATAATTTTAAAAAATTGCTTGTTATAGGTGCACTCTCCTAGCTCCTATTTATCCCTCAAACGGTAATTCTGGCTTGCTGTACCACCAATAGTGACACACCCAAAACATACATACAAAAGAAGGTTCAGAGTGTGTTGCTCAAATGTCCATACAATACTTATCACGCTAAAAAGAAATCAGTCCTCTTTAGAATATTCTCTTTAGACCATAATTGTTTTCTTCCTGTCTTCCTTAACTACTTCCGTACCAGAGACTGCTGGCACAGTAAAACGTCACTTACCGACAAATTGCCGCAATCATCTGTTGTCACGCCGTTCCCCCGCCACAGGCCGCTCTCTCTGCCGTCCGCCATTTAGGAGCCGCTTTCATTGGCTGCTGATGCTGTCAATCAATGTAAGCCAATGGAATTGGCTTACAGTTATGACAGGGTCAGAAGCCAATGAAATTAGCTCCTGACTGGTTCATACAGCTCTGCCATCATATAGATGGCAGGGCGAGTGATCTGCGGTGGGGAGACATCGGTGGGAGCGGCGGAACTGCTCTGCGACAAGTGTTGAAATCTATATCCTATCAGATCCACGCAGCCACATGCAGGACATAGATTTCAACTGCGTCGGTCCGGAACCAATTAAAGTGGACCTGAACTCTTGAATAGGACAGAAAACATTGAGAAATGCACCCTGTATATATTTAGAGTTTAGTGTGTCTAATTCCCCCTCATCTGTGTCTAATCACAAGTTTTAATTTGATCAACTGACTGCTGCGGCAGAGAGCTAATTGGTAAAGAATGTTAACAATATGTCTGCTTCCATGAAAGCAGGAAGAAGAAACATTTCAGATTTATTGAAGGAATTGCATCAGTTGTAACAAAGAAATGTTTTTCTTTAGCCCCCCCCCCCCCCCCGAAAAAAATTTGCGACAATAATTGTTGCTATTCTGGAGGGTAATGGGAGGAGAGGGATTCCCTGCTCAAAACGCCCATTGGGGGCGTTCCTGCGGGCTTTCCAGAGCTGCCATTGGGCAGCTGTCTCTCCCTGGCTGCGCCCCGTGCCGCTGAGAGAGGTTTCTCTCTTTCCTGCGTCGTGACCCAAGAGCGAGGATGGCAGCTACCTAATTAGCCCAACCCCCCGCATCGGGTAGCATAAGTACTATAAGGTTGGCTTCACACTGTATATTGGCGTCAGTGGTGCCTTTGAGGAATATCAAGTTGGTCGTGGAGATTTGCAGAGGGGTTTGGGGGCTCTGCAGCCCTTGTTTAGCGGCGGGGACACGGCGCATTACTTGTTATGAGAGCACTAAAGCGAATCATAAGGTAAAATTAGCAAAAATAGTTCGCTTCAGTGTCTCTTTAAGCAATACCAGTTGCCTGGCAGCCCTGCTGATCTATTTGGCTGCAGTAGTGTCTGAATCACACCAGAAACAAGCTTGTCAGAGCTGACAATAATGTCAGAAACACCTTATCTGCTGCATGTTCCGTGTCTATGGCTGAAAGTATTAAAGGCAGAGGATCCGTAGAGCAGCCAGGAAACTGGTATTGCTTAAAAGGAAGTAAATATGGCAGCCTACATATACCTCTCACTACAGTTGTCCTTTAAGCCCTGCTCTTGCTGCGACCAAATGCAAAGCGGTTAACCATTTCTTTGGCCTCTTGTACAACGTGATTCCGATTTTATACAATCCGATTTTTGATTCCGATAAAAAAAAAAACGAAGCGGCATGCAGTACTTTAACCACTTGCCGACCAGGGGTGATTTGCCTGATCTGTGCTGCGTGGGCTCTCCAGCCCGCAGCACAGATCAGTATTATGCCAGGGCGATCAGACTTCCCCCCCCCCCCCCCCCCCCTTTTTTTCCCCACTAGGGGGATGTCCTGCCGGGGGGGTCTGATCGCCGCCGGCCATCTGCGTTTTGCGGGGGGGCTCCTCAAAGCCCCCCTCCGCAGCCATTTCCGCCCTCTGCCTCCTTACCTCCCTCTCTCCGTAATGCGCATTGAAGGATAGGCTTCCGCCTATCAGATGCCGGCGATCCCCGGCCAATCAGAGGCCGGGGATCGCCGATCTGCCCTACGGCGCTGCTGTGCAGCAGCGCCGTATGATGTAAACAGCGGGGATTTCTTCCCCGCGTGTTTACATTTTGCCGGCGAGCCGCGATCGGCGGCTCTCCGGCTGTTCACGGAGACACCCTCCATAAAGGCCGTTTCCATGGTAACCCGCAGACGACCAGTTTACGCCGATCGGCAAGAGGTTAATCGGAATCAAAAATTCAGATCGTATAAAAAAATCTAAATTCGCATGTAGTGAGCAAGAGGCCTTACACAGGATTACTGATTCAGTCTGTGTGCAGCTTCCCCAAACTACAAAGCAATTTGGGGCCAAATTTATGTGATGACATGTAACCTAGCAATGTGTCGCCATGGTAATGCTGTACCTCCTCAAGAAGCCTACCAATTGGGGAACAGATTTATTGAGCAGCATTTAAACAATAGTCTGCATTACTTTAAAGTGTACCTGAGGTGACATGAAGAGATAGACGCTTATGTACAGTGCCGAGCATACAAATAACAAATAGGCCGGGTTCACACTGCATGGATGAAAAACTGTTAGTTTTTTATCTGTGACCCTCCCCGTTCAGTTAGTGTGCGGTCAATTCCACAGGACCATCGCTCTGGATTATAGCAGCTGGACTTCCTACTGTTTGGCCCGGTGCACATCAAAAACCGCTAGCAGATCCGCAAAATGCTAGCAGATTTTGAAAGGCTTTTTCTTTTTCTGTAGCGTTTCAGCTAGCATTTTGCGGTTTTGTGAAGCGTTTTTGGTGTAGTAGATTTCATATATTCTTACAGTAAAGCTGTTACTGAACAGCTACTGTAACAAAAACCGCCTGGCAAACCGCTCTGAAGTGCCGTTTTTCCTATACTTAACATTGAGGCAGAAACGCATCCACAATCCAAAATCTGCAGCAGCCCGGGAGTATGCGTTTCTGCAAAACGCCTTCCGCTCTGGTGTGCACCAGCCCATTGAAATACATTACCCAAGCGTACCCGCAGCCGCAAGCGGATCGCAAACCGCAGCAGAACCGCTCTGGTGTGCACTAGGCCTTTGTGTCTCCATGGAGATTCTCTTTCCCAGTTATATGGGGGGGGGGGGGGCTGTTTCCCCACTTTACTTAAATTAAAAGGTTTGTATTCAACTACAGTTTAACATACAGTTTGCGTTTGCTTTGTTTGCAGGCCTTTTCATATGTGTCTACAATGCTGTCTCAGTGCAAGTTTGATGCCTTAGAAAATCTTGTAGCCAATGAGGTATGTGTGTCTACAGCCTTGAAATGAGATCTGTTATATGATATTTGTGCACTGAGGGCTCGTTCACACTAGGGGTGTTTTCAGGTGCAGGTGATTTTTAAAATCGCCCACAAAGCGGTGTCTATACCATTTTTGGGGTGTTTTTGCTATAATGGAAGGTATAGGAAGAGTGTTAAACGCTCACAAAACCGCTTTATACACGTTTGCGTTCAGGTTTTTTAGAATAAATACATTGCATTTTTTTCTTTTCCGGGTCAAAGAGTTTTCTTCCTGACTTGTGTCAGAGAGTGAATGACAAAACCGCTCTGGAAAAGCACTTTTACCAAAAATGCACTGCGCAGTGGAGCGCTGGGAGGGGGAAAAAACAGTGTACAAAAATGCAAAATGCTTGCATTCGCGTTTTTATTTTTAGGTGTGAATCAGGCCTAAATGTCTGTCGCCCTGGACCTCTCCCTGTTCTAGCCTACAAGTGGGTGCATCAGATGTCTGTTAATTAGCGGTTTATGGTGATCCCTCTCTGCTGGAGGGTTTGGGAACTCTGCAGTGTTCTTCCTGGGATAAGAAGCACTGGCATCTTCATCTCTTTATAGACACAAATGTCTGTTCAGCCAAGCTGAGCAGTTCTGTTGATGACTATCCATTGACTGTATGAATGATGATTATCAACTAAATGTAGTTGCATTGTGCCTGCACAGTCAGTTATGTGTGATGTCTGAGGGCATCCTCACACCATACAATTTTCTGGCAGATTTACTTGCTAGATCGATTATTTCCAACATGTGCAATCCTGAATTTCAATCGATTTTCAGATAATTTTTAAAAAGGACTACTGTAGGGGGTCGGGGGAAAATGAGCTGAACTTTCCCGGGGGCTTCTAATGGTCCCCTGTGGTCAGTGTGCCGTAGGTAATTTGGGAGACAGAGACATCATGAGTGCAAGATCTTTGCTAAAAAGGAAAAAGCACGCTAGAACCCTTAGAGGACCCTTAAAGCACACCTGCAGACATCTTGTGCCCGCGCAGCTACTCACTGATGCTCTGGCTCAGCCTCCAGTTCACTTCTGGAATTTCAGACTTTAAAGTCTGAAAACCACTGCGCCTGCGTTGACGTGTCTTCGCTCCCGCTGATGTCACCAGGAGCGTACTGCATAGGCACAGACCGTACTGCGCGGCACAGGATGTCTGCGGGGGACCATTAGAAGCCCCGGGTAAGTTCAACTCATTTTCCCCCGACCTCCCTACAGTATTCCTTTAAGAGTTTAAATCTTTTTTAAATTTTTTTGTTTTTGTTTTTTTTTGTTTGTTTTCATCAATTTTCATAGAACTGAACAAAAAATTCATTGAAATTCAGATCGGACATGTTGGAAATAATCGATCTGGCAGGTAAATCTGCCAGAAAATTGTATGGTGTGTACCTGGCATAGGACTTGGAAGAGCCATACTTGTTCCTGGAAGACGCAACTATCTTTTACCAAGTAATTTTTGAAGGTCACAGCTCATGCATGCATACAGACTGCTTTGGATTGGTTGATCCTCATAAGTGCATGGCATGGAATGATATGACTTCTGTTTTGCATAGCATTTTAGTAAGGAGGCTTGTTGGTCTCTCTCTGCCCCTTACACCCTCCTAGGACTTCTGGTGGTCCACACTAGGTCCGGAAACGTATCCGTGGCTGCGTTTTTCAAACCTGATGAAAAACTGAGTCCCGGATACTAATGTTGAAAATAGCAGCCAGCCTCACCCAAGTAAAAAATGGATCCGTCTGCGTTTGCGGGGATCCGTTTTCAAAACCTGAACGGAAGGTCCAGATCTGCTGCATTTTCACGCAACGGATCAGGACCACGGATACACGCAGGGGGTAGTAAAAAAAAGCAATGAGAAAACGCATCTCCAGCTCCACTGGCAAAAAACGGATGTTAAAACGGATAGCCTAAGCTTTATGATTGGCCCAAAAAAATCCTCCCACTCCTTCCTAATGATGGAGACGTTTTCTGTCAGGGAAAAACCTGAACGGCAACTGATGCAAAACTGATGCACTTTCATCAGTTTGCAGTACGGTGGGTACTTCCCCTGATCCGGACTGCAGGGTCCGTCCTGCAACTGTGTCTAGTGTGGACCTAGCCTCACCGTGAGCTTGCTGGGCAATCTGTAACTCTGGGTGTTTCAAGTCCTCATAGAGCCATATTAATCCATGCTATGTACTGCTGAGGATCAACCAATCCAAAACTGTATCCATGTTGGATTAGTTTGGCTCGGTAATATGCACAAGCTGACACATTATTGCATTCCAGCAGTTCTGGAGGTGTGTTTAGCTATCATGGACAACGAAGAGATGATTTCCATATTCAGCAGTGATGCATTGTGGGACACCTCAGAGCTCACTCCAACCTGAATAATCGCCAATACATTCTGTTTTTAAGAAGGTAAACTTCTGTTTTGCATAGCAATTTAGTAAGGAGGCTTTTTTTTTTCAGCCCTTTACACACTCCTAGGAGTCCTGGTTCCCCATTAGCTTGCCAGGCAATCTATGAGTTTCTAACCCTTATGTTTGGATAAAAAAAGCAAATTTTTTTTTTTATTTACTGCAGACCCTAAAGGATGTACAAGACAAATGCTCTGAACTGTCTGCTGCATATAGGAAAGCTTTGGCAGTTGAATCAGAGGAAGTAATGTATGCACTTCCTGGAGATGTTAGTATAAGCTATGAAGATAATGGTAAGTAGTATTTACTTTTACTGTGTCCTGTATATGACCAGATTACCAGAATTCCCAACAGGCATTGTTTGTAAAACTATAACAACTCTGCCTCTTCAATGCTTAGTAATAACTAATAATGGGCCCTAGAATGTAGTACACAATGTCCGTCAGTGAGTGCATCCGCCCGCAGGTACGGTCCCGTCCACTGAACGCCAGCGTGCGCGCCCACATCTGCACGCGCACAAAGACTGACCAGTGTAAACTGGATCCACATTTTAAAGTGATCCTTTCGCTTTTTTCAACATAAGAAGCCTGTTACAGATTCAAGAGAATTGACAGCAAGAAATTGTTAGACGTGAGACACTGAAATGCTAACAGTGTTGGTAATAGAATTGCTAGACCGGTGGTTTGTTGGTCCATTGCTGGTTCCATAATTAGCTCTATTCTGTGATTACCCTAGAGCAGCGCCGTGCAAACTATGTACGGTTCGAGTGCGCTGTCATTCTGGCCCTGCCGTCAGGCGGCCGGATTCCTCTTCTCCCTCCCTGCAGAGTCGGGAGCAGGCAGAAACAGGGGAACTTAAAACTCACCTGATCGCCAAATCCAGGGTTGTGTCTCCATGGCAACAGGGCGCCACATTACATGATGCTGGCACATTCCGACGTCATTCCATGTGACACCCTGTTGCCATAAAGACGTGGCGCTGGATTCGGCAATCAGGTGAGTTTTAAGTTCCCCTGTTTCCGCCCACTCGCGACTCTCCCTAACACTGCTACTGCCTATAGAGCACGTCCTAGTGGCTGTAGCTCTGGCGCTTTGAGTCCGCCAGGAGCAAAGCGCAATATAAATGGTCTGTGTGAGTGAGGGGAGGGAGGAGGAATTTAAAGAGACACTGAAGCGACAAAAAAATTATATGATTTGTATGTGTAGTACAGCTAAGAAATAAAGCATTGGAAGCAGAGACATAAGTCTAATATTGTTTCCAGTACAGGAAGAGCTAAGAAACGCCAGTTATCTATGCAAATTACCATTAAGCTCCACGACTTTCAAAGTCGCAGAGACTATGTGTTCTGAAGGCTGTCCTCTTAACTGTATTGTTTTTTGTTTTGCAGAGAACAGTTCAGGACAGGTCAAAAGTTCACTACCTGTTCTGTTAAAAACATTTAGAATGCTGAGTAGTGGGTAAACTGCAGATATTAGAGAATGATGCAATGTTATAAAAAAAAGCTGTATAACTGAAAATAAAAATGTGAGAATATTTTCTTTGGTACTAATGTTCTAATAATTATCTGTACTACACAACCAATTCATTATATCATAATTTTGTTCGCTTCAGTGTCTCTTTAAGGAATGCAGCCTGTTGGTGTGCAGCGTGCGGCCCGAGCAGCGGAAAGTTTGCCCAACTCTGCCCAAGAGCATCAGTGTGGTCAGTGGCCTCAATTCACGGAGTTTTATCAAACACGTTATCAAACGTTTGATAAATTACCTCATGGGTAAAATCTAATTTTGAATTCACTAAGGTGTTATATATTTATCAAATGTTTTACCGATAAAACGTTCAACAAATATATAACACCTTAGTGAGATTTTACCCATGAGGTAAATTATCAAACATTTGATAAAGTGTTTGATAAACGTTTGATAAAGCTCCGTGAATTGAGGCCAGTGTGCCATAGGGAATTCGGGACACAGAGACAACATGAGTGAAAGATCTTTGCTAAAAAGGAAAAAGCACACTAGAACCCTTAGAGGACACACCTGAAGCAAGAGGGATATGGAGGCTGACCTATTTATTTCCTTTTAAACAATGCACATTGCCTGGTTGTCCTGCTGATCCTCCATTTCTACTAGCCTTTAACATAGACCCTGAACAAGCATGCAGATCAGGTGTTTTTGACTGAAGTCTGACAGGATTAGCTGCATGCTTGTTTCAGGTGTGTCTCAGACACTACTGCAGCCAGATAGATCAACGGACCTGCCAGGCAACTTATATTGTTTAAAAGTAAATAAATGTCAGCCACTACATCCCTCTTGCTTCAGGTACACTTTAAGGTGCATGCACACATTCAATTTTTGATTGGCCAATCACTGACTAATTTTATCACCGCAATGTAGTTTGAGGGCCAACAGATTTTGAATAGTATGAACAGATTGTGTAGGTAAGCTCTTATACTACATTGAAGTAGTAAAATTGGCCGGTCAACATTGAATGTGTGTACCAGGCTTTAGAGCTCACCAGTGTGTTTTTTTGTTTTCTCTAAAGACAAGAATAATGGTCTCTGAACCAGTAGGTGGCCTGAAGAGAGTTACGTAACACAAGGGGAAGAAGTGTGGCCCTCCCCGATTGGTATATGGTGTAGGGTGATTATGAGGCAAAAACTATTACACTCACCGCTCCCGCTTATATTTCCTGTATGTACCAAATGGTCAAGGATGTGTGTTCCGGGATATGAGAAGAAAGAACAATGTGGCAATCCTGGTAGAAAAGAAACAGGGCCGTGCACCATCTGCCCGTATTCAACAGTGTTTATTATGGTGAAGGCCAAGTACAATACAGTATTGAGAAAACATCAGAGTGTACCGCGATATTGATGTGCAGCATAAGCGGTGGAAGATGTGAGTGCCACGGTTAATATCGGAACAGGCGACGGCCGTTTCGCGTCCGGCTGGATGCTTGGTCACGCTGCGTTCCACTACCGTAGTGTAACGCAGCGTGACCAAGTGTCCAGCCAGACGAGAAACTGCTGTCGGCCGGCACTGTTTCTTTTCTACCAGGATGGCCTGAAGAGTTGCCAATCCATGAGAATTGTAGTTCCTTTGACAGATATGTGACTGCATTGAGCAGGGCTGTGGAGTCGGAGCCATTTTGGGTACTTGGAGTCGGAGTTGGAGGTTTTATAAACTGAGGAGTTGGATGATTTTTGTACCGTCTCTACAACCCTGGCATTGAGTGAACTGATAAGAGAATTAAAGGACTAATTTACCAGTCCACAAATTAATTGTGTTCCTCTGTGAAAGTTACAGATTCCATGATATTCGATAATTCCTGTGGAACAAGTGTTCAGTATTTTGATCAATACTGAGGGTCCTTTTGTATTGGTGCAGTGCTATTTGTGTGCAGCAAAAAAAAAAAAAAAAGCAACGCATCGCACCATTACACACTTTAGTGTAAACGGCAGGCTGCATTGAATGGGAATTGAGGTAACCTGCCTTCAAAAAGTTGCACCCTTCAGTCGTGTATAATGCTGAACAGAATAGATGTAATCTAAATATCTGCGCATGTGCAAATATTTAGTACCAAAGAGTAAGAATGTGCCCGTTACTATTGACTTTCATTGCTTGCGGCAATGCAATGCAGCTTCTGCGTCAGCTAGAGCACTTCCGTTGCATCGCATGTTCCATTGGTTTTAATGCCCATTGCAACAAGGTGCAGTAGGAGAGGCCAATGCAGTAAGTTTACAAGGGCCCTAAGGCGTCACTACACAAGCAGCGTGAGGAACTTTCTTCACCACCTTTTAAGTTCAACAACAATACATGGTTGGGGTTGGAAACCTCCTTATTACTTAGGCCCCATTCACACTTAGAAGCGCAAAATGCAGACTATTTTTGCCGGAGTTTTGCAGGAGTGATTTTTTTCCGCGATTTCACACGGAAAAATTACTGGACAGTGCAGCGATTTCTCTGCGATTGCATTTAGCGCTTCTATAGCACTGAAATGTGAACGCCGGGAAATCGCCTGAAAATGGTGCAGGCTACACATTTGTGTTTTGCGATTTAGTGCAAATCGCCCAAGTAAAAACGGGCCCGTAGGGTTTTATTACACTAGCGCTTTCAAAAGCGCTAGCGTTTGAGTGGTTTGCCAAAATCGCCGGCAAAACGCTCAAGTGTGAATGGGGCCTTAAAGGGGTTAACATTTTTTTTAAAGTTTCACTTACCTGGGGCTTCTACCAGCCCCCTGCAGATGTCCTGTCACGCAAAGTTCCTTAAGGATCCTCTGGTCCACCGGATCGCTTATCGTTTACGCCACTGCACGTCCGTGACCGCCCTGTCCTTGCTCACGTTGCCGGGAGCTTCCTGCGTAGGTGCAGTACGAGAAAACTTCGTACTGTGCCTGCGCAGGACGCTCTCGACGACGTGAGCGGGAACAAGAATGTGCGCAGACACGCAGTGGTGTTCATCTTGTTAGATGAAAAAAGATAAGTGAGCCGTGGCAGGGGGACCGGAGGGTCCTTGGGTAACAGCGTGGGACAGGACATCTGCAGGGGGCTGGTAGAAGCCCCAGGTAAGTGAAACTTAAAAAAAAATTAAAAAAAATTAAAGAAACCCTTTATTTATTTTTCTATAGGCTGATGGTTTATTAGCTGTTCCCAGGAACCTGCACTAAATCTGAAATGGTTGTGCCACAGTTTTAAAACTAAAGATGTTTATGATTTGTGTGCATTTCACCTTCACAGGAAGGAAGTTTGTCAGTATACTGATGCGGTTTTGGTACTTGAAGCAAACAGACCTGCCAAATGAGGAAACAGAAGGAACAAAAGTATTCCGTGTGGTAGTTGGAGAAGAAGGAAAAAATGAAGCACCACAAATTTTAACTGCAAATTATGTGTAAGGTTTCCTTTATAAATGTCTTACAGATTGTATATCTCCGACAGTATAAACAGCCAATCTGTACATCGCATGATCAGATTCTCATAGTTGTGAGATGAGGACCCCAAACAAGGGCCTACTTGTACACACCTAGTCAACCACGGGCAATAGTTGGTAAAGATTAGGCAACCTGTGACCCTTCTTTAATAAACAAGGTGACTAAACCTCTTGGATCTGCATAGCAGTGCACGCTGTAGCATCTCTTTCTTGTGGGTTAATAGTCCACTATATACCATATGCAAACATTAGTTAACAGCGCTGCACTCCAATACACAACCAGTCTTATATACTATATAAATTTGAAAAAATGGTTTCACGTGTACTTTTAAAGTGTTATCAATGTCTTTATTATGAGTTATCAAAAGATAAAAATACTAGGGTCAGGGATAGTGGGGAAAGGAAAACAGATAAAATCAATAGATAAACAGCGGAGCTATATATATTCCATTTTGCTGGCCAGCTTCATAAATCAACAGCCATTCATACATGCATACGCCACAAACATACAGTTTGTTAGCAAGTTTGGTCTGAGGTGGTACCACCTAGGCAGTTCATTGTGCAAAAATAGCAGATAGGAGTCCTCTGGTTAGCAAATAGCAGTCAAAAACCGTTAGCTTGATTAAGCTGCTTGTTCCTAATAATATATTGTTAGTCCAGTTCAGTTAGCCACATTAAGCAGATGTTAGTGCACAGTGGGTTTATAACAAGAAGTAGCAAGCAGTTCTCTTATCTATCATGTATAAGCAGGCAGCTATAGCAGTCCCATATTGCACTAAGGAGGTACTGATTCTGTATCTCACCACTCCTTGGGTTTAGGTCATCTCAGACAGCTGTAAGCAGCAGTTGCTACATGGAAGGTTCACGCCGAGCGGCGGTGTGCGGACCCTTTTGCGGCTGGCGTCCCAGCTTGATCCTCCGTCGGGTCTCCGCTAACACCTTTCCTCTTCGCTCGGCGTCTTCCGCATTGCTGACATCTTGTGCAGTACGTGGCTTTTCCAGGCCTGGCCAGACGTGGCGTAGCTCCGCCCACCGACGCGTTTCACGCTGCTTGGGGCGTTTCTTCAGGGTATGACGTCACCCCTCTTTTTGCGCTTCTCTTATACTCAGTGCTTTCCCCTCCCCTCTTCTTTCTGATAGGGCCAGGAGACTATTCTGTTTTGAACACTTGACTTGCGCAAAGAGACGAGACCATTCTCAAAGCCGCCATTAGATGGCAATACAGCAATGGAAGGAAGGACTTACGGACAGCTATTTAAAAGTTTTTTGTCCCTACAACAGGACAATAGCATTCCTTCTTTGTGGATCCAAGCCAGAAGCCGTGAAAACCCAAAATGCAAGGGGGAGAGAGGAAGGGCAGAGAGGAAACGCCTCCGGGCGGAGCTACGCCACGTCTGGCCAGGCCTGGAAAAGCCACGTACTGCACAAGAGGCATACCATATGGACAATTCGTACGCCTGCGTCGCAATTGCTCAACGGATAAGCTGTTTAGGAATGAGGCACGTGAGATGTATTCAAGATTTCGCGAAAGGGGTTACCCCCATCGTACACTCAGAAGGGCCCTCAAGAGAGCCTGGAATCTGAACAGATGTTCCCTGATTCGGGCTCCATCAGGGCAAAAAGATAAAGATGAAAGTGATCAATTCATTAGGATGGTGTCTAGGTATGGGTCCCATTGGGAAGACTTTAGAGAAATGTTAGTAAAAAAATTGGGGGATTTTAACCTCATCCCCAGAAATAGCGCAAATCATAGGTCCCAGACCACTACTGACTGCTCGACGGGCGCAAAATCTAAAGGACAAATTAGTCCATAGTGAATATGTGAGAGACAATACCACTTGGCTAAATAAGATGATTCCCAATGGTACCTATAGATGTGGAAGGTGCAAACTGTGTCCATTTATCAGTAGACATGATAATAAAACATTTACTAACAGTTCTGAAACCAAAACTTTTGAAATAAGATCCCATTTAAACTGCCAAACCAGAAGGGTAATCTATATGATTGAGTGTCCCTGTAAACTCAAATATGTAGGCAAAACTAAAAGAATGCTCAAGGAAAGGGTCCTAGAGCATTTACGCCATATTGAGGACAAGAGCCAACTAGCAGCACATTATGCCGAGGTACATGGAGGGAGTTTAGAAGGTACAACTATCAAGGGGCTATATAAACTCAATGTGTCGGCCCGAAGGGGTGACTTTGATGATTTGCTCTACTGTAAGGAGGCCATGTGGATATATAAGTTGGGAACTTTGCATCCTCATGGCCTCAATAGGGAGCTGGACCTGAAGGCATTTTTGCGTTTGGAGGCATAAAGGTAGTTCTCTCCTTACTGTTGAAATGGGAAGGTTTGCATGGTATGTCAGTGTGGTGTTGTTTGACATATGGTGCTTTGCAGAATTCCCCTTCCAGTGTCCTCTCTGCCCTTCCTCTCTCCCCCTTGCATTTTGGGTTTTCACGGCTTCTGGCTTGGATCCACAAAGAAGGAATGCTATTGTCCTGTTGTAGGGACAAAAAACTTTTAAATAGCTGCCCGTAAGTCCTTCCTTCCATTGCTGTATTGCCATCTAATGGCGGCTTTGAGAATGGTCTCGTCTCTTTGCGCAAGTCAAGTGTTCAAAACAGAATAGTCTCCTGGCCCTATCAGAAAGAAGAGGGGAGGGGAAAGCACTGAGTATAAGAGAAGCGCAAAAAGAGGGGTGACGTCACACCCTGAAGAAACGCCCCAAGCGGCGTGAAACGCGTCGGTGGGCGGAGCTACGCCACGTCTGGCCAGGCCTGGAAAAGCCACGTACTGCACAAGATGTCAGCAATGCGGAAGACGCCGAGCGAAGAGGAAAGGTGTTAGCGGAGACCCGACGGAGGATCAAGCTGGGACGCCAGCCGCAAAAGGGTCCGCACACCGCCGCTCGGCGTGAACCTTCCATGTAGCAACTGCTGCTTACAGCTGTCTGAGATGACCTAAACCCAAGGAGTGGTGAGATACAGAATCAGTACCTCCTTAGTGCAATATGGGACTGCTATAGCTGCCTGCTTATACATGATAGATAAGAGAACTGCTTGCTACTTCTTGTTATAAACCCACTGTGCACTAACATCTGCTTAATGTGGCTAACTGAACTGGACTAACAATATATTATTAGGAACAAGCAGCTTAATCAAGCTAACGGTTTTTTGACTGCTATTTGCTAACCAGAGGACTCCTATCTGCTATTTTTGCACAATGAACTGCCTAGGTGATACCACCTCAGACCAAACTTGCTAACAAACTGTATGTTTGTGGCGTATGCATGTATGAATGGCTGTTGATTTATGAAGCTGGCCAGCAAAATGGAATATATATAGCTCCGCTGTTTATCTATTGATTTTATCTGTTTTCCTTTCCCCACTTTCCCTGACCCTAGTATTTTTATCTTTTGATAACTCATAATAAAGACATTGATAACACTTAAAGTACACGTGAAACCATTTTTTCAAATTTATATAACCTGTGACCCTTCCAGTCATTCTGTACTCAGTTTCCTTCTTTGTGCTCCTCCTTCCCCTCACAAAGAATTCTGTTTGTAACAGAAAATATGCCGAGTATGTATAGACCTTGTACCGGGTTGTGTGGCAGGGTCAATCTTCCTCTGTTGAACAGTAGGTTTGTGCGGAGCTGCAGGTGGGATGCTGCTGAATGCACCAGCTGTTATTGTTATCTGTTATAGGAAATTTGTTGGAAAAAAAAACCCACTGGGGTATACTTCCCACGAGAGGGGGAAGCCTCTGGATCCTAATGAGGTCCCTGACCTCCTCCTTACCGGCGATCCAACTTTGAAAGCCCCCGAACATTGGAGAGATAAATATTTACCTACTGCGTTCCAGTGCAGATGCAGAACCGGCTCACAGTTTGGTCTTTCCCAGAAATAGCCGAGCTCGATCGGTTCTGCTCTACTGCGCAGGCGACTCGCTCCTGCACAGTAGAGCAGACCCAATTGGGCTCAACTATTTCCACTGGAGCCCGTCAAAGCCGCTACTGTGCTGGTTCATGGTAGGTAAATATTGCCGCACCTACGCAGTGCTTGTCGGGGGAATTTTTGGGGAGCCAGCACTGAATCCCTGAGGCTACAAAGGACAGGGGAAGCCTCATTAGGATTCAAAGACTTCCCTCTCTCGAGGCAAGTATCCCCCTGATGGGTTGTTTTTTTTTCTTACAGATTTCCATGCCACAACAAAATTAAAGAAATACCAATACATCTTCATTGTGAATGTCTGTGTACATGACCTAATTATTTAGTCGGGGAAAACACTCCTTTCTTATTTGTCTTTTATGAGTGCAAAGCACTTCTGTGTATTTTGGGATTGCCTTGAGTAGGGTAATTTATCATGTATTCTGGAGAATCATTTTAAGGCGCATCATACCATCCTTTACCTTCTGTAATGGTTGTAGCATAAGAGAAGAACTGAGATTCCTGGCAAGTTAGGCCAAAATTGGAGACTGCTAGTGAATTATGAAGACGGTATGTTTAAAGAGAAACCGAGGTGTGTTTGAAGAATGATGATCTGAATAGAGGCTGGATCTGCCTATACAGCCCAGCCTCTGTTCTTATTCCAAACCCCCCTAATGTCCCCCTGCACTCTGAAATCAGACATAGATCACAGCCGCGCTGTGCGGCTGTGTTTACATCTGTAGTGTCAGTCTCGGCTGCTCCCCGCCTCCTGCATAGCTCCGGTCCCTGCCCCCGTCCCTTCCCTCCAATCAGCAGGGAGGGAAGGGATGCAGGCGGGGACCGGAGTTCTGCAAGAGGTGGGGAGAGCAGCAGACTAACACTACAGAGAAAAACACAGCCGCTGCGACACGCTGTGTGTCGACAGCACGGCT
This sequence comes from Hyperolius riggenbachi, assembly GCF_040937935.1. Taxonomy (NCBI): domain Eukaryota; kingdom Metazoa; phylum Chordata; class Amphibia; order Anura; family Hyperoliidae; genus Hyperolius; species Hyperolius riggenbachi. Next base: position 218,863,539 of record NC_090652.1, read on the forward strand.
GTGATTTATGAGGGATTGCAGAGTGCAGGGGGACCTTAGGGGCGTTTGGAATACCAACAGAGGCTGGGCTGTATAGGCAGATCCAGCCTCACTATGCAGATCACATTCTTCAAACCCACCTCGGGTTCTCTTTAAAGGATACCTGAAGTGACATGATGAGCTAGACATGTGTATGTACAATGCCTAGCACACAAATAACTATGCTGTTTTTCCTTGATCTGCCTAAAAGAGTTAAATATCAGGTATGTAAGTGGCTGACTCAGACAGGAAGTGACTACAGTTTGACCCTCACTGATAAGAAATTTCCAACTATAAAACACTTCCCTAGCAGAAAATGGCTTCTGAGAGCAAGAAAGAGATAAAAAGGGAAATTTCTTATCAGTGAGGGTCACACTGTAGTCACTTCCTGTCTGATTCAGGACTGAGTCAGCCACTTACATACCTGATATTTAAAGAGACTCCGTAACAAAATTGCATCCTGTTTTTTATCATCCTACAAGTTCCAAAAGCTTTTCTAATGTGTTCTAGCTTACTGCAGCACTTTCTACTATCACAGTCTCTGTAATAAATCAATGTATCTTTCCCCTGTCAGACTTGTCAGCCTGTGTCTGGAAGGCTGCCAAGTTCTTCAGTGTTGTGGTTCTGCTATGAACTCCCCCTTCCAGGCCCCTCTATGCACACTGCCTGTGTATTATTTAGATAAGGGCAGCTTCTCTCTTATCTTTTACAAGCTGGATAAATCGTCCTCTGAGCTGGCTGGGCTTTCACATACTGAAGAATTACAGACAAGGGCAAAGCTGTTTGCAGGAAGAAACGAGCAGCCTGAAACTTCAGTGCATGAGAACCATGAGAACAGGGGGAAAGAAACACACAAATGATCTCTTGAGATTCAAAAGGAAGGCTGTATACAGCCTGCTTGTGTATGGATGTATTTTCTATGTGTGGACATACTGTACATCAACCTACTTCCTGTTTTAGTGGCCATTTTGTTTATAAACAAACTTTTTAAAACTGTATTTAACCACTTTTAATGCGGCGAAATTGTGTCCGAGGGTAATAGATGTCCCCTAACTCACTGGTATGTTTACTTTTGTGCGATTTTAACAATACAGATTCTCTAACTCTTTCAGGCAGAGAAAGAAAAAAAAGGAACACAGCATAGTTATTTGTGTGCTAGGCACTGTACATACATATGTATATCTCATGAAACTTCGGGTATCCTTTAACTTTCCAGAAGTCAAAGAGAACTAAAATGTGAAATTTATACACATTTCTTTTCAGTGAATCTTCTGATTTGCTCTTACCTGAACTTTATCTATTGTAATATAAACTACATTTATTTCCTTGTCTAGGTTCTGCAGAGAATTTACCCAGGGGGTGGAGCCAGACTGGATCATCACACGAATTGAACATGTGAAATTATTAGAGTAAACTGAATGCATATTTGTTACCCTTTATCCTGGAACGATTTCTTACCTGACTGCTTGATTGAATTCCAGTTTTATATTATATTTCAGACAAATTACTGTGACTGAAAATAACTAATAAACCCTTTAAGAAAGACCATATGTTGTATTTCGTCATATGTGTGATGTATAGGAGGACAACTCTCACTTCTTACTATATAGAGAAATGGCTGTGTTGGCTGCAGATAAAAGCACATTGATGAATGTAAGGAATGGCAAGAAAAAGGATTGCAGCTACCTGGACATATGGGGATGCCATGGTCAAAGCGGATAAGGCACAGGTTTCCTAGGTTCCAACCTGTGTGCTGTGTCATGGCAGCCTCTGGTATGTGTCACCGCTCGCCCTGTCTCCCTCCCAAATTCTCCACTCTGTCTCCTTCTCCGACTGTAGTTAGAGCAGGGCTACAAGAAAATGACCACCAGTTAGCATTTGTGGACGTCTGCAGCCATTTTTTGTAGCCCTGCTCTATGAGCAGAGGAGATAGCTAGAGTGTGGAAACTACTAGAAAGGAGGAGGGGTGACTAACAAAGGTGGAAGGTGATTGAAGGAAGATACAGCAGCAGCATGTTGTGCAAGTAGCATACGCATACTGTCCCTTCAGCCGCCCCCCCAATCATTGTACCAGCAGCATATTGTCACTGCTGCCCATATTGTTTTGTTCTACCCTTGCCACACATACAGTGTCTGTTCACATTTAAAAAAAAAAAAAAAGTAAAACTAACAAGACCTTGTTTGTTATTGCAGTGGTAATTCCTTTTAAATAATAGTTGCTTGGCAGCCCAGCTAATCTGACTGCAGTAGCGTCTGAAACAAGCATGCAGTTAATCTTGTCTGATCTGACAATGTCAGAAACACCTGATCTGCTGCATGCATGTTTAGGATCTATGGCTAAAAGAGGCAGAGGATCAGCAGGATGGCAGGCAACTGATATTGCTTAACAGAGAATAAATATGGCAGCCTCCATATACCTCTGGCTTCAGTTGTCCTTTAACTTATTGTCACGGACGATTGCGGGGACGCAGGCGCGTCCTGGACGCCCGTGAAGAAAAGAACGATCGCACTCGATTCCTGCATCAAGTGCGCCTCAGATCAATAGAACCAAGATTTGACGTGTAGTATCCCTCTGCTTAAAACAGCTGGGGAATCTGTCTTAGCTGAGTGACGGCCTGGGGGAAGGTGTTAATTAGCTTGGACATCTTCCCTGTGGAAGGCACAATTGCCCTTTTGGTTCTGGGAACCAGGTGACACTTAGCTGATCTCATGGAGATGTTAATTAACCAAAGGATGCCTAGGTGCAGCCAAGCAGGCTACGAATCCACGGGAGGTCTTGACACTTTGCTCCCTAGTAAAGATCAAAGGAAAGTCAGCTGTTAGCAGCTAGAACACAACCTCAGTCTCATGGCATAATCCATAACTTCCCAGATCTGTCATATTTCTGGGGTTCCTGAGATGGCAGCTTCGCCAAACGTGGGGGAAGTGTAGCATGAGCCCCGGTGCTGGTTCTGAGGAAGTTTCAGAACATTCTGAGGTAAGGACTGCCAGTTAGGCAGTTTGAAAATGCCCTGATGATACCACAGGGGTCCCACCCCTCATGTCTGGTATCAGGGCGCTGGGTAAATCGAGACAGACCTGAAAATGTTAATAAATCTGCCCTGACCTGTACGGTTCTGTGAGATAGAGCCCATATATGGGTAGATATGATTTCTAGCCCCAGTACAAGGGGAGGGCTCATCTCATCTTTGAAGGGGGTGTATGGCTCCCCGCCCTCACTCCCTCCTACTGAAGCAGGGGCATAAGAATGGCTGAGGACCCAAACTCAGGGTCCTCCACACTGAACCATCTTGCACTCATCAGATGCCAGCTTGAGGATATGCTGGCATCCACCTGGTCTGAACTCTGGACTTTGAAACCAAGAACTTTATGATTCTTCCCACAATAAGGACATCTTTCCAGGAACTAAGTATTTTTCTCCCTTCTTTTATTTTTCATACTGGCTATTACTGTTTTAATAATTGTTGATTTTAATAATTGTCTGTATATATTAATTATTTATATTGCTGTGAATAAAAGACTTCCTCCAAGTCATTCACTGTTTCGCTACCCTGCTTATCAGCACACACAGAAATGATCCCGGGTCTCTGAAGATACGCTACTGTTTGTTTGTTGTTGGCTAGACAGAATATCGTGTGTTTAACCGTTTTATTCGCAGGATTAGTCAGTCAGTTAGTGGGCCCCACGGTCCCATGATAACCGCGGTGGTGGCAGTTTACTCTGAACCAGTGGGTGAAGTGGTAATCACCCGTGTCTCACAGGCTTCCTTCTGAGTTGTCTGCGGCTAATTCTTAACGGTTCCTGCGCATTGACTGCGACCAGAGTTCGCACGATCTGTGCGCTGGCACCGTTTAGAAGGCTAAGCGCGGTCAGCCACTAGGGCTCTTGTGACAGTGTTAGGCAGCGGTTGGGACCTGTGTTGTGCTGAAAGTATCTACGATAGCGCTAGCGCTATCGAGAAACGAACTAATTCGTTGGTGTAGCTGGAAGGCAATATATTTTTTATATATACAGAGAGACTGTGTAGCCAGTACCCCTCCCCAAAAGTTTTATTTTATTTGGCGTGGAAATGTCCGGGAACTACAAGAAAATGTGCCTGGCGGACCTGCAAAATCTTTGCCAAGAGAGAGGCATTGATGTCGGCCGCAAGAAACAAGGGGACCTGGTAACGGAATTGTTTCAATGGGATACCCAGCAACTGCGGGAGCCGGGAGTGTCCGCTGAAGTGGATACCAGCCCATCTGACAATCGAGGGGAACCAGAGACTGAGACTCCTGACCGTACAGAGGTTGTGCATCCTGAGGGCCCTGCATCAACAGTTACGCCGGAGAATGTCAGTGTGGACCCCAATCCCAGAGTTTCTGACAGTACTCGCCCGGAACTGGCCAGTACTGGACTGTCCGTTTGTACTGATCCGCTAATGCAGCAGGCATTACAAAAGCTGATGGACACTGACCTGGACAAGTACCTGCAGTACATGCGTGAGGAGCGCCAATCTGCAGAAGCGCGGACAGAGCGCCAAGTGCGGGAGGAACGGGAGCGGCAAGCGGCTGCTACGGAACGGGAGCTCCAACGACAGCACGAGCTAAACATGGCAAAAGTTCAACAGGCCAGCCGGAGTTCACCGCCCAGCCTCCCTGCTGAAGGAGCTGCAGCACCCGTAAGTGCAAAATTTAAATTTGCTAATATTGAAAAAGACACTGACATTGACTTGTTTTTGCGGTCTTTTGAAAAAGCATGCCGTCAGTATCGTCTGTCCCAAGACCAGTGGGCCAGACATCTGACACCGTTGCTGCGCTGCAAAGCGCTTGATGCCTTCGCAGAATTGCCTGCGGAGAAGGATAATGATTATGCTGCTATAAAAGACGCCATCATTACTAAGTACCAGCTGACGCCAGAAGCCTATCGGAAAAAGTTCAGGGCCTGGCAGAAAAAGTCTTCTGATTCGTACCGAGATGTGGTCAGCAGCTTGCTCACCACACTCCGGCAGTGGACTCTAGGCCTCACCAAAGGGTCTTATGATGTCCTGGAGGACTTGATAGTCCTGGAACAATTTCTGAACATTTGCCCTGCTGATGTACGCCAGTTTGTGCTAGAACGCAGGCCGGCTTCAGCCACTGTCGCTGCAGACCTTGCTGAGACTTTTGCAACTACCCGGGTGGCTGATACTCGCAGAACTGTCCCATCCAGCTGGAGAGGAGGTCAGCCCAATACTCTGGCAGACTCTCCTGCCCCTGTGAGCCGTCCGCCACAGAGGCCACCCAGCGCAGCTGCTGCACCCAGGACTGCAACGCCTGGAGAGGTCACCTGTCACTACTGCCGCCAGCCCGGACACATGAAGTTCGACTGCCCGGAGCGGAGACAGACACCACCAGCACCTGGATCATCTGCATCACCTGCACCTCACCCACAGCAGAGGCAACCCGCCAGCGAACCACAGCCTGGATCATCAGATTTTGTCCTGTTTGCCCGCGGAAAGGAAATCCGCGACCGAACCGACCAGCAGCAACTTGTTAGAGTGAACGGCAAAGTTGTCACCGGATTCCGAGACACCGGAGCTGACATCACGTTAGTTCACTCACACCTTGTACCAAAGGAGAGCATCAGCTCCAGCCGATCCCTTGCCCTTACTGGAGTAGAGGGCACCCTTTTCCACATAGCCCACGCAAAAGTGAAGCTGGATTGGGGAGTGGGAGGAGTCCAAGAACGGGTTGTTGGGGTTATGAAGGATCTCCCAGTCCCTGTGTTGCTAGGGACTGATTTGGGCAAGCTTGTGTCCTACTATGAACCTGCCACGACCGCCTTGTCGCTCACGGAAGGAGACGGACTCTCCACCCACCACCAGGTACTTTATACACTTGGGGGAGCACCAGGGGGAGGTGGGTTGAATGTGCCCAGTTCAAGGGTACCAGGTTCAGTAGTGCCTGCTTCAAAGGCACCTGAGTTTGATGTACAGACTGTCTGTTGTGATGATGCTGTAGCTGTACCTGAGTTTACTGTACAACCTGTCTGTAATGAAAAAATGTCTATACCTGTCAATGTCATTACTGCATGCAATGATGATTTGAGTAATGCCCGTCTGTGCCATTCTGACAGTGTACCTGTGCTAGCAGTACCGCGCAGCTGCACTGCTCAGAACCCGAGCTCAGAACATGTGGAGGGGGTTCCGGCCTCCTCCCCCTCCTCTGACCGCAGGGATGAGACCTTTCAGCCGCTGGCCTCGTGTGACATGAGCCAGTTGGCTGAAACTGACAGCGCCATATTCTCAGCCGCACTACAAAGTGACCCAAGCCTGGAGGTGCTCAGGCAGCAAGCCGCTGAGCCCCTCGCAGACGGGGCCGCTTTCAAGGTGTACTGGGAAGGTGAGAGACTGTACAGTGAGTCTGTACAGCCCCCTACAGGTAGATCCCACGCGGATACCAAGTGGCTTGTGGTCCCGAGTGCGTTCAGGGGACATGTGCTGAAATCCGCACATGGTAATCCTCTGACAGGGCACTCGGGTGTCCGCAAGACACTCGCCGGTATTCGGAACCAGTTTTATTGGCCCCGGATGAACAGGGATGTAGCAAACTACTGCAGGGCATGTGCCGTCTGTCAGGGGCTGGGAAGGTCCAGGGATTCCCGCGGGGTTCCCGTAGGTCCACAGCCACCCAGCAGGGGAACCCTGCGTGGGCTGGCTGTTGACCTAACCAACCCACTGCCCGTTGTCAGCAGTCCCGGCAGGCACCACGTCCGACTGCAGTGGCGCAAACGCCCTGTCCAGAACGGTCCATGTTGGGTCAACCCTGAGGGTAGCGGACCGCGACCGGTCCGGGGGACCCGAGCCACAGGCTCCAATAGGTTTTCCCGCCGAACCGGCAACTCGAGGCCCGTCAGCCAGGTTAGCGGCGCCGCCACACATCTTGCGGATGAGTGGCTAGGCCACGGACAAGGGGGAGGGCTGTCACGGACGATTGCGGGGACGCAAGCGCGTCCTGGACGCCCGTGAAGAAAAGAACGATCGCACTCGATTCCTGCATCAAGTGCGCCTCAGATCAATAGAACCAAGATTTGACGTGTAGTATCCCTCTGCTTAAAACAGCTGGGGAATCTGTCTTAGCTGAGTGACGGCCTGGGGGAAGGTGTTAATTAGCTTGGACATCTTCCCTGTGGAAGGCACAATTGCCCTTTTGGTTCTGGGAACCAGGTGACACTTAGCTGATCTCATGGAGATGTTAATTAACCAAAGGATGCCTAGGTGCAGCCAAGCAGGCTACGAATCCACGGGAGGTCTTGACACTTTGCTCCCTAGTAAAGATCAAAGGAAAGTCAGCTGTTAGCAGCTAGAACACAACCTCAGTCTCATGGCATAATCCATAACTTCCCAGATCTGTCATATTTCTGGGGTTCCTGAGATGGCAGCTTCGCCAAACGTGGGGGAAGTGTAGCATGAGCCCCGGTGCTGGTTCTGAGGAAGTTTCAGAACATTCTGAGGTAAGGACTGCCAGTTAGGCAGTTTGAAAATGCCCTGATGATACCACAGGGGTCCCACCCCTCATGTCTGGTATCAGGGAGCTGGGTAAATCGAGACAGACCTGAAAATGTTAATAAATCTGCCCTGACCTGTACGGTTCTGTGAGATAGAGCCCATATATGGGTAGATATGATTTCTAGCCCCAGTACAAGGGGAGGGCTCATCTCATCTTTGAAGGGGGTGTATGGCTCCCCGCCCTCACTCCCTCCTACTGAAGCAGGGGCATAAGAATGGCTGAGGACCCAAACTCAGGGTCCTCCACACTGAACCATCTTGCACTCATCAGATGCCAGCTTGAGGATATGCTGGCATCCACCTGGTCTGAACTCTGGACTTTGAAACCAAGAACTTTATGATTCTTCCCACAATAAGGACATCTTTCCAGGAACTAAGTATTTTTCTCCCTTCTTTTATTTTTCACCTTGAAAGTACTTGTGGATCGCACTCCTGTGATTAGTAGTGGTGATGTGCCCGGACCAGAAGATAGGTAGCACTCCCGTCTCCAATGGCAATGTAGAACGTAAAGTCCAGCACCATCAATAGTATCAATGCTCTTTAATTTGAAAGACACATAGATTATACAAGCAACGTTTCGGAGGGGACCCCCTCCTTTCTCAAGCCAAAATCAGTGTCTACATAAATGAACCGAATCACAGGTTTATATACACATACAAAAGTAGAGACAACCAATCACATTTAACCTCTGCCTATGGCAGCCAATCTCTTACCACCTCCTTTGGGCGGACCAGATGGGGAACTATATGGTTCACATTCAGATGTGCGCAAACACACAGTTGCTGGTAGTGCGCAGGAGCGTGAAGGGAGCACGCCGGGAACGCCCGGCTCGTCTCCACTGAGCGCCGACCAATCAGCCATGGGGAGCTGGCAAGCGTCATCAGGCCACGCCCCCTTGGGCGGCGGACCTGATGGGAAACCTCCATGGCTGAGAGAGCGAGGCGAAGCCAACGCCTCCTCTAGTCTGCGCGTCTGCAAGTCACTGATACTATTGATGGTGCTGGACTTTACGTTCTACATTTTCTTTTATTTTTCATACTGGCTATTACTGTTTTAATAATTGTTGATTTTAATAATTGTCTGTATATATTAATTATTTATATTGCTGTGAATAAAAGACTTCCTCCAAGTCATTCACTGTTTCGCTACCCTGCTTATCAGCACACACAGAAATGATCCCGGGTCTCTGAAGATACGCTACTGTTTGTTTGTTGTTGGCTAGACAGAATATCGTGTGTTTAACCGTTTTATTCGCAGGATTAGTCAGTCAGTTAGTGGGCCCCACGGTCCCATGATAACCGCGGTGGTGGCAGTTTACTCTGAACCAGTGGGTGAAGTGGTAATCACCCGTGTCTCACAGGCTTCCTTCTGAGTTGTCTGCGGCTAATTCTTAACGGTTCCTGCGCATTGACTGCGACCAGAGTTCGCACGATCTGTGCGCTGGCACAGTTTAGAAGGCTAAGCGCGGTCAGCCACTAGGGCTCTTGTGACACTTATCTTTCAGCTCATACGTACTTTAACCATACATGGGTTAATTATGGCCTCACATTTGAAATTCATTCAGATAGTGATAAAAATTCCACGAAGCTGGCACCACCGAATGTAGTAAAAAGCTCTTTATTCAAACGTCATTAAAATGACATTCAGTCAATAATAAAAAATGTAGCAATGGCGACAGCCCGCTGTTTCGAACTTGACGTCCTTTGTCAAGCCATACTGCTATCACTAAACATAAAACACACCTCCTTTAAATAGTGGTCAGTTACACAATCAACCAATGAGTTTGAAATCGCAACAACCAATGAGAATGCCTGACAGGGGGTGAGGACCTGATGGGGAACTGCTCTAAATCATGTGATCCATGGTAGACCAATAGAAACGCTGGTCGCGTGACCGGAATACGCATGCGGCCAAAAATACGCATAAAAATACGCATAAAAACTTCCGGAACGCAAAAATGACGTCAACGCGTGCCGTACGCGTAAAAATTTACGCATGCGTCACCGGATGCGTAAATTTACCAATATAGTATCATAGGCCTCTCCTCAGTGTGGCCGGCTAAAAAATATCCTAAAGCCTCTCAAAGAAAGCATGAGACTGATCATAATGAAAAGCCCAGAGAAGGCCAAATCTAAAAGGAAACAGCTGGCACACACTGTGGAGAGCACCAAAGCAAGAGGATGGGGGGGGACAGTATCCAGTCATTTTACAGAGGCACGGCATAACATTTCACAAATGAGAGTCCAAGTGATCGATAGTGTTCCCCTTGATTGGCGAGGTAAATTGAACCGTAAACAAGAATTAGCACGCAGAGAAGCTTGGTGGATTAGACGCCTGGGGGTTATGGGTAGAGGGGGTTTGAATCGAGATTATGATTTGAGTTTTTGTGTTTAATTTTGTGCTAACTTTTGATGCTTCAGTGGTGTTGGTTTCAATCTTGTTGGCCCATGTTTCTGTCTTTGTAAACCATTGGCGATGCCGTCAGGGGTTGTTATTTTTACCTGGTGTTTTTATTCATTTTGGCTTTTTCATGATCCATGGTGAGGCCGGTTCCTTCTTCCCTTCCCCTCCCTCCCTGCCCCTCCCTTTCCCCCTGTCCTCCCTTCCCTTTTTCCCTCCCCCCCCCATCCTCTTGCTTTGGTGCTCTCCACAGTGTGTGCCAGCTGTTTCCTTTTAGATTTGGCCTTCTCTGGGCTTTTCATTATGATCAGTCTCATGCTTTCTTTGAGAGGCTTTAGGATATTTTTTAGCCGGCCACACTGAGGAGAGGCCTATGATACTATATTGGTAAATTTACGCATCCGGTGACGCATGCGTAAATTTTTACGCGTACGGCACGCGTTGACGTCATTTTTGCGTTCCGGAAGTTTTTATGCGTATTTTTATGCGTATTTTTGGCCGCATGCGTATTCCGGTCACGCGACCAGCGTTTCTATTGGTCTACCATGGATCACATGATTTAGAGCAGTTCCCCATCAGGTCCTCACCCCCTGTCAGGCATTCTCATTGGTTGTTGCGATTTCAAACTCATTGGTTGATTGTGTAACTGACCACTATTTAAAGGAGGTGTGTTTTATGTTTAGTGATAGCAGTATGGCTTGACAAAGGATGTCAAGTTCGAAACAGCGGGCTGTCGCCATTGCTACATTTTTTATTATTGACTGAATGTCATTTTAATGACGTTTGAATAAAGAGCTTTTTACTACATTCGGTGGTGCCAGCTTCGTGGAATTTTTGTTACTGGGTCACTAGGTACTGTGACCATGAGCTAAGGCACACAAAGGTCTTCTTGCATGGGCGCTTCTCCATTTTTGTGAATTATTCAGATAGTGATGGATTACTCACCACATAGCAAATGCAATGTTGATAGTTTTCAGCAGATATCGATCATGTATAAATTGAACTGCAAGTACTTGATGTCAAGTAAGCGAAGGTCCACACGATGTCTCCACAATCCAAAGTTTATTCAGGACGTATCCCAATCAGATAAGAGTACTTGACTGACATGTTTTGAACCTACATGGTTCTTAATATTAGCTCATTGGCTATGATTAAGAACCATGTAGGTTCGAAACATGTCAGTCAAGTACTCTTATCTGATTGGGATACGTCCTGAATAAACTTTGGATTGTGGAGACATTGTGCGGACCTTCGCTTACTTCATATTGTGCTCGGGCTGGGCAGCCCTTGTTCCAGCTCTGTCTCCTTTTTGTGAGTAGAGCGGTATTTTTCCTTGTTTTAATCTACTTCTTGATGTAGTGTAACACTGTGGGGCATCAATCCCCCACTGGTCCTTTCTTTGCATGCATGGTGTTGCTGCCAGTGTGTGGAGCTGTGTTGTATGCAGCACACTGGGCATACCAACAGCTGGGCTCTAGTGACCTTTCAGCCATACAGTCTTTGTGCTAAAAGTAGTAAAATAGTCACTAAAGAAATTACCATACACAAATTTATAAAAAGTTTGTTTTAAAAATGAATGCAAGGTAGATTGTAGATATATACAAATATAAAGCTCAAGCAATTGAAAACACAATCATAAAATGTAATGTATATCAGTTCTTATTAATAGGCAGACTGCTCAATATATCATCAAGGAGGACTTGTTGGGGATTTTTGTTTGGTTTCATCTAATGCTGGAAGTTCATTTACAGATGCTGGGCCTAGAGATGGTCTCTTTAGGCGTATTACACGACTCGTACCAGACTTTACTGAAGCTGGAGCTTTAGTATTTTGCTGTCTTCCGCTTCTGCTGTTAGGTTGTGTTTCTGAATCAGTAACTGTCTTTTCCTCCTCTGTGCCACCAGTTGGGCGTCTGCGCTTCGTTTCATTCTTTTCTGATACACAGATCTCACTGTCACTTGATCTCTTTGTTGTCTCTGTGATAGAGTCCTGAGTGGCTGATTTTGTTAATCGAATACGAGTGTTTGTAGATGGGCCACAAAATCGGATGGGCTTTATGCTAGCCTTGGGTGTTTTGGTGCTGTCTTCTTTGTCTTCTGTGAAGCTGGTGTACTTTCTACAAGACAATACAAAGAGGCTCTCACAGTTTCAACATGTATTTGAGGTCAGATACAAGTACAGCGCCACTTTTAAAAGTACAGGTAGTCCCGACTTACGAATGGCATGGATTCTGTGTTTCCATGGGAACAAGTAAAAAAAAAAAATTCATATTGGACTCAGTTTGAGAAAATTGATTTAAAAAAAATTCAAAGAAAAAAAGTATTTTAAACTTCTTTAAGCAGGCACAGAGGGCAGAGGTGACAGAGGGGGACACTGGAGGCACAGAGGAGGTACAGTGGACAGAGATGGCACAGTGTTCCGACTTAAAGTCTGAAGCGAGAATAAATCTCGCTTCAGACCTCATAGATAGCAGGGGCATGTGTGCCCCTGCTAAACCGCCGCTAAACGGGGGTCCCTTCACCCCCAAATCCCCTCGGTGCAGCGGGGGAGCGCTTCCTGGTTGGGGCAGGGCTAACCGCCGCAGCCCTGCCCCACGCACGTATCTCCGCCTCTCCCCCGCCCCTCTGTCTTCCTTCACTGAGAGGGGCGGGGGAGAGGCGGCGATGCGCCGCTGATAGACGCGACTGGAGGCAGGGCTGCAGCCGTTAGCCCTGCCTCCAGAAGCGACCAAGTGTTGCAGTTGGGGGTGAAGGGACCCAGTTTAGCGGCGCGATAGCGGCGGTTTAGCAGGGGCACACATGCCCCTGCTAACTATGAGCTCTAAAGCGAGATTTATTCTCGCTTCAGAGTCTCTTTAATGGATTCAGGTTAACAAACCTACAGTCTATCTCGTTCGTTAAACAGGGACTACCTGTAGAGTACATAAATAAAATAAAGAAAGAAAGGCCTAGTCCACCTCAGAATGCTCATTGATGAATAAGGGGCTGTGCCATTACTCACATGGTTTTTACATTTCATGAAAAAGCCCTTTGGCAAAAGGAAAAAAAAAACGCAGGATTTGTTTTTTTAATCAAAATCGGAATTGCATGTAGTGTAAAAGATTTTAAACTGTCAGCAGATAAAGCAGCTATGCTATTACTAGCTGCTATATAATATTTACTTTAGGGATTCAGCTTTTTTTACTCTGTATGTCATGAGTGTACATTACTGTTTTGTGTATTTTTGTTGTTGTGGTTTTTGCAATTTAAACAAAAATAGAAAAAATACCTTTTTCTCAAAATATATTGTTGCCATACATTGTATTAGGGACATAATTTAAACCGTGTAATAACCTGGGCAAATAAAATGTATGGGTTTTATTTACAGTAACATTATTTCTTTCAAAGTGAATGGGAACTGCATTTAAAAAAAAAAGAGACAGATACTTACCCAAGGAGAGGGAAGGCTCCTGGGTCCCCTCGATTCAGTGCTGGCTCGCCCGGTAGCAGTATTTGACTAAATTAGTCAAATACTGCTTTATCTGGCCGAAGGAGGCTTTAGAAGTCTTCAGGGAGCCCGAGTGCTCCTGAAGAAGGGCGGCCCTGTACTGCGCCTGCGCAAGCACGCTCTCTTGCACGCTCACGTGTGTGCAGTATGGAGCCGCACGTCTTTGGGAGGACATGGTTCCCGAAGACTTCCAAATACCCTTTCGATTGAAACAAGGAGGGGGGGGGGGGGGGAACCAGCACAGGATAGAGAGCACCGAGAGAGGAGACAGGCTATATATGGTGGGTGGGACCCTTGAGGAAGAGTCAGTAGACTCATAACATGTAGTGTGTCTTGCTCAATAAACCACAAACGCAAGATTGAAGCCTGTGGAGCGCCTTTTTCTATATTGGTGGAGTACTTGTTTGGCAGGAGTGGTGGACCTGCAGAAAAAGAGCACCAGCAATTGCTACCTACATCAGGTTAGCCTTATCTGAGCACCAAGGTGGCAGATTATATCTATATGACCCAGAGCCTTCCCTCTCAAGTATTTGCTTCATTTTTTAAAAAATGCAGTTCCCATTCACTTTAAAAGGAAACGTCTGAGCAGCAAAAAAATAAATAAAAATAAACAAAATCTACTTACCCGGGGCTTCCCCAAACCCCTTGCAGCCGCTATGTCCCTCAATGCAGCTCCGGTGTCTCAAGATCCCTTCCGTTTCAGATGACGACCTCACCAGGTCAACATCTACTGCGCCTGTGCGAGCACCACTGCCTAACGAATACGTGGTCTGGAGTGACAGCAGCGCTCCCACATGCACAAACCAAACAAAAGGGGATCTGAGAAAAACTGCACCACTAATATATAATTAAAAGGTACATCTTTATTCATATCAAAAACAAGACATTACATCGAAAAACAGTTAAAAAACCAAGTAAAGGGTGGCAAGCTCATATGTAATAAGTATAAATAACCCTGATACAGGTTCCCACAACAGATCTACTACTGGCAGATCAGATAGAATTGTAAATAATGTGGCATGAATAAATGTATAAATAGCCAAATCACAAAATGAACTGCTTAATAAATATTTTACAATATGTGCACACTGGTCTATGACCACACTATCCAATAAAGTGAATCGTGATATATATCCACACAAAGATAGTAAAGCAATGAACAATAAAGAAACCCAAAGGGTGAAGAATAAAGTGAACTGTGCATAAAGGGATGCTGGAACTAAATCGAAAGCCTCCTGAATGGAGAGAGGTGGGTGGCTTGCGCCTCTTTCTCTCTCCCCCGGTCTTCCTACTGGTAAGCCTGCTCAATCTCTCCCACTCTCTTCTCCCGCACCTCAATCATTCTTATCTGTCTTTCATGGTTTCCTCTCTCCTTTTGGGAGGCTTTCACTTGTAGTTCCAGCATCCCTTTATGCAGTTCACTTTATTCTTAACCCTTTGGGTTTCTTTGTTCATTGCTTTACTACCTGTGTTTCCCCAAAAATAAGGCAGTGTCTTATATTAATTTTTGCTCCAAAAGATGTGATATGGCTTATTTTCAGAGGATGTCTTATTTTGGGGAGAAACACTGGTAGTTTTCCTATACAAAAAGTATATGCTGCAGAAGAAAGTATATACTGCATGCCATGCTGAAACACAAGCAGCATGCACAGAGCTTGTGGTTTGCAGATATTGGCTCTCACAAGAAATTGATTCTGCTGATCATGTGGGTAAGGCTTAAAATATACGGCTCGATTTTGAGCCATAAAGAGATAATTTCCGACATGTCCGCTCACCGGTCAATCGTTTCGCCGCTTGATTCATCATTGAAGTGAATTGAAAAAAGATAAGAAAAACGAGCGGAAGATAAGAGAGTTGAGCGGGCAAAACAATCGGGCGTAGAATCGAGCACCAGGATTGACCCGTGTATTCCCAGCATAAGAGTCTATTTCTTGCAGACAGAGAACTCTGTCAGGCTCCCCAGAGCGATGGTAGGATAAGCTGTGTATCCTGGGAAGAGGTGAAATGCTGCTGATGCTTATTACTTTAAGACAGATCAGGAGGGCTGGCTCCAACAAAAACAAATTGCCTGACACATATACAGGACTGTAGAACTCTGATTATACTGCTGCTCTCCTGTATCCAGGCTTTGTATTGAGCATGACTTACTGGTGTCATGTGGGCTGCTGCTAGGACTTGCATTCGGGGGATGTCTTATATTTCAAGCATGCAAGGAATTCCTGCTAGGGCTTATTCTCAGGGGATGTCTTACTTTAGGGGGAAACACTGTATCTTTGTGTGGATATATATCATGGTTCACTTTATTGGATAGTGTGGTCATAGACCAGTGTGCACATATTGTACAATATTTATTAATAAGCTCATTTTGTGATTTGGATATTTATATGTTTATTCATGCCACATGTTATTTACAATTCTATCGGAGCTGCCAGTAGTAGATCTGTTGTGGGAACCTGTATCAGGGTTATTGATACTTATTACATATGAGCGTGCCACCCTTTACTTGGTTTTTTAACTGTTTTTAGATGTAATGTTTTTTTTTTCAATATAAATAAAGATGTACCTTTTCATTATATATATTAGTGGTGCAGTTTTTCTCAGATCCCCTTTTCTTTGGATTATGCATATGTGTATATGGATCTGTTCTGCACACTTTATAGATTATTGCAGATTGGTGTTTGGTGCTGACCCTACCTTTAAATGTTGCTAACAGCGCTCACGCAGGCGCAGTAGATGCTGGCCTAGTGAGGTCATCCCGGGACACCGGAGCTGCGGCGAGGGACATAGCGGCTACCAGGGGCTGGAGGAAGGCTGGGTAAGTAGATCCTTTTTTTTTTTGCTGCTCGGATGTTTCCTTTAAAACTATAGGGGATGGAATAGGAAAATTGGTATATTTTCTTTCCCTTCTGTGCCCTTTAAAATGAATAGAAAGTAAAGTTCAGTAATTACTGGAAGCAAATATCACCCCCAAAAAGCCTAATTTGTGGAGAAAAAAAAACAAGCTATAGATAAGTTTGGTGTGATAAGTAGTAATAAAGTTATTGGCGAATGAAAGGGATGAGCCTCTGGTCCATTACGGTAAAAACGACATGGTGGTGAAGTGGTTAACTATTACATCATAACTATACACCGTGACTATGCCTTTACCTGGTCCTCAAAGGGGTTATATTTCCTGGGTCTCCCTGTATGGAGCGTTCTTCCAGAGTCCAGCATTCAATTAATTCCTGAGGTACTCTCCAGTAGCTGAACCCTGGATAAAATCAATAAGAATGCTATTTGACCATCTTACTGGGGAAGAAGATACATTAAAGTTTAAAAATATGGGCATAGAATAGCATTTTTACAGCTGATCTGTTCTTACCTCTTCCCTCCCAGGTTTCAAAAGCATCCATCATAGTTTTCAGCTCGGATACACTGTAGTAGCTCAGTATATACTGGATGTTGCCACCAGCTTCCCTGTTAGGAAAGGAGAGATGGGGTTTGTACTGTAATGCTCTGTGTACCATATATGTTTGATTTTAAAAGGGGATGAAAAAGCCTCAATTTCTTCATGTTAAGTCACAGTGCAGCTTAAAAGCTTTGCAGTTGCCACAATGTTCCATAGCCTATAAACTTTTTCCTCAGTTTTCTCTAAAGAGATATTTTCAAAATGTACCAACTAATATACTTATAAAGGGAACCTTAAAGTGAACCTCCGGACTAAAAATCTACTCAGCAGAACTGAAAAGGCTTGGTGTTTAACAGTTTCACAGCATCAGAACTTTGTTTTTCTTACCAAAGCATCATTTTTAGCTGCATTTTTATCTAAGCTCCACCCATCAAAGAAAAAAAAGCCTGGGCTTTTTTCCCCCTGATGCTGTGCAGAGCATGATGGGATTTCCTATGTTATTCACATTGCCTTGCAACTGGGAGAGGTGATCAGCACACAGGACAGTTGGAACTGTGTCTCATGCTCCCTGTCACCTCCTTTCAACCAAAAAGATGGCTGCCATCATGAAATCAAACATTTGCCTGTTCTTTTAAAACGGGGTAGGCGAGATTACCTATCTATTTTAATTAACATAACTGGAGTTCCTCTTTGACTGAGAGGGATATGGATGTTTCCTTTCAAATAATACTAGTTAAAAGGTATTAGTACCGGCGCTGGCTACAGTTGGGTATGGCCCTTTAAATGTTTTTTCCCTTCGGTGCTGCTCCTTAAACTGGGTGGTACCAGAATGCTGATATAGGAGATACAAGGGAACAAAAAGAGCGCTCCGATGGTGCGTTACCACTTTAATTAATTCACACGCTTTAAAATCAATGCACTTACAGTGTATGTGCAAGTAATGCACATTTAAGAAGCCACCAGCGAGTCCCCTCAGCGTCCTGTGCCTGGCCAAGGCTAACAGGGTCTGTGCAGATGGTAGGCAGGTGGAGAGGAGGACAACAGGAAAACGAAAATGAGAGGATTATGAAAGCTGCCATCTTGATCTTCCTTTAATGCGGATCTGCCATGTGATGTCACACCCGTGCTGCTGCATGCTAGCGATGCGTCTGTACAGCCTCGGCCCTGCAATGTTGCCCGAGGTATTGAGTCCTGCTCCCCACCGGGCCACATGGGAGCCGGATGGCTGTTCAGATCCGCATTAAAGGAAGATCAAGATGGCAGCCTTCATAATCCTCATTTTCATTTTCCTGTTGTCCTCCACTCCACCTGCCTACCATCTGCACGGACCCTGTTAGCCTTGGCTAGGCACAGGACGCTGAGGGGACTCGCTGGTGGCTTCTTAAATGTGCATTACTTGCACATACACTGTAAGTGCATTAATTTTAAAGCATGTGAATTAAATAATACTAGTTGCCTGGCTGTCCTGATCTCTTTGGCTGCAGCAGTGGCTGAATCACACACCTGAAACACGCATGCAGCTAATCCAGTCTGACTTCAGTCAGAGCACCTGATCTGCATGCTTGTTGAGGGGCTGTGGCTAAAAGTATAAGAGACACAGGATTAGCAGGAGAGTCAGGCAACTGGCATATTTTAAAAGGAAAAATCCAGATCCATCTCAGTTTAGGTTCCCTTTAAATTGAACCCAAGGTGAGAGTTGTATGGAGGCTGCAATATTTATTTCCTTTAAAAGTGAACCTGAGGTAAGAGTGATATGGAGGCTGCCATATTTATTTCCTTTTAAGCAATACCAGTTGCCTGGCTGCCCTGCTGGTCATCTGCCTCTAATACTTTCAACCATAGACCCTGAACAATCATGCAGGTCGGGGGGTTTCTGAGAATATTGCCAGAATTGACAAGATTAGCTGTATGCTTGTTTCTGGTGTAATTCAGTTCACTACTACAGCCAAATAGACAAGCAGGACTGCCAGGCAACTAGTATTGTTTAAAAGGAAATAAATATGGCAGCCTCCATATCGCTCTCACCTCGGGTTCACTTTAAGGCGCGGTGCACACTGGCAATTAGTGACAAACAGATCAGTGAAAACGGATCTGATTAGCGGTCGATCGGATCCATTTTTACTCCTTTGGCCGTTCAGCTGCTTCTGTTCTGTTTCCCCATATTTCCCCCAGACCCCCATCAGCAAAGTGAAGAGTCAGCCTACACTAGAGTCTATACTGTATCATATTCCTGCAATGGTAGTTCTAGGCACTGCTGTGATCTGGGGTGGAGAGAGTCTGGGGCACCACTTGCTACTCATCTGCCCCTCCACAGAACAGGCTTCTTGGCACTAAGCAGAGCAGTATGCCTATGCAGCGCTTGCTCTGCTAACTGCCATACTGATTATCAGTCATTTCGTTTGAAAGAAACTGAGCATCTTTAAAAGAGTCATCAGCAAAATAGTTCTGCTCCCTTATATATTTACCGGGGCTTCCTCCAGCCCCTTGCAGCCAACAGCTCCGCTCGCAGCCACAGGCCTGGGATCCCCGCCGATGCAGAGGCCGACCTCCTCTGTCAATCAAGTCCATGTTGTCCACAGTAGTTCTGCACCTGCGGGACTTGATTGACCAGGCGCAGGAAGGGCGAGCTCGAGGTCGGCCTCTGCACCGGCAGGGACCCCGGGCTGGCGGCTGCGAGCGGACCTGCGGCGTGGGACATGTCGGCTGCAAGGGGCTGGAGGAAGCCCCAAGTAAGTATATAAGGGGGAAGCACTATTTTGCTGATAACTCCTTTAAGGGGCTTTAGTTACAGAATAGATCTCCTTTACAATACGGTTACCTTTTATACATGTGCTTGTGGTTGATTCTACTTCCCAGCTGATTCCGAAGAGCTGAATCTCCATCTTCCTTGGTTGCATAGATGCCAATTATCTTACTTTCACAGCTGGAGCCACACGTGTGCAGGTAATGCAGCACCCAGACTGTGGGCTTTGTGCATATAAGACCATAAGAGTCGCAAAAGTCAAACAAAACCTGCAAGAAGAGAGGTGGAGAAGTTTGCTAATGTATTACCATCTTTAAAGAGGAACTCCAGTGAAAATTATGTAATAAAAAAAGTGCTTCATTTTCACAATAATTATGTATAAATGATTTAGTCAGTGTTTGCCCATTGTAAAAGCTTTCCTCTCCTTGATTTACGTTCTGACATTTTATCACATGGTGACATTTTTACTGCTGGCAGGTGATGTCACTGGAAGGAGATGCTGCTTGCTTTTTTGGCAGTTGGAAACAGCTGTAAACAGCTATTTCCCACAATGCAACGAGGGTCACAGACAGGAAACTGCCAGGAAAATGGTCCTCAGTCTCCTAAAAACTGCAGCGGTCACTGAATAGAGCAGCCACTTGCTTCCTGTGAGTGGCTCCGATACTGCCCGTATCCTGCAAAACTTTCTGCTCACACTTGAGCCAATCACGAAGCATCTCTTCAAAATGCAGCCAATCATGATAAGCCACTCGCATCTGTAATGCCAGTGGTTCCGATACCTCCATGGACGGGACTTAGAACTCTACTTTCATGACATATGACGCATGCACCGCCCACTTTTTACTATAGCCGGAAACAGTGTCACCTAGGGGCTAAACAACATGTTTACTATAACAGAAGTTTTATTATATTCAGCATTACTATATCAGGAGTTGCTCCCATAGACTTATAATGGAGATTGGCCCAGGACCTGGAGAGGTAGTTTACTATACCTGAATGTTTACTATACCAGATTATTATAGTGAGATTAGACAGATTTTATATACTGGTAAACACAGACTTTTATGAAAATATTTAAAACTATGGAATTTCTTGACTTGACATTACAATTCGTGTTGGTGTTCGAATGCGGCATAGTCCATTATAAACACCCGACTCCAGTCTGTCTCTGTTCAGCACTGAACGAGTGGGTGAAACGCAAAGTGACACACAGTGCAGTGAACTTCTGATCCTGCCCGTCACCATCAGAAATCTGAATACTATTTGGCTCTTTCAGCCGTACGAAGTGCTTCAGTTTGATTAAAAACGTAGAGACTAACTACATTTTCAGCCTTATTTCTCCTATCCTATAAGTTTCTATACATGTTCTAATGTGGTCTGTCTTACTGCAGCCTTTCCTAGTTGCACAGTGGCTGTATTATCTCTGTTATATAATCTAATCTTCTTTCCTTTGCCGGCTTAGGCAGGAATGTGCTGCTCTACTGTGATAGGATAGAAGTTATACACACCCTCTCCACACTCCCTGCAGGCACTGTATGAGAAAACAGCAAGCGAGGAAAAAAGTCTGGCACTGTAGTTTATTGTGCAGCAAACTTGACACAAAAATGGCATGTAAGTGTAAACATGACAGGGATATGACAACTTGATGATCAAAAAATGAATACGTCATACCATTGATGTCTTTGGTGATCCCTGGGTGAAGTGGGAGGCAGCGGATGTGGGTGCTAAAGGGTGCACGGCCTAACGACCGTTTCGCATGGCTGACGCAAAGCTTCTTCCGAGGTGAGCGTGCATCAATTGCTAGGAGGGCAGCGGGACATTCAAAGTGTGTAATGACGCACTTCCGTGTCGCCGCGGAAACCCCGCCCCTTACGGAGGATCTAAACTGGGCTGCACAGACCTCGGAAAAAACTGGTGACACGCACGGCCATTTGCAAAAAGGTCGCGTGTGTGCGTCAAGGATGACACAACCTCACGCTGGCCTATGGTCGTGCGTGATATTCCTGCTGTGTACGGAGCTGCTATAGTAAGCGCTCATATCGTACACAGAAATGGTTTCCATAGTAACCTAGAATGCCCTGTGTCCGGCGCAACTCGGGCACAGAACACTCCTCAAGCAGGGGATATAATATGGAGATGTTCTCACATCTTAGCTCAATTAGCTGAAATACCAGTTATATTACGAGGGGTAAAAACTGTGTCAGAGCAGAAGAAGATTCCTCTGGGAGGCGGGGAGTGAGGAGGGTGTACCAAAGGGTGAGGAAAGATGTGAGTGAGGAAGGGAAAAAAAAGAGGAGAAAAGGAAAAAGAAAGAAGAAAGGAACCGGTACACGTGATGTGGGAGAGAGTAAATGGAACGTGTCCATGAGAAGCCCCAACATGAAGAGGCGTACCCTGTGTCCCAGCATGGTGTGTCTCACAAACAGGAAGAAAAATTAATAACCATTTATTTGGTTATAAGTTGTCTCCTTCGTTCCTTTTTCTTATTATGTTTAATATAATTATTATAATGGTTATTAATTTTTCTTCCTGTTTGTGAGACACACCATGCTGGGACACAGGGTACGCCTCTTCATGTTGGGGCCACCCATGGACACGTTCCATTTACTATCTCCCACATCACGCGTACTGGTTCCTTTCTTCTTTCTTTTTCCTTTTCTCCCCTTTTTTTCTCCCTTCCTCAGATTTATGTGAGAACCTCTCCATATTATATTCCCTGCTAATGGATACTATACCTTTATGGTATTTTTGCCTGAGGAGTGTTCTGTGCCCGAGTTGTGCCGGACACAGGGCATTCTAAGTTACTATGGCAACCATTTCTGTGTACGATATGAGCGCTTACTATAGCTGCTCCGTACACAGCAGGAATATCACGCACGACCATAGGCCAGCGTGAGGTTGTGTCATCCTTGACGCACACACGCGACCTTTTTGCAAATGGCCGTGCGTTTCACCAGTATATTCCGAGGTCTGTGCAGCCCAGTTTAGATCTTCCGTAATGTCCCGCCGCCCTCCTAGCAATTGATGCACGCTCACCTCGGAAGAAGCTTGGCGTCAGCCATGCGAAACGGTCGTTAGGCCGTGCACCCTTTAGCACCCACATCCGCTGCCTCCCACTTCACCCAGGCATCACCGAAGACATCAATGGTATGACATATTCATTTTTTGATTTTCATCAAGTTGTCATATCCCTGTCATGTTTACACTTACATGCCATTTTTGTGTCAAGTTTGCTGCACAATAAACTACAGTGCCAGACTTTTTTCCTCGCTTGCTGGTTTTGCTTAGAACTTTTCCTTTTATGTCTTGAGCACGTAGTTGACTGGGTGTCCTTGCCAGCTTATACAGCATCTGCCCGAGTGCCTGCCAGCTCTCCAATACAGGCTCTGTATGAGTCACAGACTGAGCTTCTCTAAGCCTGTCACATGCTGGTTAGCAGCCATGTTTTTTGTTTGTAAACACTGCCTAAAACTGGCAATTACAAGCCAGGATTGCAGCAGGGAGTGGCAGAAACAGCACAGATGGGCCCAGGAGAAAATAAGGAATAGAATGGTATGCTTTTTATTGTAAGAATTTTAGAGTACAGATTCTCTTTAAAGTACACCTGAAGTGAGACGGATATGGATGCAGCTATATTTATTTCCCTTAAAACAATACCAATTGCCTGGTAGTCCTAAGGATCTTTCTTGCTGCAGTAATGTCTGAATCACACACCTGAAACAAGCATGTGGCTAATCCAGTCAGACTTCAGTCAGAGTACCTGATCTGCATGCTTTTTCAGGGTCTATGGCTACAAGTATTAGAGACACAGAATCAGGAGGACAGTCAGGTAAATTTGCATTTTTTTAAAGGAAATATATATGGCAGTCTCCATATCCCTCAGAGTTCAGGTGTCCTTTAAAGTGACCCTGTACTGATAGTGATATGAATATATTTTTACCTCATGCCAGTTGCCCGGCTGTTCCACTGATCAGGGGCCGTTAATCCACTTCCTCAGAAGGAGTAAGAAGATCAGCTGCTCTGACGTTTGACCTCAGCAGCTGCATACTTGTGTCAGGTATGCAATTCTCCCACCACTGAAGCCAGTAAGAGCAGCAGGACAGCCAGGTAACTGGCATCGTATATAGGAATTAAACACAGAGGCCTCCAAATCTCTCTCGTTACAGGGACACTTCAAAAAGCTTCTGCCACATTAATCGAGATCTGTCCAAGCTCATTCTGCTCCACATCCCCCACAAAACTGCTATGCGTACTGCTGTTCCAGTGTTCAGGATACCTTCAGAAGGAAATGAACACCAGCTTATTGCTGTTGTATAATCATGCTTCATAGTAAAGCTCTCTTGTTATGGGCTTAGGCTCTGACTAGTCCACCAAGAGATTTGAGGGTAATGGAGGATAAATTGTACTTTCTTACAGTCACCGTGACGTTCTTAGTTTTTTCCAAGGTTTTGTTTCTCCATGAAACTGGAGTTAGACGTAAAGGATCAGTGAGGGGATTAGGCTTCGCAGTGGCCTGGTTATGGGTTGGTTGAAGAACTGAGATGTCAGATGTCATTCACCTGCTGAAATATGACATCAGTGTGTACTGCCTCACTGGCTTCTATATGCAGCAACAGCTGGGTGATTAAACCACTTGTGTGAACCTAACGTGAAGGAACAACTATTCATACACTAAGCAATATATGCCCAATATTAGAAAATGTGATCAGGAAATATTGATTATTTTATCATTTTGCACTTATACGTATCAAATTTCCTCAGCAATGCGATCAAATATCAATCAATCAAGTACAAAGCTAAAGGAACCTCCTTGGCGTTCTGGACGAGCAGAGCTCGTCCAGTA
This sequence comes from Hyperolius riggenbachi, assembly GCF_040937935.1. Classification (NCBI taxonomy): domain Eukaryota; kingdom Metazoa; phylum Chordata; class Amphibia; order Anura; family Hyperoliidae; genus Hyperolius; species Hyperolius riggenbachi. Next base: position 218,887,945 of record NC_090652.1, read on the forward strand.
ACGCCGCTGTGCACCGCTCCGACCCTGGTGGGCTGATTTACACAAATTTTTTTTTCAAACATGCAGCTAGCACTTTGCTAGCTGCATGTTTGTTTCACTCGGCACTGATCCCCGCCGCGAAAGAGGCCCCCCCCCCACCGCAGACCCCTTGCGCAGCCTGGCCAATCACCGCTAGGCTGTGCTATGGGGTGGATCGAGACTCCCTGTGACGTCACAACGTCGATGACGTCACTCCGTTCGTCCCATTGGCGACAGGGGAAGCCCTAAAGGAAATTCCGTTCAGAACGGGATTTCCTGATGGGCATGATCGCCGCCTGTGATCGGAAGGGTGAGAGGGAGCAGGGAGGGGGGAGTCGTGTAGCTAGCGATAGGCTAGCTACATGCTACAAAAAAAAAAAAAAAAAAAAAATTGGGCGAAAAAAAACCCTCCCGCGGCCGCACAGCCGGGGGAATCAGAACGCCCAGCAGGTTGTAAATTAATCGAGTACCGCTCCTCCCGCTGACCCATGGTTTAAATGTGGTAACAATGGAAAATCAATGTCAGAATAATATTGTTAATATCAATTCTAATGTCTACTCTATTAAACATTGCCTAGTGTATGCCTACCTTAAAGGGAACCAAAGAGAGGCAGATGGAGGCTGCCATATCCATTTCCTTTTAAACAATGCAATTTGCCTGACTGACCTGCTGAGCCTCTGCCTCTTATACTTTTAGCCATAGACCCTGAACACGCATGCAACTCAGATGTTTCTGACAAATTTAGCTGCATGCTTGTTTCTGGTGTCATTCAGACACTACTGCAGACAAAGAGATCACCAGGACTACCAGGCAACTGGTATTGTTTAAAAGGAAATAAATATGGCAGCCTCCATATATTCTCCCTTCAGGTTTCCTTTAAGAGTCCCGTTTACAAACATTTAAGTCATAATGTAGAGTCAACGTGAAACCTGGAAAGACCAGTGCATTAAAACAATATAGTTAGCAATGGTCTCTAGACTTGTGAACAACAGGTGAAACCCTTTTCCCTGGAACAAGCTGGACCTACACAAGAGACATCATGCTGCAAATTATTTACAAAGCCCAAAGTGAAGGAAAAACATTCACAATGCACAACATTTCAGACCTTTTGGAGCTCAAAATTTGATTTACAGGAGTGGGTCTCCATTTCATTGGCCAGGTGTTCGGTGAGACTGTATGGGAAAGGGATGCCAAAGTAATCGGCCTCCTCTTGTAGAGCAATCCGCGTTTGTTCATCTCCAGGGATTCGGATTTCTCCATGTAGGTAGTCCAGGATATATCCAAATAGCTCACCATTTCTTTCAATCAAGCAATAACCTGCAGTTCATAGAAAGCAATTAAAATAGCTAAGCTTTAAAATGCTACTTTCAAGGAAACAAGAGAAAATTAGATACTGTATTGTTTACTGTATGAAAATATGACTACCATACATCTGAGAAAAATCATTCTGCTTATATCTCAAAGAGAACCGAAGGCGAGATGGATATGGACATGTTTATTTCCTTTTAAAGAGAATCTGTATTGTTAAAATCGCACAAAAGTAAACATACCAGTGCGTTAGGGGACATCTATTACCCTCTGTCACAATTTCGCCGCTCCCCGCCGCATTAAAAGTGGTTAAAAACAGTTTTAAAAAGTTTGTTTATAAACAAACAAAATGGCCACCAAAACAGGAAGTAGGTTGATGTACAGTATGTCCACACATAGAAAATACATTCATACACAAGCAGGCTGTATACACCCTTCCTTTTGAATCTCAAGAGATCATTTGTGTGTTTCTTTCCCCCTGCAGCTATCTTCCACTGAAGTGTCAGGCTGTTTCTTCCTGCACAGTGCAGACAGCTCTGCCTGTATGTAATTCCTCAGTATGTAAAAGCCCAGCCAGCTCAGAGGAGGATTTATCCAGCTTGTAAAAGATAAGAGAGAAGAAGGAAGCTGCCCTAATCTAAATAATACACAGGCAGTGTGCAGAGAGGGGCCTGGAGTGGGGAGTGCATAGCAGAACCACAACACTGAAGAACTTGGCAGCCTTCAAGACACAGGCTGACAAGTCTGACAAGAGAGAGATAAGTTGATTTATTACAGAGATGGTGATAGTAGAACGTGCTGCAGTAAGCCAGAACACATTAGAATAGCTTTTGGAACTTGTAGGATGATAAAAAACAGGATGCAATTTTTGTTACGGAGTCTCTTTAAATAATGCATAATGCCTGGCTGTCCTGCTGATCCTCTGCCTCTAATACTTGTTGCCATAGACCCTGAACAAGCATGCAGATCAGATTTCTATGACAAATCTGAAAAGTTTAGCTGCATGCTTGTTCAGGGGTGTAATTTAGACCCTACTGACCAGAAAGATCAGCAGGACTGCCTGGCAACTGCTATTGTTTAAAGGAAATAAATAAGGCAGCTTCCATAGGTCTCACACTTCGGGTTTCATTTAACAAGAGAGAGTTCTGAGGATAGTTAAACTTTAGCAACATTTACGCCCCACACGGTGAGTAAACAGCCTATGGGTGCTTTTATGTAAAACTAAAGATT